>NW_022196904.1:129830494-129840150 GCF_008632895.1 Mastomys coucha
AAAAAAAGCACATGCTCAAGAATCAAGCTTGTTTGCATGCATAGCCCTTTTTTTTTCCAACCTTTGTCCCATCTGGGCTCAGAGCCTGTTGGACAGAGCAGATGCATTCAAGGCTGACTTCCCATTTCGCTTTCCTTACACATACACACACGTCACAGATCTTTGGAAATACAATAAAGTATAATATATTGATTTTCTTGGCATCTTTCAACCCAATTGTGTTAATAAACAAAAACATACCTCACATTTTGTTAAAATTATAAAAATATTAAGTCACGAACATAAAAAATTATTTTAAAATTGGAGAAGAAATGCAAATTTCTTTATGGAATCAAAGCTATTTATATTAGCTTAAAATTTATTTTCTAAGTACAAATGCTTTACACTGGTACTGATGGACCAAAATGCTGAAGCCTGTGATAGATACACCAAGGTTAAGGAGAAGATTTAAAGTATACCACTATAGACATCATCTAAGCCAAAGAAAGAAAAGAAAATATTGGCAAACAGTAACAGAATGGCATTAGTGAGCCCTTACATGTTACCATCACAGTGAGCAGAAGTTGATTGAATTTGCTTATCCAAGAAGAAACAGAACACTCCAGTAAAATGGAAGAGAAGGTATAACAGATCCCACAGAAGAGTTAAGCGTCCACTGCCAGCAACTGCCAACAACAGACAGCCTGGAACTCAGAATACTTCATGGTTACAAAATCATGAACGTGTTAGACATTAGAACAAAATGATCACGAGTAAGGAGATTGAACCTGAGACAAAAACTCTGTCATTAAAACAAAGATTCTGTGAGTGACAAGAGTCAGAATAAGGAGAGATTGTATTCTGAGGAGAGAAAAAGAGAAACTACACTGAAATCTGGAAAGAAGTGGCTGGGCGTTCAAAAGAATGAAGAAACAGAAAAACCAGGCTAAGGACAGCAGGAACTGGTTCCAGCTCCACCCAAGACCCCCACGTAGGATGGGGGTAGGATAGGGGTGGGGACAGAGTCTACAGCCCCAAGGTCACTGGAGCCTGGGGATTGCAGACAACTATGTTTAAAAGAGAACATGGTATTAATACAAACTACATAAACATAGAAAAATAATAAAAGTTTAGTCTGTATACTAACATTGATATATTTTCCTGATCGTTACTCTTGTAGCTTTCAACCATCCCCAAAATTCTAGTATTGTTTCTTTCAGTAAACTATTGTTATGTGATTACCTGGCCATTGAGCAGAAAGAGAACTTCTAAAATGGAGTTTCTTCAAATTGCCCACACTTATTCGGTTGTTTATAAACTTTGTTTTAGAATCTGTTGGGATTTCTTGGTTGAAAAACATATTTAAGTTTCTTCAGCAATTTATGCTTTCCTTAGCAATATTTTGAAATTATTTGCATAATTACAAACTTAAAGTTTATATTGCACATTGCAAGATAAATTATAAAAATTCCCAAAAGGTGTGACATCTTGAACTCAGTGGCCACCAGCATATTCCATACTGTTAATGCAACTCATAGAGGTAATAATGGCTGAAAAATGAGGCCTCTGAGAACACAAATGTCATAAAACCACATATTAAAATAAACATAAAAAATGAATAATAGCTAAGATGCAAGAAAACCTCAGAGACAAGAGCAACTCTCGGGGCAATTTTCAGCTCTGGGTGGGGTACGGTTGCGATGGGGGTGTTGAATTAGGTCTAGGAGCTAATTAAGCCAACGTGCTCTGCCCTTTATAAGAAGTGCAGCACCACCTTCCTCTAGACATCAAACATATTACTAAAAACACAAGAAGTATTTTCTGCCTAGCCGCTTCCATTTTCACCTTGTCCCCTGGCTTTGCCTTCCCTCCTGCCCTGGATAAACTGTGCATGGCTGATAGGGCCATGCAGCATCTCCACTGGGGTCTCAGAGTGCTGGACCCACTGGGAACTCAGGAAACGGATGCTTCCTCCACCCCTCAGGTCTAACTCTGTGCACCGTTGATGGGAGAACATTATTTGCTCCCTGGATGTTAAACAGAAGCTCAGACTCAGAGGCCATCTGGCAGGTGACAGACAACACAGTGACTCCAACTCCTTTGATGTAGGGAACTCTGTCCCCAGGCCAGGCTAGCTTGTTTGTACTGATGCTGTGTATTTTATGTTTTTGTTTTACTTGGAAGAGAATTTTGGGCTTCAGTCAAGGCCATTGATTTAATGAAAAGTAGTGCTGCTAAATAACAGCTACTTACCCAACAAACTTCTAGTTCGGGCTTCTTTTAATTGGAAAGAAGAATTTAACAAGGGCCTGACATTTTACCGGACAAAAACAAGAGAAAATTTACAGGAAAGTCCTTGAATCAACTCTCACCTTACTAGCTAGCTTTTTAGGTATCCAAAATGGCACATTTGCCAACTATGTTTTAAACCACTGTGGCCAAAGAATGTATGCCTGCTGAGTACTATTCTTCCTTGAGTGTAAAGGAGCAGAAAGTCAGAGTACCAGGCCTGACATGTGACCTGCCCCAAGTAGAGAAGCCCACGATACAGGAGGTGGATGTTCCTTTGGCACCTTTGCCGAGCTTGACCTCTTCCTCATGAAAACTGGTGGTCTGCTGTAGGAGAGTCCACATGCCTGAGAGCAGGAAACCAAGACAGACTCCAAAATGGACCAGATATGACACAGAAAACAGGAAGAAGCCAGTACAGTATGCATGATTACTGGAGAGGAGCGCTGTAAATATTAACCTTATTACTAAAATTAATTTATAAAAGAAAAAATTTATCCAAACAAATTTAAAGCTAATCTTCTGAAATTCCTAAGTTTCCACATTGTGTAGAGATTGGAGAAGAAAACTCCACTAAGCTCATTAACCAAGCTAATTAAGTTAATTAAGAACATAAAACCTAAATGCCCTGAGATGAAAGGATCATGATAGAAGAACAGCAGTAAATCTTTAGAATGCCAATATATCAAAGAAGAAAAGGAAAGCTAACAGAAAACAACAAAGCAAGCTGGAAAGGAAACACACATATCATAAAACCGTTGCCCCAGCACATCTTGCAGGCAGGATAGCTGAAGGTTTTGTGGCTGGAGTGGTGTCCAAGTCCCACCACTGGAAGCCTTGCCTGGTTACAGGAGATGGCCACTTCAGGCTCCATATCCTCCATTACTAGGAGTTGCTAGAGTCTCCCTCATAGATTTCAGGAAGCTTCCACTGCACTAGGTTTCTGCATCACCTGCCAAATGCCCCCCAATTCCAATCATCTCTCCCTCCATCCTTCCTTCCTCCACCTAATCAATCCTTTTTTTGATCCCCACCTTCCTCTAACCCATACACAAATCATCCTGTCCTGTCCTGTCCTCTCCTGTCCTGCCCTGTCCTATCCAGTCCTTTCCTATCCTATTCTCTCTCCTCTCCTCTCCTCTCTTCTCCTCTCCTCTTCTCTTCTCTTCCCTTCCATTCTATTCTCCTTCCCAGGGAGATCCATTCTCCCCTCCTAGAGCCCTCTTTGTTAGCCTCTCTGGATCTGTGTATTGTAGAGTAATTCACCTTTACTTAACAACTAATATCCACTTATGAGTACATAGCATTTTTGTCTTTCTTGGTCTTGGGAACCTCATTCTGGATGACTTTTTTTCAAGTTTCATCCATTTGCCTATGGATTCTATGATGCCATTTCTTTAGCAGATGGGTAATGTTCCACTGTATCATTGTACCACATTGCCTTTTACCCATTCTTTGGTTAAAAGACATCTATGTTGTTTCCAACTTTAGAAACAATTATGAATAAAGCCACTATGAACATAGTTGAGCCAGTGGTCTTTTTGTGGTAAGATGGGGCATACTTTGGGTATATGCCCAAGAATTGTATAGCTGAGTCTTATTAAGGTAGATGGATTCCTAGTTTTCTAGAGAACCACCATATTGATTTCCAAAGTGGCTGTACAAGTTTGCACTCCCATCAGCAATAAGGGGTGTTCCCCTTGTTCCACATCCTCATCAGCATGAACTGTCACTTGTGTTATTGATCTTAGCCATTCTGACAGGTGTAAGATGGAATCTCAGAGTAATTCTAATTTGCATTTCACTGATAGCTGAAGATGCTAAACAATTCCTTGAGGTGTTTGTCAGCCGTTTGAGTTTTCACTATAGAGAACTCTCTGTTTAGATCTATACCACATTTTTAAATAAGTTCATTTGGTTTGTTGATGTATAGTTTCCTGAGTTCTTTATCTATTTTGGATAATATTTTGGATATTAGCCCTCTAAGATATGAAGTTGCCAAAACTCTTTTCCCGTTCTCTGGGCTGCTTTTTCCTATTGACAGTGTCCTTTGCCTTGTGAAGCTCTTCAGTTTCATGAGATAGCACTTACTAATTGTTGATTTTACTAGCTGTGCTATCCATGTTCTTTATAGAAAGTTCTTTTTAGGAAGTTGTCTCTTAGGCCAATGCATTCAAGGCAATTCTCCACTTTCTGGTCTAACAGATTCAATGTGTCTGGTTTTATGTTGAGGTCTTTGATCCACTTGGACTTGAGTTTGTTGAAGATGCTTTCTTTTTTCCAGTGTGCATTTCCAGATTCTTTATCAAAACTCAGGTGTCCACAAGTGTATGAACTTACGTCTGGGTCTTTGATTTGATTTCATTGACCAACATGTCTGTTTTTACACCAATGCATACAGCTTTTATTACTATAACTCTCCAGTACAGCTTGAAATCAAAGATAATGATACCTCAGAAGATCTTTTATTGTTCAGGATTATTTTATCTATTGTGGGTTTTCTGTTTTTCCATATGAAATTGAGTTGTTTTTCCTTTCAAAGTCTGTGAAGAATTGTGATACAATTTTGATTAGGATTACATTGAATCTGTAGATTGCTTTTGGTATGATGGCCATTTTAACTGTGTTAATTCTACCAGTTCATGAGCATGGAAGATCTTTCTAACTTCCGATAGCTCCCTCAATTTCTTTCTTTAAAGATTTTAAGTTTTTGTTATACAAGTCTTTCGCTTGCTGGGTTAGGGTTACCCCAAAATCTTTTATGTTGTTTATGGATATTGTGAAAGGTGTTGTTTCCCTGATTTCTTTCTTAGACAATTTGTCATTTGTATGAAGGAGAGCTACAGATTTTCTTTTTTAGTTAATCTTGTATCCAACCACTTCACTGAAACTCTTTATCAGCTGTAGGAGCTCCCTGATAGAATTTTGGGGTCACATGTATACTATCATATCATATGCAAATAGCGATATTGTGACTTCTTCCTTTCAGTTGATGATTACTCTAGCTAAAACTTCAAATACTATACTGAATCGATATGGAGAGAGTGGGCAGCCCTGTCTTGTTACTTATTAGTGAAATTGTCTTGACTTTCCACTTCCATTTGATGTGATGTTGGCTACTGGCTGGATGAAAATTGACTTTATCATGTTTAGGTATGACCCTTGCTTCCCTAATCTCTCCAAGCCTTTTATTATGAAAGGGTGTTGAATTTTGTCAAAGGACTTTTTAGCATCTAATGAAATGACCATGTGATTTCTGTCTTTCAGTTTGTTTATATGGAGGATTACATTGGCACATTTTTGTATGTTAAACCAGCCCTTCATCACTGGGATGAAGCTTACTTGATCATGCTGAATGATTTTTTTCCATATTTTATTGCCAAAATGTATTTAAATTTACTCAATTTTTTACCAATCATTGTATTCATTTACATTTTAAATAATATCTCCCTTCCCAGTTTCCCCTCCACAAAGCCCCCATCCCATCCCCCTCCCCTTTGCCTCTATGAGGGTACTCCTCTACCCACTCACCCACTCCCACCTCTGAGTGATCTTTTTATTATGTTCTTGGACTCAGTTTACAAGTATTTTATTGAGTATTTTTGCATCAATGTTCATGAGGGAAACTGATCTGTAATTCTTTTTCTTTATTGAATCTTTATGTGGTTTGGGTATCAGGGTGACTATAGCCTCATAAAATGAAGTTGGCAGTGTTCCTTCTGTTTCTATTTTGTGGGATGATATGGAAAATATTGCTGTTAACTCTTCTTTGAAAGTCTGATGGAATTTTGCACAAAAGCTGGCTTGGCCCTGAGCTATTTTGAGTTGGGAGAATCTTAATGACTGTTTCTATTTCCTTAGGACTTATTGGTAGGTCTATTTAAACTGCTTCCTTAATCTAGACTTAACTTTGTTAAGTGGAATCTATCAAGAAAATTATCCATTTCTTTTAGATTTTCCAATTTAGTGGAGTAATGTTTTTAAAGTATGTCCTAATGATTCTCTGGATTTCCTCCGTGCCTATTGTCATGTCCCCATTTTTGTTTTTAATTTTTAAGTTGGATATTCACTCTCTGCCTTTTAGTTAGTTTGGATAAGGGTTTGTCTTTTTTATTTTCTCAAAGAACCAACTCTTTGTTTTATTTATTTATTCTTTGTAGTGTTCTCTCTGTTTCTATTTTATTGATTTTAAGCCTCAGTTTGATTATTTCCAGCCCTTTACTCCTTTTTGGTGTACTTGCTTCCTTTTGTTCTAGGTCTTTCAGCTGTGGTGGTAAGTTGCTAGTATGAGGTCTCTCCAATTTCTTACGTAGGCACTTAGCGCTGTGAACTTTCCTCTTAGTATTGCTTTCCTTGTGTCCTGGAAGCTTGGGTGTGTTGTACATTCATTGCATTCTAGGAAGTCTTTAATTTCATTCTTTGCTTTGTCTTGACACAGTAGTCATTCAGCAGAGTATTGTTCAGTTTCCATGAGTTTGTTGGTTCTCTGTTGTTTCTGGTATTATTGAAATTAAGTTTTAACCTGTGATGGTCTGATAGGATGCAGGTTTACTTCAATTTTCTCATATCTGTTAAGACTTACTTTGTGACCAAGTATGTAGCTGATTTTGGAGAACATTCTTTGGGATGCTAAGGAGAAAATATATTCTTTTGTGTTTGAGTAAAATATTCTGTAAATATTGTTAGGTCCATTTGGTTTATAATGTCTGTTAGCTCTAGTTTTTCTCTATTTAGGTTGTTTGGTTGGTTAATCGGTTTTTTTCCTTGATTGGTTTTTGATGACCTGTCCATTGATGAGAGTGGAGTATTGGAGTCTCCCACTTTCAAGGTGTGGTCTAATCTTTAGTAATGTTTCTTTTACAAATGTAAGTGCCCTTGTGTTTGGAGCACAGATGTTAAGAATTGAGGCTATGAGGCTATGGAGTGCTCATAAAAAGAGGCCTAGTATGACCACATTCCAGAAGACACAACAAGCAGTTGAAAGAGTCAGATGCAGATATTTGCACCCAACCAATGGACAGAAGCAGCTGATCCTATTGTTGAATTAGGGAAGGCTGAAAGAAGCTGAGTAGAAGGGCAATCCTGTAGGAGGACTAGCAGTCTCATTTAATCTAGACCCCTGGGATCTCTCAAACACTGGACCACCAAACAGGCAGCATAAACCAGCTGATATGAGACCCCCCCCCAACACACATACAGTAGAGAACTGCCAGGTCTGTGTTCATTCAGAGATGATACACCTAACCCTCAAGATACTGGAGGCCCCAGGAAGTTTAGAGGTCAGGTGGTAGGGTGAGTACATCCCTGTGGAGATTGGGAGGTTGGGGAGGAGGTATGGGATGTGGAACAGTTGGAGGGTGGATGGGGGTGGGAGGGAATAAAATATGGAGTGTAAGAACATAAAGAAAGAAAGAAAGAAAGAAAGAAAGAGAGAGAGAGAGAGAGAGAGAGAGAGGGGGAGGGAGGAAGGAAGGAAGGAAGGAAGGAAGGAAGGAAGGAAGGAAGGAAGGAAGAAAGAAAGCATAAAAATAAGAAAAATAAAAAATAATGAACTGACATTTCATCTTAGTAGATTTTTCCTTTGGTGAATATGAATTGTCCTTCCTCTTCTCTTTTGATTAATTTTGGTTTGAGGTTATTTTATTAGCTATTAGAATGACTATGCCAGTTTTCCTCTTAGGTCTGTTTGCTTGGAAAATCTTTTTCCAATCCTTTACTCTGAGATAATGTCTATCTTTGATATTTAGGTATGTTTCTTGTATGCAGCAGAAGGGTAGATTCTCTTTTCACATACATTTTGTTAGCCTGTGTCTTTTTATTGGGAAACTGAGTCTATTGATATTGAGAGATGTCAATGAATGATAATTGTTAATTTCTGTTATTTTGTTTGTGATAGTGGTGTGTGTGTGTGTGTGTGTGTGTGTGTGTGTGTGTGTGTTCCTTCTTTTGGTTTTGCTGGCATAAGACTATTTATTTCCGATGTTTTCATGGATATAGTTAACATCCTTGGGTTGGAGTTTTCCTTCTAGTATCTTTTGTAGGGTTTGATTTGTTGATAGATGTTGCTTAAATTTGATTTTATTATGGAATATCTTGTTTTCTTCATCTATGATGATTGAAAGTTTTGCTGGGTATAGCAGTCTGGTCTGGCATCTGTCCAGGACCTTCTGGCTTTTAGAGTCTCTACAGAGAAGTCAGATATAATTCTAATATATCCACCTTTATATGTTGTCACTTGCTCTTTTTACTTTGCAGCTTTTAATATTCTTTCTTTGTATGTTTAGTTTTTTTATTTTTATGTGGTGAGAAGTCTTTCTTTTCTGGTCCAATCTGTTTTGTGTTCTGTATGTTTCTTGTACTTTTATTGGCATCTCCTTCCTTAGGTTAGGAAATTTTTCTTCTATGATTTTATTGAAAATATTTTCTGAGGTTTTAAGGGACTCTTGCCTTGGGTTTTAGCCACTTCTTATAGTTTATATCTGTTATTGGAGGTGTTTTTCTTTCCCAATTAAAAGTATCTTGTTTTTAATCAATGTTTTTGTTGTTGTTTTGTGGGAGTTCATTGTTGTTTTGAGATGGCATCTCTCTATGTAGCCTAGGCTGGCCTTGAACTCATGCATTCTCTTGCCTAAGCATCCCAAATACAAAAATATCTTCTCAATGCTAAGCATATATTTCTAAATCTCAAGTTTAAGGCCACCTTGGGTTATATAGTAAATCCATTTCTTAACTCCCCCAGAGTATCTATTTAATATTTATAAATACTTTACTTGGTCTTCATGCAGGTCTCCCAACAACTAGAGCAAGGGTTTATTCTGACTCTGTTACATGCCTATAGATCCTGCTCCCCTTACAGGACTGTGTCTCGACTCAGTGGGAGAGAATGTACCTAGTCATGCAGTGACTTCATGTGCCAGGGTGAGTTGGTTCCCCAGGAGGGACCTCCTCCTTCAGAGAGGTAAAGGAGAAGGATGGGTGCAGAGGGATCATGTGAAGTGGTACCAGGAGGAGCAAGGGACTGTTGCAATTGTGATGTAAAATGAATAAATTAATTAATAAAAAAGTACTTTAACTCCAGGAAACCTTCTCTCTATTGCTTTATCAGTGAGTTCTATCAAGTTCAGAAAGTCCCCTACAGGTTAAAGCATTTCAAAGCACAGAAAGAAAAAGTATATTTCCATGGTTTCTAGAGTTAGCAAAATTTAAACCGAGAACATAACAGAACACAAAAATCAATGTCTTATTTTTGTTTACAGTACAAATGTGAGGTCAACAACAATACTATTAACAACAAAGCTCAAATCCAAGTGGATCAGGGAACTACACATCAAAGCAGATACATTGAAACTAATAGAAGAGAAAGTGGGGAAGAACCTCGAGCAAATAGG
>NW_022196904.1:129841483-129847189 GCF_008632895.1 Mastomys coucha
CAGTGTAGGGGAATGCCAGGGCCAGAAAGTGGGAGAGGGCGGGGTGGCAGGCATGGGGAAGTGGGGGGTAACAGCAGTTTGTTTTTGTTGTTTTTGTTTGTTTCTTTGTTTTTTGGAGGAGAAACTGGGAATGGAGAAATTTACATGTAAATAAAGAAAATATCTAAAAGAAAAAAAAAGAGAAAAAAAAGTTGGGCCTATTCACCAACTAAAAGTAACATTCTCTAAAGTAAGCATAGAAGATTATTTACATAAGACAGTATTTCTAGACTCAAACAAGAAGATGTAAGAACAAAAATCAAGCCAAGCAGTGATGGCACACACCTTTAATCCCAGCACTTGAGAAACAGAGGCAGGCAGGTCTCTAAGTTCAAGGCCAGTCTGGTCTATAGACCAGGACAGCCAGGGAAACCCTATCTAAAAATAAGAATGAATATGGATGGATGGAAGGAAGAAGAAAAAAGAGAAGAGAAGAGGAAAGGAGAAGAGAAGAGAGGAGAGGAGAGGAGAGGAGAGGAGAGGAGAGAAGAGAAGAGAAGAGAAGAGAAGAGAAGAGAAGAGAAGAGAAGAGAAGAGAAGAGAAGAGAAGGGAAACAAAAAAGAACAAAAATTGAAGAATTGTGTTAATCAAAAAATTGTCATCATCTCAACTCTCAATTAGTACTGTTAGGACAGTTAATGCTGAGTTAATACTGTTAGTTAATTAGGTACAGAGGAAACATCTTCCAGCATCATCATTTCCTCTTTGCACACTTGGCACTACAAATGTGATAAAAATCATGAAGAAACAACCATTTCTGTGGCACTAGGCACAGTTACTCGATGCAACTGATTACCTGACCCAACCTACAAGGTCCAGAGAATTAAGTAATGTACAAATAAAATAGAGATCATTGATTTAAAAAAAATCAAATACAAATAAATGCCGTTATTTTCAAAAGGCATGAATATCTGTATTTATTATTTGATATTGTCTAGGCATTCAACAACATTATAGACAAAAAATCTCTGAGTTATTCAACTTGGCTGCAGACTATGCCTGCATTTGGTGACACTCTGACTCTCAGTGTGTTTGTGTTCGGGTAAGCTGAATGCAGCTTCAGGCATTCTCAGTCACAGGTTCTAGAGGCTTGCTATACCTCTAGCACCCTCATGTTCCCACTCAGTCCATAAGATCCCAAGATTGACTCAGCCTGAGCAGAGAGCACTACTCCACCACCACCACAAGGACCAATTTGGGCCCAAGTCAGGAGAGCATGCACTAATAGTGAAGACAGCCTATTTTCTATCCTTGGAACAGGGTTATGCCACCCATAAAGCACAGGAGAATCAGGACACAAGGACACGGTAAGGTCTCATCTCAGGAACAATTGGTCCTGAAGTCCCAGCTAAAGATCAAGCCTGTCTTCAAACCTCCTGGCTCCTATAATTCTTCTTCCCTCTCTTCCACAGGGTTCCCCATACTCCAAGAGGAGGGACGTGATTGAGATCTCCAATTTGGGTTCTCACTCCTCCCAATTTTTGCCTGTGGATCTCTGTGTCTGCTTCTATCAGCTGATACAGGAAGCCTCTCTGATGATGACTGGGCTAGGCACTGATCATGTCTGTCATTCTGGTCTGGGTTACATCTCTCAGGATGAACTTTCCTAGTTCCATCCACTTGCCTGTGAATTTCATTATGTCATTTTTTTAACAGACATTATGTAAATGTATCACATTTTCTTTATCCATTCTTCCATTGAGATACATCTAGATTGTTTCTAGTTTCAGGCCACTATGAATAAAGCCACTTTGAACATAGTTGAAAAGGGGGTCTCTGTGATAGGATGGAGCATACTTTGGGTATATATATGCCCAAGAGTGGCATAGTTGTGCCTTGAGGTAGATTGATTCCAAGTTTTCTGAAGAACCACCAGAGTGGCTACAGAAGTTTGCACTCCTACCAGCAATAAAGAGATATTATCCTTGCTCCATGTTTTCAGCAGCATGAGTTGTTGTGTTACTGAATTTCATAGCATGGCCCACAGAATCAACTAACAGGGCTCATAGGGGTTCACTGAGACTTAAGCAGCAATCCCAGAGCCTACATGACTCTCCACTAAGTCCCCTGCATAGGTCATAGATGTTAGCCTGGCGTTTTTGTGGGACTTCTACCGTAGAAGTGGGGGTGTCTCTGACTCGTTTGCCTGCTCTTGGGACCCTTTTCCTCCTATTGGGCTGCTTCATCTGGCCTTTATACGAGGTTTGGTGCCTAGTCTTAATGTATATCCCTAAGAGGCCTGCTCTTTTCCAAAGGGAAACAGGAGTGATCTGGGGGAAAGAGTAGTGGAAGAAAAGGTAATGTTGGTTGTGGTGTGTTGTCTGAGAGAAAAAGAAATTTAAATACAATGACAACTGTCCCTGGTAGTCTAGAAGACTTAAATAATGAGCAGAGTGCAAAACCACAGCTGAGGTTTGGAGGATAGAGTAGTCCATACTACTGAGAGTTTATTCAGAGAACATTCAGGTTAGAATACTGTGTATGGTGTACAGCATCATTTTATATAGATGAAAGAATCATGAGCTATAAGTAACTCAAAAATCTATTACTTAGATCCACTGTCATGTTTTCCAATGCATCCAAAGACACATAGTTCCACAAAAAATATAAAATTATAAGACTTAATATTGTATCTTTTCTGTATTATCAGTTAGAAGACAATGTGACCAAAAAAAAGGTTCCTTCATTTTTAAAACATGCAAAGGTCCACAAAATATCTAGAACCATAACAGAAAAGTGAATATGGGACTGTACAAAAGAAATAATCATTATTCTTACATGTATTGACATCTTTTAACGCAGAGGAGTGTGGACCAGTACTGTACTCCTGGATGAAAAAATACATGAAACAAATCCAATAAAAATCCTGCTCTTAAAAAAGAAAAGAAAAAAGAAAAATGTATGTATTTTCAGTATTGCTGCAGACAAGCATCTACATAAGAGTGTTCAATTAATTGTTTTATATCAAACAACTGTTATAATACTAATTTTTATTGTTACAATATTTTATAAATTTTAAAGAATATGACAAAATTTAAAAAAACAAAAAGTATTGCAGGTATTGAAGGGGGGCTCTGGGAGGAGGTGGGGTACAAAAGGGCAAGAAGAATGTGATGTAATTCTATTTACTTAAAATATGTTTTTAAATGTTAACAAATTCAGATAAACTGAAATTATATATCTTTTCTCATCATAGTGCAATAAAATTTAAGTCAATAAAAAAATCCTGCTCTTTTGTTCTTCAGAACTTGACAAACTATTTTGAAAAACATTTTCTACTTACTTTTTCACAAATGAGTGGGACTGTCAGAGGTCAAGCAGTAACTTTCAGGTGCACTTGCCTAGCATGTGCAAGGCCCTGGGTTTGGTCCTTGGCACTGCAAATATTAGCTTACACACACGTTCAGAATATCTCAAAGATGTTTAACTTTATTTACTGCTGCTTTTTTGCCTCCATGGAATTTTCTGGTTGATTTGACAATGTGAAATGGGATCCAGAAGTAGAGATTTCCTGTTCTGCCCTCAATTTCCTGACAGGCCATTAGGGTCGTGGTGCCAGATCAGAAGTTAAGCGTTTGCAGTCAAAAAAAAAAAAAAAAAAAAAAAAAGCGTGTCTTTGGCCTGGAATGAGCAGTAAATGGTTGGTACTGCCTTGCAAAAAACCTTTCCCCCACAAACAAACACATGCAAACATGATCTGAATGCACGCCCTCTGTGCTGACCAGTGCCATGGGGGAGGACAGTCTCCCACCCCAGGACTGACCTATGAGTTGGTGAGGTATTCCTGCATGTACTCACCAGCACTCTGACAGGTGCCAGCAACCAGAGTATTGACAGGGCCCAGCCTCATCCTTGTCAGATCAGTAGATGCAACTTCTAAGAGGCAATGGCTCCAAGGTTCAGCCTTTGAAATGATGGCCAACTGCAGCTAATAATAAACCAGTGCCTTAGGCCAAGGGAGAAGAGAGGTTATTGGCTGCTGGGCCACCCTCCTTCTCGATGACACATTATAAAATCCTTGTTTCTCCTTGGGAAATTCCTACAAATTTACAGTGGAGCCCCAGAGGCACCATGGCTGTTCTTGGAATCACCATTGCCTTGCTGGTGTGGGTGGCCACCCTCCTGGTCGTGTCCATCTGGAAGCAGATCTATAGCAGTTGGAACCTGCCCCCAGGGCCTTTCCCACTTCCTATCTTTGGAAACGTTTTTCAGCTGGATTTGAAGGATATCCCCAAGTCTTTCACCAAGGTAAGGGAAACATTGCTGCATTAAGAAAACAGGTTAGAGATTAGATATAATGTGTATAGATTAAACTCATTGTCAGCTGTTATCCAATGACAGGGTACCATGATACTGAATTAACAGTTCAGTCCATCTTGGGCATGAAACACTCACAGTGAGTAGTGCCATGCAGGCCCAGAGGCCCTATACAGTTGAAATGATTATGAGATACTTATTCATTCGGTGCTAACTGATACAGCAATAGTTGTATCCTGGCTGGTATCAACCTGTGTCAAAGAACAGAATGAAAAGGAAAATACTGAGCCAGCTGTGAGACACCAGAATAACAACATCTGCCTTTTGCTAATGCTGTGGATATTGCATGGATTAACCAGCCCTCAAAATACTACCAGGCATGGAATTAATGCTTGGTGTCTGTTAAGGGTTGCCTTTGCCCGTGGCAGGGTAGCTACAGGCTTTAGGAGCATTGACTCCAAGTTAGCTTGTACTTCCAGGTAAGGGAGAGCCTTAACTTTAGAGGCAAACAAAAGGGTGATGAATGTTGGCATTGATTAAACAGGCACAGAGAAGAGAATTGTGTCTAGATAGAAGGTCCCTTGCAAACCCAGAAACTGGGTGGAAAGAGTACCCCCATATCAGACAAGACAAAATGCCCTTTCCCCCACATCCCTCTAACTCTGGGAAGAACAGGAACAATAACAGGAGATGTGGGCTGTCTAAAGCAGACTGAGTCCTGTCTATCTTCTATGCATTGGTCCCTATAGTTGGCAAAGCGCTTTGGACCAGTGTTCACACTACACCTGGGTCCAAGACGCATCGTGGTCCTGCATGGCTACAAGGCAGTCAAGGAGGTGCTACTGAACTACAAGAATGAGTTCTCTGGCAGAGGGGACATTCCTGTGTTCCAGGAGTACAAGAACAAGGGTAAGTTGGCTTCTTGGGCCGTTGGAGGGGGCAAATTAACCGAATAATGTGAGTACCATTTGATCCTACGAATCTTAGTGGCCGCAAAAGAATAAAGAACAAGGCAAAGGCTCAGATGATGTCTTGTCCTTGCATGGAAGCTGCTTTGAGGCTTGTGCTGAGCAGGCACTGTGAATCCAAGACGCCTCCAGACCCTCGCCCTCACCATAGCCCTGACCTACTTACAGAGAATGGCAGACAGGTTGTTTCTGAACCCAGGAAGTTTCCCCCAGAGGATTGCTCCTCAGGCTCTTATGCTTTTCTAAACTTCTTGGGCTCTTTCCACTCAGTCTCAGCTGTCTCTGAGCTGTAGCTGGTTGCATGCATCTAAGTCCTTTCGCTTACCTACCCATGCCTGGCACTCTGCTTGCAGGGATGGACCAGGCTTTAGGTATTTGCTTTCCTCGGTTGTAGCTGGTGAGCTCCAGAGGGAGTGGGGTGTGTGTGTGTGTGTGTGTGTG
>NW_022196904.1:129847393-129891964 GCF_008632895.1 Mastomys coucha
GGAGAGGGAGAGGGAGAGGGAGAGGGAGAGATGTTCTGCCCAGCTTACCTATTCTCCCCTGCAGATGGCAATGAAGGCTAATTTTTCTGTATTTTCACAGCTCCATCTTCTGCTGAGTGTGGGCACCCAGAGCCAGAGCTACTCCCAGCTCACTGGTGCCACTTGCCTGCCCAGCCTCCATCTCAGCTGTACCTTCTTACTTCCTCTTTTTAACTCCAGGTATCACAAAGCAGATGTAAGATGCCCTGATTCTGCCTGAGTCAGCACTGGTGATAAATTTCTGCGAAGCTTTTTCCTTTTGCATGAGATTCCAGATCAAAGCATGGCCAGCTTTATGTTTTATCCTCGGTGTCCAGCTTGGTTTCCCAGTCTGTGTTTCCAAAAAACTATTTTACCTCAAGCACCTGATGTCCCCTAATCAATACTGTGGGTTTCTGTACTGTCTAAGGAGGAAAAAATAACAGAAGTAACCATCTCAGTCCTTGTCCTCAATACAGGAGTTAACTGATTGAAGAGGGACTAAGCAAGGTGACAAAGACCTGCTGGGAAAGGCGCAAACCTGTGTATGTCCTCTAGGCTAGCTCACGCAAAGGGCTAGTACAATTAGGATCTGCCTCTCTACAGGCTAGATTCAAGAGGCCTTTGCTGTTCATGCCTGGGGCTCCAACGTCCTATTGTCATGCATCCCACACAGCAGAGGGCTCTTATAAACTCAGCTAGGCTTTAGGTAAGGATGACTTTGAGTCTCCAGTGTTCTTCGCGTGCATGATTGTTCTAATAACATAAACATTAAGCACGAGTGTGCGGCAATGTACCAAGATAAGTGCACGCATCATTTGAGTAAATGCTGAGAAAGTGTGGTCCTGCCTTGGATAGTCAGCTTAGTGAAAAGCCCCCTTGCCATAGTGGTTGGCTGCCAGCTCTGTCACTCTCGGCCACAGGGTCACTCCTTTAGTGTTCAGGACAAAACAGACCCACAACACTTAGCTCATGTCACATATGTCCCTTTCCCCTCTCAGGCTGGCCACCTCTTATTCTGGAAAGTTCTTTAGGCCATAGTAAGCACATGTCCCCTGAGAACTCTCCCATGTTCTGCTGCGTGTTCCACTAGGCATCTCACATGTGATTAGACTGTTAACATGGAAGAGGTTATGAGAGTATAAGATGCAGGCAAGCTCTGCACCCCATGTGGTTATAACTCATTTTAGTTTGTCTCAGAATGCTCAGAGCCTAATAGGTAGGTACCTTAGACATTATTTATTGAAGAAATGATGGTGGGAAAGTAAGAGAAGGGATGGGAAGTGGATAAAGAAAAAGAAGGACTCCTGGAGTGTAGAGGAACCAGAGGGCTTTGTTAGGCAAGAGCTGGGCAGGAGTGGGTGGGGCTGTCCCTGGATACATCAGTCGAACTGGTTCCAAGGGGATCCAAGAGCTCCAAGAGACAACTAGCAAGCCATCATTCAGAGTGACTTAGATTCAGTTTTGAGGAATGAAAAACAAATGCTCAGAGAATTAGATGAGCTAGAGAAAGAAGGGAAGAAAAAAATCTTTTCAGAGTTGTTGATTTCCAGTGTCTCCATGGGGGTCACTAGGCCATGTTCTAGGAGGAAGAACAACACATTTTCTTTGAAGAGAAAGTATACCATAACATTTCACTGAGAGGAAATAATGCTCAGTCTTCCTATCTTAATGTCTCCAAACTGGGAAGTCTTCTGACCTTTAGATTTTAGTAAAGGATGTTGCTTTGAAACCATAAAGCCTTGCGTTGAAGGGCTTATGTTGTGAAGCTTAAAATCCATGAGCTCAGATATGCTTCGTAGGAATTCTATCAGGAGGCAGAAAGAGAAGAGTCCATTTTTAGAGTGGCTACCTGCAGTTTATTTAGTATGGTAAAAGTTCAGAGCAAAGTATGAAACCAAAGAAGACAGGTGCTCAGAAGAAACACTCTGAACGCAGCCTGCCTGCCCGTTTCCTGTGCTTCCTTTGCACCTGTATATCCCACCCAGTACCCAAGTGCGGCCTTTCTTTATCCCTACTTCGGGTTCTTTGTTAATGTTTCTTTTGATGTCTCCTTTTCCTACAGACAGCAACCAGTTCTCTTAACTCCCAGCCAGCCCTCCTCCGAGTTCCCAGCCCAGCCACTTCGAAGGTTTCTCCCAACCGTTCCTCCCTCGGTTCCCCAAAAGTCTGCATAAACAGTCCCTTCTCTCAGTTTTCCCAATTCTAGCAGTTCCAAACTATAACAACTATTCTAGCTTATCTGCTCAGCTCAGCTTCTCCTGGCTCAGCTGCTACCGTCTTCTCTTCTCACTCTGCCAGCCCAATTCCCTTTCAACTGTCCCCTAACAATATCTTCTCTGGCTCAACTTGGCTTCTCCAGCAATTGTCTCCTGTTTTCACTCTGCTCAATCTCTTTTCTGTACCAGCTGTCTTCTTTTCTTTGGCCCCCTACTGGATCTTCTTTCCTTCTGCACCAACTGTCTTCTCTAAACCTTGTCTCTGACCACACTCGCCTGGCCCCTAATCCCCTCCTCTCAGATTCTGCTGGAATTTTATATGCTCTCCTCTTCCCCGAAGTCCAGGAGGCAACAGGGTACTGAAAGTCATAGGGTCAAGGAGGTCTCTTAAAGGAGCAGTTGACTAGCAACTGGAGATCCTTTAAAGAGCCAAGAATACAACGTTAATCATACTAAACCCAAGACCATTTCCCCTTCCTTCCCTACTTCTCCAAGAATTGGGTATGTATAGTAACTGCTGTTGGTCCCTTTTTCTTAGGGATTATTTTCAATAATGGACCCACATGGAAGGACGTGCGGAGATTTTCTCTAAGCATCCTCCGAGACTGGGGAATGGGGAAACAGGGTAATGAGGCCCGCATCCAAAGGGAGGCACACTTCCTGGTGGAGGAGCTCAAAAAGACCAAAGGTTAGTGTCTCAGCAGTCGGGAAGAGTTGTGGGTAGGCTCCCAAGGACACTCGACAACCTGGGGGCAGTTGGCAGCTAAAGGAACCCTGGAGAAGGAAAGGGTCAAGTTGGTCCCCTGGTACTGCCTTCTCAATTTGAGTCCCAGCTCTTTCCAGGAGAGCAAAAGTAGCTGCCAGGCATGACTGTTGTTCCCTAAGTAGCATTATAAAGTAAAGACACTTGGAGGCTCACACATTCACTGTGTCCTCAGTGAGAACTCATGGAAGGCTGGGATGGCTAGGGAAGGCATTAGTGAGGGGCTCACACGTGACCTGTTTTCCAGGCCAGCCTTTTGACCCCACCTATCTGATTGGTTGTGCACCCTGCAATGTCATTGCGGATATCCTCTTCAACAAACGTTTCGATTACCATGACAAGAAGTGTCTTAGGCTCATGAGTTTGTTCAATGAAAACTTCTACCTGCTGAGTACTCCCTGGATCCAGGTGACCACACTCCTTCTTTTCTATAAACCTTCAGTTGGACTGTTTCCATTGGAAGGGGAAGAAAAATTCAGGTTGCATGAGAGGGACAGGCCTAGAAAGTCAACATACAGGAGGGTATTTGACTGGGTTGGCTCAGCATCCTTCTCACTTCAGGACCTGTGTATACTTTGAAAGTACATGCACATTCCTACCCACATGACTTGGAAAACAGCACTCCCAAAAAACACCATTGAACCTAATATTTTAAATAGTATGATAAAGACAATCATAAGTTCATTGTTTGGAGGCCCCTATAAGTTACATAGTTTTGTTCTCCTTAGTTTTACAATTACTTTTCGGATTATCTGCAATACCTACCTGGAAGCCATAGAAAAATCATGAAAAATGTGTCTGAAATAAGGCAGTATGCACTTGAAAAAGCCAAGGAACACCTTCAGTCACTGGACATCAACTGCGCCCGGGATGTGACTGACTGTCTTCTCATAGAGAAGGAGAAGGTACAGAACAAGACGGGCTTGCTGGGATGGGTATAGTGCATTCAGGTCTGACATTATGACCCACTCGCTGGTGTTCACACTGAGCACCATGGTTGCATCTTGATGGCCATGGTTTCTCATAAAGACACTTGGCTTCAGCATGACCACCATTCTCTTCTCTGCTCACATTTGGGTAGGCATAGACCCTCTGTTTAGCACTCTGTAGGCCAAGATGAACTGCAACCCTTTGAGAAATCTAGTCTTATCTGAGAAAACTTCAGCATACCTTATGATATTTATTAATCAGTTTGGCTTAACTTCCAGAGTTCTAGGCCTCCCCACCTTCATTTTCCTCCAGCCTCTAAGCCTCTTGCATGCCTATCCCTTACTTTCTTGCTGAAATAGCTTTAAGACATGAAAACCCTACACTGATTTCCTCTAGATAATTTCCACTTGAGAAATTGCCATCAACTCAGCCTCTTCCTGCCCCTGGTCCAAAAAGAATGGTCTTGAGCCTGAAAAGAGGCTGAGCCTGACCCCTACAGCTTAGAAGGTCATTATCGTTATTAGATCATTTTGGTACTGCTGACCAAGACAAGACCCTGCAGCCTGGTTAAAAACCCCTTTCCTGTGTTTTTCCTATTTCCTGGAAGCATCAGTTTCCCTTGTTGTGAGGCAGAAAGAGCTCCTGATAGCACAAGGAGTCTGATAAAACCTGGTCGCTCCCTGATAAAGAGCAATAGGCATCACCTTCTTACATCTAAAAAGATCTTACCAGATCCCTATCTGTCTCCAACTTCACAGGAAAAACACAGCCAAGAACCCATGTACACAATGGAAAATATTTCTGTGACTTTGGCCGACCTGTTCTTTGCAGGAACAGAGACCACCAGCACAACTCTGAGATATGGGCTCCTGATTCTCATGAAATACCCAGAAATTGAAGGTACATGAACGAGAAGCCAAACTCCCATGTGTCACAGCTGAGACTTGTCAGGGTCACCCTGTCAGCTGTCGTTCTCTGGCCGCTTACTTACCTTCCGTGCCCCACTCACTAAATGAACTTCTTTAAAAGCATATGACCTTGTATGGGCCAGGACCTCGTATCCTGAAGACTGGCTAGTCCCCAACACACTCCACTGGGATGTTTATGGCCCATTGCTCAGATGGAAAGGGGAGTGAGTCTGTGATCTGCTCTGTAAATAATTTCTAATGAAGAAAATAATGTTCCAATTTCCCCTGAGAAACATTTCCTGGATTTATAGGCTGAGACAGGGATACCAGCCAAACTATAGTCATCACAGAGCATCTTACCCCAGTACGCCCTGAAGAGGAAATTGAAAGAGAAACAATTGAGGCTATCCTAAATCCATTTCACTTCCTCTTCGAGGCTTAGAAAGCAAAATCTGGGCAGGAAGAATTCTGTGCCTGAAACAAGCACAGGGACCTAAAACCGGTATGCAGAGGGTCACACATACATTTACCAGGTAGAGAAAGTATGCAGACCCTACATGTAAGTCTCTGAGGCTCACATTTAGTAGAGAAACTGAGGGGGCTAACAAACTAAGGTGAAGGTGTTCAAAGGCCAGAAACTCTGCCATTCTCGGAGCTGGGCATAGATTTGGGCAACTACTGCATACAAAGTAATGTTTCCCAAGAACATTATTGTGTGTCTGTCTGGTCCAGGGCCAAGATCTGAGCTCTGGCTTCCTGTCAGCAATGCCTTTGACTTTCCACACCACAGAAAAAAAAATGGAATGTGACTAAAGTCCAAGGAGGGAAATGTACAAATTACAGTACTTAGAACTTTTATTACTGTGCTAAGGAAACATAAACTTTAAAATGTTTTAAACTATTAATATAATGAATTTCTAATATAGTCAAGGAGTAAGTAAACGTGACAGCCATCTATACATCGAGTGCCAAATTGAACATCTATTGACATTTTGTGATGTTTGCTTCAGAGCTATTTAAAAGATGAAGCATTATACAGTTAGCTAGAGCTCCCCTAACTCACACTTCCCTGCCTCACTCCCCAGATACAGTGATACTTCAGGTCCACTATGTAGCATGCCCGTGCGACTTGGACATTTAATGTTAACATCAACACATAACTAATATCTTATTTTATGCATGCTTTAGTATTATACCATACCATACACAACTTATTGCAACTTGCTTTTTTCACTCCACATATTATAAAGTTCCATAGTAAATCCCAAAGACAGAAAGACCAAGGAACTTGACAAAGATTGCTGTTGCTTGTCATAATCATGGGGACTTTTAAATTTCATTAACTATAGACTAGTCTATCACCCTCTTCCAATTTTTAACAATAGTAAACTGTCCTAGAGTAATAATGAAAAGATTTTCCTCTAAGAAGAAATTTCCAGGACCCTATTATCTCTACTCCTGATAATAAAGGGATTGGAAAAACTATCACCAACTATGACAATAGATGCCCAAACTTCCTGTCAACTGTGAATAATCTCACAGGTCTTAGCTTTCACTGACATTTGTAGAGACATGATTTAACAATTCAAAGTACTTAGAGATTATAAATGTAGGCTAAATGCTCCATAAACATCTAATGGGTGGCTTGGCGGATACACAGAAGAATAATTAGATAAATATGTAGGTGAATGGAGCTATTGGGGGATCATTAGATAGATGGCTGAGTGGGCGAATGAGTAGGTAAGAATGTAGAGGGTACTATATTGGTTTGGGTAAATAGGTAAGTGGACGGAAAAGTGGGTGTGTTACGGGGGTACATAGGTGAGCAGGTAGATGGAAATGATACAGAGACATCAATTCTAGATTTAACCCTTGAGATTGACCTTATTTATATCTTGGCAGAAAAACTTCATGAAGAAATTGACAGGGTTATTGGGCCAAGCCGTGTACCTGCTGTCAGAGACAGGCTGAATATGCCCTACATGGATGCTGTGGTGCATGAGATCCAGAGATTCATCAACCTTGTCCCTTCCAACCTGCCCCATGAAGCAACCCGAGACACAGTGTTCCGAGGATATACCATCCCCAAGGTCAGGCATGAGTTGGAAAGCACTCCATGGGCATCGTCCTGTTAGTTTATCACCTAGGTTACCCTTCAAGATAGAGACTCAAGAGCACCTTTGACTTGCATATATGGCTAGATGTGCAAATCAAGCCAGCATTCATTTCTGCCCTGCAGAGTCACTCCAATAACCTCATGACCAAAGAAATCAAAGAAATGGAAAATGCCACCTCAACTGGTCCAGAGGACTTGTGAACCACTCTAAAACTAAGATACAGTGGCAGCACAACCCAGCCTCAGGCCCATCCTATGAAAGATATAGGGCCCTCCTTTTCATTTAGACCTGATCTGATCCTTGTCTTTTTTTTTCCTGTAGTCCTTAAATAACAACCAAAATTATGTTAACCTATATATGTAAAATTGCAACAGCCCTCTTCACTAGGGTCTTCCAGATGAAAGCCTATGTTTTGTTAACTTGACTGAAAGAACTTCTATTTCTTCCAGGGTACAGTTGTGATTCCAACTCTGGACTCCCTTTTATATGACAATTATGAGTTTCCAGATCCAGAGAAGTTTAAACCTGAGCATTTTCTGAATGAAAATGGGAAGTTCAAGTACAGTGACTATTTCAAGGCATTTTCTGCAGGTAAGCAGAGTTCAGGAGTCATGCTTCCCTGGGAAACTGTCTTCTTCAATCCTAAACTTACTCCCCATGTGCTCCTCCACCATCCTAGATGAGTACTACCATCCCAGCTCCATTATGCCCCTGTAATATATAACCCAACTACATTGCTCCCTGTTCAGAGAAGTCAAATGGCATATTTCACAAGGAGTCCAGGAAATGAGAGTTCTGGGTGGATTATCACAGAATGGACGTGGTTTTCTAATTAATTGTTCAGCTATTTCTATTCTAACCAGACTCAGTAAAAAGCTCTCAAAACTGTATTACCTAATTCTTCATAAGTTTCAACAACAATTACTAAACTCTATTCTCTAGCTACCTGGACTCTTCTTAGGAAGCATCCAACCCTCCCAGATGATCCCATCGCAGGGCATCACCTAGTGTTCCTGTAAAGGGAGATCCCACAGCTAGTTCGATAAATTTAACAGCCAATGTTTACATCGGCTTCGCCTGCCCCAGCTTCCTGAAGTTATGGTGGATACAGTTTGGGTCCATTTCCCTAAACTACTACTTCTTTATGCAGTGGAGTTCTCAATGAGTGTTGCTGGTCTGAATCAGTGTCCCTGACATTCATGTTCTCTGACATGTGGGCACTGGTGGTCTAGGACCAATGGAAAGGGATGGTGAATCCTAGTTTAGGTGGTGTGCCTCCTCCTACACCTCCAAGCCCTCAATGTTATTAGTGCTAGCTCCACTCAGGTCCCTCAGTACCTCATCAGCAATGTTGTCACTTCTAGGAAAGCGTGTGTGTGTTGGAGAAGGCCTGGCCCGCATGGAGCTGTTTCTGCTCTTGTCTGCTATCCTGCAGCATTTTAATCTGAAGTCTCTGGTTGACCCTAAGGATATTGACCTCAAACCTATTACAGTTGGCTTTGGCAGTATCCCACCCCAATTTAAACTCTGTGTCATTCCTCGTTCATGAGACCTAGAAACTGCCTGACACTGCTGCCCATCATTACCCCTTAAAATATGACTGTTTAAAAAATTCCAAGCATATGGAGTTCCTATCATAAAATGAAACAGAAAAGAATAAATAAAATATTGATGAACTATGTTATGTTAGTTGTGGATTTAATGAGAGTCTTGTCCCCTTGCCCATGGGAAAGTTCCCCAGTGAGTGAATAGCATTTCACAGCCAGTAGTATAACAACTTCCAATCTATCTGTTCATGACTTCTCATAATAATTTGTTTGCATACACATGGATGATCCTGGTTATATGCCCATCACAAAGACAATGAATTAACAATATATTCAAAGTTCTTTTACCACATAGGTATCATATTCATAGGTTCTTGGGATTATAATGTGAGCAGCTTTATGCTGACCCTACTTTCCAGCTCATTTATGTTGGGGTACTACTGAAACCCAAAGTTAACAGACACCACAACAGTGACACCACTTAAGGCATTTGGATCATCACAGCTTCACAATGGCAAGATTGCTTCTAGGAAAAAAAATGTCATTTCAAAATTTGCTTTGGGGCAGAGATGTTTCAACTTCATAGATTACCATTAGAGAAATTCTCAAGTGGCAAGGGAAAGATAGGATGTATCTAGGGGCCATTAACTAATTGTAGCATCATCTAGCCACTGTCTAAGGTTGACACCTGGTCAGCAGAGTCACCAACTATCTTCTCTCAGAGTGGTAAAGCTTGAGTTGGTTCAAGCCCGGGTGTCTTTTTGAGGAAGGAGCATTAACTTCACAGATACAGTTGCAAAAAGGCATGGTGGCACACATCTTTAAACCCAGCACTCAAGAGGCAAAGGCAGGCAGATAGATCTGTGAGTCTAGGGCCAGCCTGGTCTATATAGCAAATTCCAAACCAGCCAGGACTAAAACAGAGACTGTCTCAAAACAAAGAAACAAATAAAATAGGAGTACAGTTCTTTAGAAGAATTAATCTGGCCTTAAGGAATTTACTATTGCTTCTAGTGTACATATTTCTTCCAAGCTTGGCATACCCATACCCATCTTGAAAATACAGTAACTGTGGCAACCTGTAGAAAACTTTGTTCCTGGATCATGGCAATGCTATACAGCAAACATCAAGATTTATAAGAATAGGGCTGTTAGCATTCTACATGGAAGGGAACTATCAAAAGACCCTCAGGAGACCCTTATAAAATCCTCTTCTAGGACTCCACTAAATTCCCAAATGTCACATTCCGTAAGGCAAGGAGGAAAAAAAAAACCTGACTGAGGCAGAATTTTAAAAGGTATCACTCTTGTAAACCACCCTGCTAACTCATGACTGAGTTGGATATGACAGAATCTTTCCTTTTTGTCCCCCTTCCATATTTGGGGTAAATACACATTCATTTGCATCTTACCAGGAAAACCACAAAACAAATGACAACCAAACAAGGATCCAATAGAACCGAAGATGAATGGGGAAGTCTGCCCATTTATGCCCTCCCCAAACAAAAGAGCATTTTTAGTTTAGGATGTTCCTAGCACTAGTTTGGGATTGCTCACAAACAATATAGACCACATACAGACTTAAATTTCATTTATTTTGCTTGAAGAATGAGATGGTTTATAGCAAGAATTAAGAGCTGGTGATGTATCTTCCTTATGTTTCAAAGCGTATGCTATTCTGGGCCTATATGAGGGAACTAAATTACAAAGTGGCTTCAGATCCTGTGAGAAGGTCCAGATCTGTATCCTTCTGTCCAAGAGTAGAAGAGTGTGTCAGATACTAGTGGTGAGCAAGAGACAGGGAAAGCATTTACTAAGGGCTTGCAGTGTGGACTCTAAGCAAGTTGATACTCAAAATTGAGCCAAGACATCTCCAGGTTCAAAGACTTGAGGGGCTTGGCCCCAACACCCATTCTTCCACTCAGCGCATCCTCAGATGAAGCAAGCTACACAAAACATCCCCATGTGATGCTTGGAGTTCATATGTCCTCCAGGCTGAGGAGGGCATTAGGTCCTGCTTGGCGGGTGCTCTTGGACTGTCTCCTCGTGGACTTCTACGGGCTTAGGACTGGCCTGTAGGAGGCAAAGGCCCAGGCATTTTTCCCTGCTCCTACCACCCCCTTTCCACCTTTCTGCGCCCATGCTACCATGAGTTTACACCTCTGCCTTAGCTGTGCCTCCTGCAGTAGGAATGCCCTTTCCACACACTATACTCTGGAGAATACCACTTTCTCCCTTTCCCTTCTGCTCCCAGATTTACCATCCTCCAAGAGCTGTCCTCTTCGTTTTGCGTACTCTGAACTTGAGCAAGGATCTGTACCCCACGCTTTTCCAGTTCTTCTTTCAGCCTGTTAAGGAAGAGTGAGTAACAAGAATGAAAGCACGAAAATCAAGAAAGTATGAAGAGACATACAGGCAGAACAGGGGAAACAGCTGCCACTCATCTTCCTGGGAGAAATGAAGACACAGGAGCTCCATGCCTACCTCTGCCGTTTCTGCTGGAGCTGGTAGCACCTGTGCTGCAGCTGCTGGTGCTGCTGAGCTGCAGCCTCTAGGAGCTCCTCGGCTTTCTTGTTCTCATCCTTGAACATCTGCCTGATAGTGTGGAAATGAGTCAGTGCGGGGCATTTCCTTCTCCTACCCCACCCTGCATCTTACATTGCTGCAGCTGCCTCTTGGCTTCGGAGAAAGAGTCCCTCAGTGAGAGTAGAAGAGCCCTCAGGCCCACACAGGGCACACAGCCGATGTTTCACATCCTCCAGTTTTACCTTAATCAGTTTCTCTACAGAGAGAAGGAAGCAGGTAAGGGCAGGTTGGTGCAGGTGAGAGCCACCCTCCTGCCCTCACCTTACCTTCCTTGAGCAGCTGCTCCTTGCTGCTGTCCAAAGCACACATCTCCTTTGTCAGATGTTCAGGCTTCTGGGGTGGGGGGCACAAACAAGAAGATATGTCCAGATCTCCTGGCTCCCTCGAGCTTCAGAGAAGCCTTACAGATCTAATCATCTCTCCTCTAAGTACATTTCACTTCCTAGTACCCTGCTCCTTGGTGTACATCAGCCATGGCATAACCTCAGGGGCACTGATCTTGCTATTTCCCTCTCCTTGGACCTATTAACCCTGTAATAAGGTTCAAGGGAAAGTATTTGAAACCCTAAAATCTGCAATCCTACAATCCTGAGCCACTCTCTGGGGATTTAGTTCTTCATGTTTCTTCCTCTCTTCTCTCCTCCTGGCCTCCTCACTGACCTAGAGAACACTGAATGGACACAGCAACATGAGTGAATGTAAAAGACCAATACTGAAGACATCAAGTATCTCAAAAGTGGTCACCAGGGGCTGGATTTACAGTGACAGCAGGACCACCAAGGCTTGCATAGAACAAAGTATAATAGGTAGCATAGCGTTGTATGACTCACATGAAATTCCAAGGTGTCTTTATGTTGACTCATCAAAGTCTCTAGATGTTCTTCAAAATCCAACCTAGGAGCCAACCACAGTGCCATGATGGCCATGAGCTACCACAGAGCATGGCCAAAGTCTATATAGTACCAAGGGACTTTGTGTCCACTCTTCCACAAGGAATGCCTTCACCCCCTTGACCATCCAGGACTATGCCTGGCCATCCAGGCATTAGTATACCTATAGCACATCCACAGCCCAAGCCTCATGCCTTGAGGTTTACCTCAGTTTTCTTAGTTTGGCCTTCTCATTGTCGATCTGGGAGTTCAGGAAAGAAATTCTCTCTTTACATTCCTGCAACATGCTGTGCTTCCTGGGAAGGAAACCAACACTCAGCCATGTTCTCTGAATGACTCTCCTGGAGTGAGGGCTGGGGGCTTCTACTCTGTTCCTCTGCATTCAAGCCTGTGTCTAACATAGCAGGTTGTGTGGGAGGTAACAAGAACACTTAGGGAGACCACTGCAGGCATGGCATCTTACTTCTGTGCCTCACTCTCCTTCTCCTGGCAGTGCAGCTGCATAATCCTCAGGGTCTCTGTAAGAACAACAACAGTGCCCTCTGAGTGCTTGGTAAGGCATCTAATTTGGCAGATGGAACAAAACAGATCACGTGAAGTCTGTGGGCACTTGAGTGGACTTTGACATTTTCTGGGTCTAGTAAAAGCCATAGAAATTACACAAGGTTGGAAGTTCTTAAGTTTCTAGCTACTAGAGAGAGTGGGCTTGGACAGGGTGTTACAAAGCCTCGAAATGGGAAATATGGGAATACCTTCCTTTCTGTTCAAGATATCCTTCAGACGTACTTTCTCTTCATGTACTAGAAAAGATGATGAAGGTTCAGGCATTAGAGAGAAAACACAGAAATGTGAAGGGAAGTCATATGAGAGGCAAGGTGTAACAGTGACCCTAACCCAGATGTAGTGTCCTTGAGGTAAGTTCCTACCCCATGGGTGTCCATGTTCCTGTAGACACAATGTGCCCTCATTTTCACAAAAGATATCATGACCATGTATAACAACCATTAGGACTGGGGAAAACACCATCAAATCAAAAGGGCTATGTGATCAGGCAATGCGAGATGACTAAAAGGACCTCTCCAATAATACACAGCTGCTGGTGTGAGGCAATAACTTGTGTTATCTGGGCCAATACATGGAGAATCATCTCTGCAAAAGACTCAGGGCAGAAGTGTCCTCAAAGGCATTTCCACAACTCTCCTACTAGAAGATGGGAATGCTAGAAGAAATGACGTTGGAGAAGGAGAAGAGTCATGGCCCTGGTGAGGCTATCAAGTGCCTGCAGGATTAGAACTCTAAGACACAGAAACGTCTAGTGACTCTCAGTTAACTTACATAAGTCCAGTTCCTTCTGCAGGGTATCCCAGACAGTCTGGGCCTCTCCAAGCTCCTCACTGGCTTTCCTTTTTGCTTTACCAAAGAGTAGGACAAACATTTGGTGAGTATGGCCTCAAGCACAAATAATGAGATTTCATACTCTTCCCCAAGAAAACCTAGAGTGGGCCCAGACTTTACAAACCAGGAAACGGGGCTTTCTAAATCCTGTCCCTTCTTGCTAGGCTCAGGTGGCAGCAGGACCGTGTTCACAGGCAAGTGACTATGGCAGTTACATGCAGAAGGGCCCTGAACCTATGCTCTCATGAAATAAATAACTACAGAGATTTGAACAAGGACCCCTGAACTTCCACTTTTTACTGGGCCTGGCCTGTTAAAACATGTAGCCAGTCCTGGATGGCAGCCAATCATTCACTCTCATGCTGAGCTCACCTTGCTGGACCTCATTAATACGGTTAATCAGGACCTCAATCTGGGGTTCTAGACTTCCCACTGCAAAGCAAAAAGGAAGCATTATTGATAGAGTATGTCTGCCTGGGATTCACAGAAGTCTCCTAAGCATCTCACATATACGGGTGCTACATTGTGGTCTCAATCTAGGATTGTGGGGACAAGGAACAGACCAATACAGACAACTGAGTCAAGCTGTAGGAATTTCGGTCAAGAGAAACGAAGCAAGGGGAGAGGTCAATAGGCAAAGGTCAGGAAGTGCTTCTCAGATAAGGGAAAGTGTCTTGGGAGTCTTCATCAAGGAAGGAAGGCCCTCAAGCTCTCTGGGTAAAGTGAAGGGTGCCCTGAGGAGGAAATGAGAGAGAAACAGGATACATATGACCAAGTAGAAGGTGGCAAGATGTGAAGAGGAAGAGGGTTACTGGTAAAACCTCTGGATATCACTGACTACAGTGAGTCAAAGGAGACCTGGGACAGGACGTTGGGAAAACATTTTGCCTTCTATTCACTCTCATGCTGCTATAACTTTGAATCATCATGAATCCCTTTTTAGTTCAAAAACTAAAATTTAAGGGGCCAATGAAATGGCTCAGTGGGTAAAGGTACTTTCTACCAAGCCTGACAATCTGAGTTTGATCCCTGGGTCCCTGGAACTCACACAGGAGGAGAGAATTTAAGATACCTTCTGACTTCATTACATGGTATGTGTAGGCATGAACATTGCACACACACACACACACACACACATATGTATATATATACATATATATATATACACATACATGTATACACACACACTAATTTTTCCTTAAAATTAAAACTTATGTTCAGAAGCATCTATTTTATGTGTATGAGTGTTTTGCTTGCATATATGTATATGTACCATATACATATGTATATGTACCATACATGTACCTGGTACCTACCTGCATCAGATCTCCTAGAACTAGACTTACTAATACTTATGAGACACCATATGAGTGCTGGGAAACAAATCTGTCCTTTGCAAGAGTAGTTAGTGCTCTTAACTACTGGGTTATCTCTCTACACACACATCCAGAGTTAAGTTTTAAAGTTAATAAAGTAAAATAAAGTAAATAAGTATTTAAAGTAAAATAATTTCTTATTTTTGTGAATAGCAGTGCTTGGATATGAATCTATATCTGCCTGACTTCAAACCTCAGGGTAAGAGACACGTGACCTTTCTGCAACTTGTTCACCATTTCCATTAAGTCTTCAATTTTCTGTGTGGACCCACGCTGCCCTGTGGAAATAAAACCAACGCAAAATTAAATTCAACCTCAGCAGTATAAACAGCCAGGAGAAGGATCAGTACCTAGGCCGGTACTGAGATCAGCTGAGGACTGATCTCTAACCAGAGCAGGGTTACTGATCCTTGTCCCGAATGGATAGTACAAAAAAGTGAACTGCGCCCTTCCATGGTTAGCCTTTTCCTACAGGGTACAATAGCTCCACACAGACTCTTCATAAGACTCAAGGTGAGGGCAGTGCTATGCTTAAGTTCTCTTGTGCTGCTGGTATTCCCAAGCTAGGTCTCAGAAGTATGACACTGGGCTACTAGGTGTAATGATATCTACCTGCAATCTTAGAACTTAGAGAAAGTGGCAAGAAGATCAATAGTCTGAGTACAACCTAGCCTTTATCAAAAGTTCATCAAGTTCATCTTTTTTTTAAAGACTTAGTTATTGATTACATGTAAGTACACTGTAGCTGTCTTCAGACACTCCAGAAGAGGGTGTCAGATCTTGTTACAGATGATTATGAGCCACCATGTGGTTACTGGGATTTGAACTCAGGACCTTCAGAAGAGCAGTCGGTGCTCTTACCCATTGAGCCATCTCTCCAGCCCCAGTCAAGTTCATCTTGAGCTACACAGAAATCCTGACTCAAAAAGGATTCATCAGAACCTATTACAAAAGCCTATGCTCAACAAAACTGGTAAATCTAGATGGATGATTTACTAGGCAGATACCACATACCAAAGTTAAATCAAGATCAGTAAAACAGTCTCATAACCCTTAAGGAAATATTAGTAGATGGTTTTAGTGCAGAATTCTACCAGACCTGCAAAGAACAGCTAATACTAACATTCCTCAAACTATTCCAGAAAGTATAAACAGAAGGAACACTACCTAATTCAATCTGTGAAGCCACAGTTACTCTGATACCTAAACCACACAAAGACCCAATGAAGAAAGAGAACTTCAGGCCAATTTCCCTTATGATTATCAATGCAAAAATATTCAATATTCACCATGATCATGTAGGCTTCATCCCAGAGATCCAGGAATGGTTCAATGTATGAAAATCCATCAATGTAATCCACTGTATAAACAAACTCAAAGAAAAGAATCACATGATCTTCTCATTAGATGCTGAAAAAGCCTTTGAGAAAATCTAACACCCCTTCACATTAAAAGTATTGGAGAGATCAGGAATTCAAGGCCCATAACTAAACATAATAAAAACAATATACATCAAACCAACAGCCAATATTAAAGTAAATGGAGACTTACTTGAAGCAATCCCACTAAAATCAGAGACAAGACAGAGCTGCCCACTCTCTCCCTATCTATTCAATATAGTACTCAAAGTTCTAGCTAGAGTCATAAGACAACAAAAGGAGATCAAGGGGATACAAATTGGCAAAGAAGTCAAGGAATCACTATGTGCAGATGATATGATGGTATACATATGCGACCCCAAAAATTCTACCAGAGAACTTCTATAGCTGATAAACAACTTCAGCAAAGTGGATGACTATAAAGTTAACTCAAATATATCAGTAGCCTTCCTTTATACAAATAATAAACAGGCTGGGAGAGAAAACAGAGAAACAACACCCTATTGTGAATAATATAAATAATATAAAATATCTTGGTGTGACTCTAACCAAACAAGTAAAAGATCTGTATGACAAGAACTTCAAGTTTCTGGAGAAAGAAATTGAAGAAGACTTCAGAAGATGGAAAGATCTCTCATGCTCATGGATTGGTAGGATTAACACAGTAAAAAATGGCCATCCTACCAAAAAACAATCTATAGATTCAATACAATCCCCATCAAAACTCCAACACAATTCTTCAAAGACATGGAAAGAACAATTCTCAATTTCATGTGGAAAAACAAAAAACCCAGGATAGCGAAAACAATTCTCAACAATAAAAGAACTTCTAGGGAAATCACCATCCATGACTTCAAGACGTACTACAGAGCAATAGTGATTTTTTAAAAATGTATGGTATTAGTGCAGAGATAGACAGGTTGAATAATAGAATAGAATTGAAGACCCAGAAATAAAACCACACACTTATGGAAGCCAAAACCACACAGTGGAAAAAAGAAAGCATCTTCAATAAATGGTGCTGGTCTAACTGGCAGTATGTAGAAAAATGAAATGGATCCATATCTGTTACCTTGCACAAAGCTCAAGTCCAGGTGGATCAAGGACCTCAACATAAAACCAAATACACTGAATCTAATAGAAGAGAAAGTGGGAAAGAGCCTCAAACTCATTGGCACAGGGACAGGAACAATTTCCTAAACAGAACTCTAATGGCTCAGGCTCTAAGACCAAGAATTAATAAATGAGACCTTATGAAACTGAAAAGCTTCTGTAAGGCAAAAGACACAGTCAATAGGAAAAAATGGCAGCCTACAGATTGGGAAAAAAATATTCTCTAACCCCACATCTGATATATCAAAAATATATAAAGAACTCAAGAAATTAACTTCCAAAAACACAATTAAACCAATTTAAAGATGGGGTACAGAACTAAAAAAAGAATTCACAACAGAAGAATCTCGAATGGCCGAGAAGCACTTAAAGAAATGATCAAAGTCCTTACTCATCAGGGAAATGCAAATCAAAACGACCCTGACATTCCACTTTACACCAACCAGAATGACTAGGACCAAAAACTCAGGCAACAGCAGATGCTGGCAAGGATGTGGACAAGAGGAACACTCCTCCATTGCTGGTGAGATTGCAAATTGGTACAACCACTCTGGAAATCAATCTGGAGGTTCCTCAGAAAATTGTAAATAGATCTACCAGCTATACCACTCTTGGGCATATTTGCAAACGTTGCCCCACCATACTAGGATAGGTGTTCCACTATGTTCATAGCAGAGTTATTTGTAATAGCCAGAAGCTGGAAAGAACCCAGATGTCCCTCAGCTGAGGAATGGATACAGAAATTGTGGTTCATTTACACAATGAAATACTACTCAGCTATTAAGAATGAAGACATCGTAAATTTTGCAGGCAAATGGATGGAACTAGAAAATATCATTGAGTGAGGTAACCCAGATCCAAAAGGGCATGCATGGTATGTACTCATTAATAAGTGGATATTAGACAAAAGTACAAAATACCTAAGATACAACTCACAGACTGCAAGACGTTTAACATACAGAAAGGCCCAAGTGAGGATGCTTCAATCCCACTTAGAAGAGGGGAAGAAAACAATCACAAGAGGTAGATAGAGGGAGGGATCTAGGTGGAAGATGGGAGGGGGAGAGGAAAGGGGGGAAGGACCAGGTATGGGGGGCTGGACAAAAGAAGCCCAGAGGACCAGCAGAATGGAAATATGCAGCCTCTGGAGGTGGGAGGTGAGGGGACCCTCTAGAAAGTACCAGAGACCTGGGATGTGAGAAACTCTCAAGACTCAATGGGAGTGACCTTACCCAAAATGCCCAACAGTGGGGATAGGAAACTCGAAAAGTTCATCTTCAGTAGATAGACTTAGCCTCAAGTTGGGGGATGGGTTACCAACCCACAGTCAAAATTTCTGACCCAGATTTGTTCCTGTCTAAAAGAACTGCAAGGACAAAAATGGAGAAGAAACTAAAGGAAAAGCGGTCCAGTGACAAACCCAACTTGGGATCCATCTCATGGGGGGTTGTGGGGCACCAAGGCCTGACACTATTAATGGTGCCATAATGTGCTTACATCTGAGAGGCCCTACCAGCAGCTGACTGAGAGTGACACAGATACTTACACCCAATCATTGGACTGAAGTCGGGGACCCCTATGGTTGATTTAAGGAAAGGACTGAAGAAGGTGAAGTGGAGGGCCACCCCATAGGAAGACCAGTAGTCTCATCCCACCCAGATCCCAGGGCGCTCCCGGAGACTGAGCCACCAACCAGGTAGCATAAAGGGCCTGGCTGGAGGCCCCTAGCACCGCAAGAGGGTCTGGTCAGGCCTCAGTGGGAGAAGATGTGCCTAATCCTCAAGAGACTTGAGGCCCCAAGGAAAAGGGAGCCCTGTGGGTGGGGAGCATCCTCTCAGAGAGGGGGGATAAGAAACCATGAAACAGGGGCAGGGGGACAACAGCTGGATTGTAATATATATATATATATATATATATATATACACACACACACACACACACACACACACACACACACACATACACACACATATATACATACACACACACATATATATGTAAATATTTTTAAAAAGATGTAAACTCTCAGCTGTTGTTCCAGCACTATGCCGGCCTAATGGCCTGCCTGCTACCATGATACCTGCCATGATACAAATGGACTAACCCTGTAGAAACTGTAAGCAAGCCCCCAATTAAATGCTTTCTTTTATTAAAAAACAAAACAAGCCAGGCGGTGGTGGCGCACGCCTTTAATACCAGCACTTGGGAGGCAGAGGCTGGTGGATTTCTGAGTTAGAGGCCAGCCTGGTCTACAGAGTGAGTTCCAGGACAGCCAAGGCTACACAGAGAAACCCTGTCTCGAAAAACCAAAAACAAACAAACAAACAAACAAACAAACAAAACTAAATATATATATATTTAAAAGCAACTAATTATTTTATGTGATTGAGGAATTGTTGGTGCTGTTGTATAGCTGTGGCAACTGTTATTTTTCTGGAGTGCTTGTCCTCTAGATACATATGGGACATTTATGGGTGACACTGCTGTCTGAGGTGGTCGGTCATAAAACAGAGGACTGGCAACCAATCATAAACATCAAAGCTGGACAGTGGAGACAGACACAGCGTAAGCCCACCTTGCTCTACCCTTTTGGATAAACCTAAAAGTATCACAACAAAAATACCGTTCTACCGCCCCATACACAGAAAAGTGCAGAAAAGTTCTGAGGGCGGAAGTTTTGTTCCGGTGCGGTCCCAGCACCCCCTTGGCAGGGGCGCTACGATGGCATCAAGCTCTGGACAGCAAAAGGGCGACTCCAGCTCAGTAGGGTCACAGGGCTTCGGGCCAGGGGCCACAGGCCCTGGTGCAGGCCCTGGTGACAGGTGTGTGACATACAACACCACCACACTAGGCCTGGCATCACAGCGAGACAGCAAGCTGGCTTCTCCTCAGTCAGTCCCCTCCAGGGGTTCGCGCCCACCCGAGCGGATCTCCTCAGACCTCGACAGGCGGCCCGCTCACCCGGCCAGCTCACCAGGCCAACCCAGGCACCCTTCAGCCACTACCTCTGGCCCCCTCAGGCCCGTGGAGCAGGTCTGCTGATCCCTCGGGCTCCATACCCAACGGCTGCGGTCTGGTGGCCATACTGCTCCACTTCCTCGGCTGCCACAGCAGCTTCCAGGCTGTTACACACTGCGCCTGCGCAGTACGCTGCGCGGGTAAACTCTGAAGAGGACCGCGTGGCCAGCTGCTGCGCATGCGCGGGCGTAAAGCGTTGCCCCCACCACCACCACCACCAAAAGTAAATCCTACCTAAATGTGATAGTCGGAGTGAAAGCAGTGTTTAGCCAGTTTCGGAGGCAAGTGCATGAACAAGCATGAAGGCCTCACCTTCTTCAAAGGTTAGGGTTATGGCTATTAGGAATAGAATTAAGGTCGTCAAAATTAGGATTTAGGGTTAGAATGTGGAAATTTTCTACTCTCGGACAGAACGGTGATGCTGAGCAGACCCATGATGCCTGCTGAAAGAACCCCAAGGACCTTCAGTGAACATACTAAACAGCCCAGTTCCCAAGAGACTATTCACCACTACTTCAAAAAAGCCTGTAGGTGTCTCCATCCACACCATGCCTAAGCCGTCTTGCCAAGACAGTCCAGGTCTGAGCACTTCTGGCACATTCTACACCGACCTGAAGAGTCTCACCTTGCTCATCTATGACTCGGGTACAGAATTTCTTATACCACAATACCCCAACAGTCCATGTGTCTGGTAGTTTGCTGGTCCCAATTCCAGTCTGAGGCCTCAAAATATCGCCCTGGATTACACTGGGTTCTCAGAATTCTTAGTGGAGGCAGGGATGGGGGGCGAGTCTTGTGGACTCCTACCCTGAACAGATGCTAAGTAAGGCTCACTGGATTCCACTCAGCAACCACTCAAGAAATGCAAGTAAATGCCTGGCTCTCAGATTGTTCCTGATAGCTTGGAGAGATGCTTTATATACACATTGCATTAATAAGACAGCATTGGGTGGCCATAGATAGTATAATATATTAATAATTATGTATTCTGTTTTATTGAACCAAGAATAAAATACTATATGTGCTAAATGCTAAATACTAAAATTATATATATATATATGTATATATATATATATATATATATATATATATATGTATATATATATATATATGTATAATCTTAGTATTTAGTACATATATATGTATTTTATATTATATTTTTATATTATTTTTATATGTATATTTAGTATTTAGTACATATATATGTAGATATAAAGAATTCTGCCTTCTGCTTCATTGAGGACCAAAAATAAAATTACATATATATATACATATATATACATATATATTTGAACTTTTCTAAAATAGACCATACCCTAGAATACAGAATAAATCTTTACAAATTCAGAAGGAATGAAATCACTCCTTGTGATTTGATTATCTGATATATTGATAGGATTATCAGAGCACAATCACATATATATATATATATTTGATAGTGATTGTTTATATATATAATTTTTCATGATTAAAAATGTGAGAATGTAATAGTCACATGTTTGTATATTTTAAATGGCAGCAAATAGACATGCACTTCTTTCCTACTTATGATGGTTAATTTTCATTGTCAACCTGATGGGTTTAAGAATTACCATGAAACACATTCCTGGTTATAACTGTCAGAGAGGTTTAACTGCAGAGTGACTTGACCTGAATGTGGAAAGCTCTGTTGGTAATGAAGTCCTGGACTGAGCAAAAAGAAAAGGAACTGAGCCCACATACCCAGCACCCTCTACCTCCTGACCCTGGAAGTACTGTGGCCAACAATGTCCTGATCCTGCCAACACTCCTCCCCAACACTGATGGACTCTATCTCCTTGGCCTGTAAACCAAAATGAAGTCTTCCACCCTTAAATAGCTTCTTGTCGGGCTTATTTTGTATGTTAGAAAAGCAACTAACACACCGTAGGCCTCTTACTGGACCTAATTTACAAATTAACCTTTCTTATAGGTATAGGTATATGTTTGTAGGTTTTAGGTATCTGCAACTACTAAATTTGTTTATTATTTTTAAAGGTTTTCTGGTAGAACTTTTGGGATTGCTAATGCATAGTATCATGTCAAATAGGGATACTTTAACTTCTTTCCCTATTTGTCTGCCTTTGATTTGCTTCTCTTACCTTATTGCTTCAGCTGGTACCTCAAGCCCAATGTTGAAAAGAAGCTGGGAAAGTGGACATCCCTCTCTAGTTCCTGACTTCAGTAGCATTGCCTCAAGCTTTTCTTTATTTAGGATGATGTTGGCTGTGAGTGTCTGTCCACAGCTTTTATTACGTTGATGTATGTTCCCTCTAGCTCTACATTTTCTTTTTTTGTTGTTGTTGTTAGATATCTTCTTTATTTACATGTCATATGATATCTCCTTTCCCAGTTTCCCCTCCAAAAAGAGAAAGAAAGAAAGAAAAGAAAAAAGAAATAAATAAAATTTTTAAAAACCCTGTTCCCCCCCCCACTCTACATTTTCTATGACCTTATCATAAAGGTATTTTGGGTTTTGTCAAAAGCTTTTTCTGCATCTATTGAGATGTATGTGTGATTTTTGTCTTTATATCCATTTAAGTGATTTATTACATTTATTGACTTGTATAAGTTGTATATCCATGAATTCCAGGAGTAAAGACAACTTGGTCATAGTGTAAAATCTTTTTGACATATGCCTATATTTTATTTGTAATGTTTCAGTGAGAATTTTTGAGTCTCTGTTCATCAGGGATATTAGCCTGCTGTTTTCTTCTTTTCTTGTGCTTTTTCCTGGTTTGGGTATTTGAGTGATACAAGCTTTGTTAGAATTTGGGAGTGCTCCTTCTATTTCTGGTTTTTGACTAGTTTAAGAAAAATTGGGTGTAAATAATTACTGAACGACTTCTACCCTTAATCCATGTGAGCCTGGACTGTATTTTTCAGCTGGAAGGCTTTATTATTACTGTTTTCAATCTCCTCATTGGTATGGGTCTGTCTAGGTTGATGGCTCCTTCGTGGTTTTTAGTTTAATGGAGTATTGGTTTTTAAAGCATTACCTTATAAAATTCTGAATCCTTTTGGTGTCTGTTGTAATATTTCCCTGCTTGTTCCTGAGTCTGTTACCTTGGCTCCTCTTTCTTTTAATTAGTTGAGCCAATGGTCTCAACTAATTGGGTCAACTAGTTGGGTCAATGGTGTTTATCTTCTCAAAATACCAACTCAGATTCATTGATTCTTTCTATTGTTTTCTTTGTTTCTATTTCATTGGTTTACATTCTGATATATCCTTAGGAATTATTTTATTGTTTTGTTTTGTGTTTGGGTTGGGTTGGGGTTGGTTTGGTTTGGTTTTTTGGTCAATAGTGTTTTGCTTTACTTTTGCTCTTTGGGCTATCTAGTCTCTGGTTTTTGTTCTTGGTTACCTAAGCATCAGGGTCCTTATTGCTAATGGGTCTTAAGTCAAACCAGACATTGTTTGGAGATTTCCATAGAACTTCCTTGGCCAACAGCTCAACCGAATGCCTCACCTGGCTGGCTATAAGAGATGTCCAACTGAGACTCCATACCCCCCATTACTAGGAGTTCTCATTAAGATTGCCTTCATAGTTTCCACTGAACTAGATTTCCATACCACCCCCTAAACACGCTGGAGTCATCAAAGAGAGAGGAACCTCAGTTGACAAAATGCCTCCATGAGATTCAGCTGTAAGGCATTTTCTCAATTAGTGATCAGTGGAATAGGGCCCAGACTACAGTTGGTAGTGCCACCCCTAGACTGATAAGAAGATAGGCTGAGCAAGTCGTGAGGAACAAGCCACGAGGGGCCAGCGAGTAAGCAGCGCCCCTCTGTGGCCTCTACATCAGTTCCTGCCTCCAGATTCCTGCCCTGTTTGAGTTCCTGTCCTGGCTTCCTATGGTGATGAACAGCAATGTGGAAATGTAAGCAAATTAAACCCTTTCTTCCCTAATTTGCTTTTTTGGTCATGGTGTTTTGTTGCACCTGAAACTCTGACTAAAACATCCCCAATTCAAGCTGTCTCTCCTCACACTCTCTCCCTCCATCCCATCCTCTCACCCACTCTCAGTCCACCCATAAAATCTATTCTATTTTCCTCTCCCAGGGAGATCTCTGCATACCCTCTAGCCCTGTACTAACTAACCTCTCTGGGGCTATGGATATTCCTTAATTATCATTTACGTAACAGCTAACATCCAATTATAAGTAAATACATACCACATCTGTCTTTCTGGGACTGAGTTACCTCACTCAGGTAACTAGTTTTCTCTAGTTCCATCTATTTGCCTGTGAATTTCATGATGAAATTTTTAACAGCTGAATACTATTCCATTGTGTAAATGTTCCACATTTGTTTGTCCATTCTTCAGTTGAGGGACATCTAGGTTGTTTCCAGTTTCTGGCTATTATGAATAAAACTACAATGAACATGGTTTAAAAAGTATCCTTGCAGCAGGATGGAGAATCATTTGGACATATGCCCAAGAGTGGTATACCTCAGTTTGAGGGAGATTGGTTCCCAACTTCCTGAGGAACTGCCATATTAATTTCAATAATAATCAATAATGTAATCCCACTAGCAATGGAGGAGTGTGTTCCCCTTGCTTCATAACCTCACCAGCATGAGCTGTCACTTGTGTTATTGATCTTACCCATTCTGACAGGTGTAAGATGGAATCTTGAAGTAGTTTTGATTTGCATTTCCCTGATGGCTAAGGATACTGAACATTACTTTACATGTTTCTGAGCTGTTAGAGATTCCTCTATTGAGAATTCTCTGTTTAAATCTATAACCCATTTTTAAACTTAGATAATTTGGTTTTTTTTGAAATCTAGTTTCTTGAGTCTTTTATTTATTTTGAATATTAGTCCTCTATCAGATGTGGAGTTGCTAGAAATCTTTGCCCATTCTATAGGCTGCCCTTTTTACAGTGCCTTTTGCCTTACAGAAGCCTTTCAGTTCCGTGAGGTTCTATGTATTAATTATTGATCTTAGTGCCTGCTCTATTAGTGTTAAGATCAGAGAGTCATCTCTTGTGCCAATGTACAAGAGTGTTCTCCATTTTCTCCTGTATCAGGTTCAGTGTATCTGGTTTTATGTTGAGGTCTCTGATCCAAATGGACTTGAGTTTTGTACAGGGTGATAAGTACGGACGTATTTGCATTCCTCTACAAGCAGGCATCCAGTTTGATGAGCACCAATTCTTGAAGATGCTGTCTTTTCTCCAGTGTATATTTCTGGCTTATTTGTCAAAAAAAGGGGGGTCTATCTGTGTTTGAGTTTGTGTCTGGGTCTTCAATTCTATTGATCAACATGTCTGTTTTTAGTTAGCACGATGCAGGTTTTGTTACTATAACTCTGTAGTACAATGAAATCAGAGATAGTGAAACCTTTAGTAGTTATTTTATTGTTCAGGATTGTTTTAGATATCCTGAATTCTTTTTCCATATGAAGTTGAAAATTGTCCTTTCAAAGTCTGTAAAGACTTGTGTTGGAATTTTAATGGGAATTGCATTGAATCTTTTCATATGATGGCCATTTTTACTCTGTTAATCCAACCAATCCATGAACACAGGAGATCTTTCCATCTTCTGATAGTTTCTTAAATTTCTTTCATCAAAGACTTGAAATTTTTATCATGCAAATCTTTCATTTGCTATTATACAGTTACCCCGAGATATTGTGAAAGGTGTTCTTCCTCTGATTTCTTTCCTAGTCCATTTGTCATTTATACATAGGAGGACTACTAATTTTTTTTAATTAATCCTGTATCCACACAGTTTTCTAAAAGTATTTTACCAGCTGTAGAAGTTTCCTGGTAGAATTTTGGGGGTCAGATACGTATACTATCATATCATCTGCAAATAACAATACTTTGACTTTTTCCTCTCCAATTTATATCCGCTTGATCTCCTTCAGTTGTCTTCTTGCTCTAGCTAAAACTTCAAGTGCTGTATTGAATAGAGAGTAGACAACTTTGTCTTATCTCTAATTTTAGTGGAATTGCTTTGAGTTTCTTTCCATTTATTTTGATGTTGCCACAAATTGCCTTTATTATGTTTGGGTATGTCCTTTGTGTCCCTAATCTCTACAGGACTTTAATTATGAGGTGTATTGGATTTTGTCAAAAGCATTTTCTGCATCTATCTAATGAGATGATTATGTGGGTTTTGTCAATCAGTTTGTTTCTATGGTAGATTAAATTTATTGATTTTTAATATGTTAAACTATCCCTGAATCTCTGAGATAAACCCTACTTGATCATGATGGATGATCTTCTTGTTATACTTTAAAAGTCTGTACTCCACCAAATTGAAAAACCTAAATGAAATGAATAAATTTCTTGATATATATAAACCCACCAAAGTTAAACCAAAAGTCATATAAGCAATTTTAACAGACCCATAACTGCTAGTGAAATGGAAGCAGTAATTCAAAAATCTCCCAACCAAAAAAGGCCAGGTCCAGATAGAGTGAACATGGAATTTTACCAGACTTTCAAAGAAGAATTAACTCAAACACTATCCAAATCATTCTGCAAAATAGGAACAGAAAGAACATTGCCTAAACCTTTTTACCCAAAGACCCAAAAAAGAAAGAATATTGCAGACTTATTTCCCATATGAACTTAGATGAAAAATTACTCAGTAAAGTATTTGCAAACCAAATCCAAGAACATATCTAAAAGATCACCTACTATGATCAAGTAGGCTTCATCTCAGAGATGCAGAAAGAGTTCAACATATGTAAATCACTATATATAATCTATCATATAAACCAGACTAAAATACAAAAAATATCTGATCATCTCATTAGATGCAAAAAGACCTTGACAAAATCCAACATGTCTTTATGATAAAAGTCTTAAGGAGACAAGAGAACAAAGCACATACCTCAAAATTAAAAAAAAAAAAAAAAAAAAAAAAAAAAAAAAAAGGCAAATTACAGAAAGCCCACAGCCAACATCAGCCTAAACTGAGATAAATGCAAAGCATTTCCACTAAAATCAAGAAACAAGACAAGAATGACCCCTATCTCCATGCCTATTCAGTAAAGTACCTGAAGCCTTAACTAAAACAAAACAAAAAGATAACTGAAGGAGATTGGGGAATACAAATAAGAAAGGAAGAACTCAGAGTCTCTTTATTTTTCAGATGATATTGTTTTAAGCATAAATGACCCTAAAAACTCCTCCAGAAAATTTCTTCAGCTAAAAAACACTTCCAGCAAAGTATCAGGATACAAAATTAGCACACAAAAATTAAGTCTTTCTATATGCAAATGACAGACTGAGAAGGAAATGAAGGAAGCAATACCTTTCACAATAACTATAGATAAATAGGTAGATAGGTAGGTAGGTAGGTAGGTAGGTAGGTAGATGATAGATAGATAGATAGATGGATAGATAGATAGATAGATAGATAGATAGATAGATACTCTAACCAAACAAGTAAAAGAATTATCTAATAAAAACCTTAAGACATCTGAGAAAAGAATTGAAGAAGATATCAGAAGATGGAAATATTTCATATGCTCATGGATCAATAAGATTAATATAGGGAAAATGACCATCCCACCAAAAGCAATCTACAGATTCAATGATATTCCCATCAAATTTTCAACACAATTCTTCACAGACCTTGAAAGGAAATTTTTCAGCTTCATATGGAAACACACACACACACATACACAAAAATCAAGATAACTAAAACAATCCTGAACAATAAAAGAACTGCTGAAGGCACTTCCATCCCTGATCTCAAGTTATACTACAAAGCTGTAGTAACAAAAACAGCACAGACTGCATGGCATTGGTATAAAAACAGACATGTTGATCCATGGAATTGAATTAAAGACAAGACTTAAGTCCACACGACCATGGATACCTGATGTTTTACAAAGGAGCAAGAAATACATACTAGAAAGAAAAAGACAGCGTCTTCTTCAAATGGTGCTGGTCGAACTAGATGGCTGCATGTGGAAGAATGCAGACTTATCCTCTGCACAAAACCCAACTCCAAATGGATTGAGGACCTCAACCTAAGGCCAGATACACTGGACTTGACAGAAGGAAAGTGGGGGATAGTCTTGAACTCATGGCAAGGAAAAGAATTCCTCAACAGGAAACTGATAGCACGGGTGCTAAGAACAACAATAAATGAGACCTCATGGAACTAAAAGGATCCTGTATGGCAATAGATAGTTACTATATAAACTATATGGACTTTAAAAAAAACTAGACATCAAAAAATAAAGCCTGGCATGGTGGTACATACCTTTATTCCAGAACTTGGGAAGCAGAGGCAGGTAAGTGAGTTGAAACCAGCCTGGTCTACAGAGTGAGTTCCAGGGCAACCAAGGCTAAGCAGAGAAACTCTGTCTCCAGAAACTAAAATGATAACAACCCAATTAACAAATGAGGTACAAGAGTAAATGAGAATTCTCAAAAGATGAAGTACAAAGGGCTGAGAAACACTTAATGAGAGAAATACAAATCAAAACTACTTTGAGATTCCATCCTACACCAGTCAGATTGGCCAAGGTCAATTAAAGAAATGACAGCTCATGGTGGTAAGCATGTAGGTTCTGGGAGCCCTCATCCTGCCTGGTAGGACTGCAAACTTGTACCGTCACTATGGAAATCAGTCTGGTGATTCCTCAGGAAACTGAGAATAGATATGCTACAAATCTACTCTTGAGAGTATATTCCCAAAGGACTCCACTTACTACAGAGACACTTGCTCGTCCATGTCCATTACTGCTATATTCATAATAGCCAGAACTTGGAAGCAGCCTATGTATCCATCATCAGATGAATGGATAGTGAAAATTTGGTACATTTCCACCATGGAATACTGTTCATCTGTTTAAAAAAGACAAAATCATACTGTTTCCAGGTAAGCCAGGAGTAGTGGCACATACCTTTAATCCAAACAGAGGATTTGAAGGCAGAGACAGGCAGATCTATGAGATAGAGGCCAGCCTGGCCTAGATAATGAGTTCCAGACAGAGCTACATAGTAAGACTCCAAAAAGAGGAAAGAAAGAAAGAAAAATAAAGAAATTTCAGTCTCTGCAACAACCATGGCCAGCAAGCTAATAATCCACATGAGGCAAGAAGGTAGTTCAGTTCAACATGACTAAGTAGCTGGTATTGGTTCAAACTTCAAGATTCTGACCTAAAGGAGTTTATTTTAGGCATTTTTAAACACATCACAATTTGGTGAAATTTTTCCTGCTGATAATTAAGTCAATCCCATGAACACAATAAAGCTTAAGATATGACTACGTTGAAATTCATTGTAAAGTACTAAAATATCTTCCATAAATATGGTTTCTATAGATTGACTACATGTGACATCTTCCATAAAGATAGGTTCTAAAAATTGACAAGCTTACAACAAGGCTCTAGAGGAGAATCTAGTGTGGTCTTGGCCATACAGATAGTGCAAAGGTCATCAAGCTATTAATCATGTCCCCTTCTAGCCTTCTAGGGTGATAATAGATTATGCCTCCCTTTCTTGAAGAAACAACCATGTGTGTTTAACAATTTTGGTTCCCTTAGTCCTATATGTGAGCACAAGGACTTCTGTGCCTCCTACAAGACTTGGGAAGAAGAGAGGGGAGAATCTCCCCAGGAAGGAGAAAGAGGATATATGGTTATGGAGAGACAGGGTTGGGATTGGGATTAAATGGAAGAATTTAACGGGAGAGAGGTAGGGAAGAAAGGGAACACTAACACTGAGGGCCCTTTGAGGTATAATATAAAAACCTACTACAGTAGAAGCTTCTTAAAATGCATACATATATGAAAGAAATCTAAATGGAGTCATCAAATGATGATGGAAACAAAGCCCCAAATAGACAACTTTTGCCACCAACTGAAACCTCCAGCATCAGGAATATGTTACCTGTAGTTGAATTGTTGGCTAAAGGGGTCCCATGGAAATCCACAAACAACTAAGCCATTGCCGTGGATAAGGCTCTATTACTGAAGACAGTACTTACAGATCTCATTGAACACAGTGAAGTGAAGCTGGTGCCTCACTAGCGCCTTCATCCCTACGGAATAGTATTCATGGTATTAGAAAGTGTTCAGCATGTTATCAGAGGAGAAAGGTAAATACAACCCAGCTACAAACCCTTCAGTCTACAATGGTAACCTATCTGCATGATGCCCTGGCGCAATGGTGGCACAAATGCTGTAGGAGCAACCAACCACTATCTGACTGGACTTAAACCCATGCCTGACACTGCTCGGATGCCCAAGATCCTGAGATTATATAGGTAGTGGACCTAGGGGAAAACCAAGTACTATCCTTCTGCTAAAGGAACATAGCAATAAGATGACGCCTAATGACATTCTGTGTACCCACAGATCAGCATCTTAATCAGCCATCATCAAAGAAGCTCTCTCTAGCAAGAAATGGAAATTAATACAGAGACCTACAACTGGATAGTGTGCAGAGAGAAACCCTGTAACACTCAGTCCTAAATGGTATGTCTTCCTCAAACCTGTCTTCTCAGGGCTCAGGGAGAAGGGGTGGAGATATGAAGGGCCAGAGTGGGTGGGTGATACCAAGGAAATACAATAGAATTGACACACATATAAACTCAGAGACTGTGGCAGTGTCACAGCATGCCCAGGACCTACACAGGTCCATGCCAGACTGGGTCCCGGCACTGAGAAGGGGAAGTGGACATGAGCTCCTATCTCTAACCAAGAAGCTCTCTCCAACTGACAACCACTTGCAAGGGAAAACTTAGTTTCTCCAATGGATATATATACAAACCACATTTAAGGGCCAGCCCCATGCCTAGGTACCTAATACACACTCACACACACACATAATCTCAATGTATTTTTGAGGATTTTTCATCTCATATTGCTTTGTTTGGCCATTTCTTTCTTACTGGTTTTTTGCTTGTATATTATAGGTTTCTTATTTTTCTTTTTATGGGTTTTATTTGTGTTGGGGACTGACTCTGCACTAATATGTGTTTCTAGTGCTTTTACTTTGTGTGTGTGTGTGTGTGTGTGTGTGTGTGTGTGTGTGTGTGTGTGTTGGTTTACTCTGGTTCTGTTTTCTTTTGTTGTTATTTTTAGCTTTTTATTGATTCTTTGTGGATATCACATCATGCACCCCAATCCCATTCATCTCCCTGTCCCTTCATATACCTTTGCTTTTCCTTTGCTTTTGCTTTCTCCTGCTTTCTTGCCCTCTAGGGCAGCTCATCTGTGCCTTCAACACCAGGGCCAGCTCTACTGTGCTGCTCAGGCAAGGTGCAAGGCCTGCTCTCCTAAGTGCTGCAGCAATGATGGGGGCAAGGGAGCAACTCTCCCACTCTTATGACCTCAGGGCCAGTTCACTAACCTACCACAGACAGCAAGGGTTGAGGAGGAAGAAGGTCATGTCTCCCTTACCCACACCACCCCATGGCAGATGAGAGGCAGAGCCAGCTCTCCTGCACTCATGCCCTTAGTGCTAGCTCACACCCTTGGAGCATCCTCATGCCCTTGGGGCCAGCTCACCTACACCCCGTCACCAGGGTCAGCTCTGCACTGCTGCCCAGGTAAGAGTTGTAGCCATCTGTCCTGAGTGTGGTGGCCAGTGAAGGGGAATGGGAGAGCAGCTCAACACAGTGCCTCAGGTGGCAGTATAGACCAGGAACATCTGCATGGCCTTTGGTGGAAACATAGGCCTGGGATATTGACACAGTCCCTGGCTGCCATATGACCAGGACCCAAACATGGCCCAGCAGCAGAATGGGCTTTGATATTCTTATGGTCTCAGGTGGCAGCAAAGGTCACTTAGATCAGCATGTCCTGCTTTGGCAGCATAGCCCTCAGACATCCACATGGTCTCCAGTGGCAGCCCAAACCACAGGCATCCACTTGGCCTTTGGTGTTAACTGAAGCCACAGATATCAACATAGACCCCGGCTGCAGCAGTACCACAGACCCAAACATAGCCCTTTGGCAGAAACCTAGGCCAGGACCTCACCATGGCCTCCTCATATTTGCTTGTCCCTCACTACTGTCGAGTTGACTCTTCGGGGCCACCTTTCTCCACAGTGTATGAATCCCTTGGCTTTACTTTCTCTTCCATCTCTCTACCACATGCTCCATCTTTCCCATCTCTCCATCACACATTAGCCCATCATAGTGGCACCCATGGCAGGAGCTTGGGGATCTTTCTTCAAGCCTACCTGGGCAGGGGTAAGGGTGTGGGGACCCACAGCAGGCACTTGGATGTCTTTCTTCTGGCCTCCCTGGGCCACCATGGCCCACTTGTTTGTTTTCTACAAAGAAAAAGAAGGCATAGAGTTGGGAAGGTGGAGGAGTAGGGGGAATCTGAAAGGAGACAAAGGAGAAACTATGATGTGAATATTGTATGAAAAAGTTCTTTTCAATTAAGAAAAGAATATGGGTCAGTGCTCAGTCATCCCTGTTGCTTTTGGGCACATGCTAGTAAGTTTGTTCTAGGGCCAGACCTTTGTGTGGTTTGGCTAATATTCATCCTAGTTGTTTATTCTGAGCTGGTTGTTGGATTGCCTCCTATTTTGTTTGCAAGACATTTGGCCAGGGTGTTTATTTTGGCCTGCTCTCACAGCATGGGTTCAGATTCTTCATGTATTTGTAAGCACTCAGCCTTCTCCCCAGCCACTTTTTCCTACTTTTCTATTTCCTCTCCTGCTAATTGTAGTGTCGTTCTTTTTAGTTTAGAAGTTCTCTGAGTGTCTGATCACAAAGATCCCAAAGTTCACTGTCATTGTTACCTACAAACATGGTAGAGGTAATTTTCAACTTGGCAGAATTACCCAGAGATGGGCTTTGGGCATTCCCATGAGATTTTCTCGATTATGTCTAATTTCTACAGGAAGACCCATCTTACTTGTAGGCATGACTACTTCCCAGGCAAAGGACTGTATAAAATGGGGAACATGAGCTAGCACCAGCATGCATGCATGCATTATTCTCTTCTTTTGACTCCAGACATAATATGACCAGCTGCTTCCAGCTCCTGCTGCCTTGACCTCAAACATGATGGATTGTACCCTGCATTGTGAACTACAATATACCCTTCCCTCCTTAAGTAACTTTCATCGGTGTATTCAGTTACAGGAATGGAAAAATAAACAGTGCACGCCATTCTCAGAGGGAAAGCATGACTCTCTATCTTGATCTTGGGTTTGAAGGAATCTTAGTGAGTTTGCTGGGGAAACAAACACATCAGATTGACTGTGAGCCTTGTCATGTTCCTGAAAACACTCAGAAGATACACGTCAGTAAGAACTAGCCTTAGACTAGCAATCTTAGGATTTATTTTAGAAGCCAGGTGTTTAAATCTTTTAAGATTATGTTGACCTTAAGTGATCAACTCTCAGATTAATGTCTAGCTTCAAAATTGTGCCACTTTCTTTTGAAACCCATAGAGACACCAGAAAAGTGAGATTATGCTCTTTTTTTTTTTTTTTTTTTTTTTTTTTTTTTTTTTTTTTTGGTTTTTCAAGACAGGGTTTCTCTGAGTAGCCCTGGCTGTCCTGAAACTCACTCTGTAGACCAGGCTGGCCTTGGACTCAGAAATCCACCTGCCTCTGCCTCCCAAGTGCTGGCGATTATGGTCATTTTCAATGATACCAATTAGTATCCTGGTACATAAGTTCCTTCCAATGAAAACTCTTTGACTCTTACTCTTTTAAACATATTTCTTAAATTACTTTACATTTGGGTATTTTAAAGGTTTCCCCTGCTACTTAGAATTTCTCATAGTATATTAAAGTATATTTATGAAGCTAGTATATTTATAAAGCTAGTGATGCTCTTTATTTTACTGAAACTAAACAAAGGATAGTAGTATTATGTGCTCTCATAAATTAGGTCTCTTTACACAGAACTACTCCTACCTCATATGAACCTAATCTTCATGATTGGAAAGATTCAAGTTTTTCATGATCTCACAAAGGTCTGTGTTAAATCCTCTAAATCTTCTAAAGAGAACTCATTTGGGATACCACTACCTTAAATTCCATTTTTTAGACTCCCCATAAGCAATATTTCACACTAAGAAAACTGAGTCTTAGGTGTTTCCAACCAGTTGAGATAGCATTTTATATTAAATATGAATTTATTAAATTAATAAATTATTTAAAATAATATATCTTAACATATATTAAATAATGTTAAAATAATAAAATAAACTAGTACTTTAAAAATATTAACTATATTAAAATATAGCAAAGGCTTTGTGAAGTTGTGTTGTCAACTTGAAAGGATCTAGAGTTACCTAGGAGGCTTTTGGTGCTTCATGACAGCAAAGGAAAGCAGCAAGTATCCTCCTCTTCCTGACCTTGGTGCACACTTAGCTAGTCGGTAAGCTCCAGTGACCTTTCTGCTTCTATCTGTTCTAACTCAAGTTCTCTTGCTTGCACAGGCCCTTCACTGACTGAGCCCTCTCCCTAGTTCTCTACCTTGTACCATACATGGTTTGGTTAGTTTAATTGCTATAGCTCCTCAGCGCTATCAGCAAGTTCCTTTCCTCCACTGCCCAGCAAATCCCAACAAGAGAGCACCTGTCACCCCTTGTTCAAAGCTGGTGGAAGACTCCTCACATTCCGAAGCAAACCACCGGTCTTCACTGGAAAGCCAGCAGGAATTTTCACGTCCCACAATCAAGCTCAGATCAGAGCTACCTGAGGAAGCTGAAAAATAATATTTATAGGACGAATGTATACTACTAGTAAGCAACTTAGATCTTAACAGTTTATATCATAATGTCACGATTCATTTATGTATCTACCTTTTGATTTAATTACTTATATAAAGAATGCTATCAAAACACCAAAAAGCCCCATCCAGGCTGTGGGCTGCTGAATGGAATTTCCACATGAACCTTAGAAGCCTGAAAATTTTTGCTACTCCTTGTAAAGTAATAGAGTTCTTTAATAACAATTTAATTAATAACAATGACAATTTTTATTAAGAAATTAACAATGAAGATAACATTCACATGTGTATACACACATACATGTGTACTCACATACACACACTCGTGTATTTACAAGCACACATGCACCTTTTGAACCAACTTCTTGAAGCAACTTCAAATCAACATTCTTCTTACTCCTGTATGGCCCTTAGAGCTGATACAGTGGTTCCATTCAGACACTGAAGTTAACCAGGATGTTAGCTGGCATGTGTCTGTCAGCAACAAGTTCAAGAGAAAGCTCCTTCAGTGCAAGGCCCGATACACCCATTTATTTTTGTGTGCCCCACAATGCTAGGGTCTCTGAAACATTGACACTAAGTGGTCACTTTACTGGCGATGCTGACTGGAGATGGAGGCATCACAGAAATACTTAGGAAAAGATCCACACAGTTTTATAAATAATCTGAAATTCCTATAATTAGTTTATGGGCCATTTTTTTCTATTTGAACAGGGACAATAAAAACACCTGAGATGGAAGCTGAAGAGATGGCTCAGCGGTTAAGAGTACTGACTGCTCTTCCAAAGGTCCTTAGTTCAATTCCTAGCAACCACATGGTGGCTCACAACCATCCGTAATGAGATCTGACTCCCTCTTCTGAAGTGTCTGAAGACAGCTACAGTGTACTTACATATAATAACAATAATATAATAAATAAATAATATGATAAATAAATAAAACTTTTAAAAAAAACACCTGAGATAAGGTTTTGAATGGAGTAAATTATAAAGTCTCCTTTACTTCCCAATATCATTAAAGAGCCAGCTACTGGTATTAATAAAACAACAATAAATGTAAGGTCCACTCAGTTCTGCAGAGGAGGATAGAGCATAAAAATAAAATAGCGAGAAGGTGAGCAGAAGACACCCTGAGGCCCTCAGTCACATGGGGTGGGCAGACAAGCACCACTCTGATGAGAAAGTGTGTGGCAGAGAGATGGAAAAGAAGAACCAGAATGCCTTGTGAACTATGAAGAGAGGTGGAACTGGATATGAGAGAGTTAGAGGAACAGCCTGCCGTGAGTAGCCTGCGTGCCACCTGAGGGCATGGTGATGTCCTGACACACACTGCTGCTAAGGGTTATGTCTGGATCTACGACCCTGCCACTACAGGGCTATGTGTTGATGTCCATGGCCCATGTTACCATCAAAGGCCATGCAGGTGTCCCTGGTCTGGGCTGCCACCTGGGGCCATGTTGATATCTGAGAGGACTGCACAGAGCTGGCCCTGCTCCTCACTTGGGCAGCATGGGAAAGCTGGCCCTTAGAGCAGGAGAGCTGGCCCTGCCCCTCACTGGCGACAGCACTCAGGAGAGTCGCCCACCCCAGCGCCTCACCCAGGCAGCATAATAAAGCTGGCCATGGTGGTGTTGGCACAGGAGAGCCTCCCCTTGAAAGCATGAGCATTGAGTACTAGAAGGCTGGTCCTGCCCCCCACCTAGGCAGTGAGGGAGAACTGACCCCAAAGGTGTGAGCATGGGAGAGCTGGCCCTGCCCCTTGCCTGGACAGTGAGGGAGAGCTAGCCCTAGAGGCATGGGCACAGGAGAGCTGGTGGAGTGACCATCTCAGCTACCACCCAGGCCCAGACCCAGAGCTTTCAGCTGGTTCACCCCAACATCTACCCCATCTATGAACTGTTGGAGTGCATGAAGGGGTGGGACCTGCAGAACTAAAGCTGCTCCATAACACAGGGTAACAACAGAATATCCGAGAGGAGTCCCAGTAGTATTGACAGTATAGCAGGAGCCAGAGGCCTTGAACCAAGCCAATGAAAAGTAAAGCCGTTTAGGCAAAAGGTTATATACTATATGACACACTGTGGCACACGGCAGCTTCCACAGCAAGATTTTAGTTATCTTATCTTTATTTTTGGTTTTCTTTTGTGGAGGAGGTTGTAAGGGCAGAGGAAAGATACGGAGCGATGAATGAGATTGGGGTGCATGGTGTGAAATTCACAAAGAATCAAAAAAAACAAAAAAACAAAAAAAACGTTTTTTAAAATAAAATAGCCTAGAGGAGAGGTTGGCCAATTTTTCTGTCCAGACCTGTATACTATAGTTAATTTGTTAGATTCTGTTAGGCCATAACCCTAACTACTCGCCATGAAAGCTAATGGTGTCTGTTTGTTTGTTTACCCTTTGCAATTTAAAACTAAATAACTATTCTTAAGGCTATGGACCCGTACACCCCGTACGTGTTCAAATCAAAGCTTAGATGAGCGATTCTTAATCTAAACACCACACCACTTTAAAAGCCCTGGGTGCAGACACCGCACAAGTTTCTGCCACTCAAATCTAGCCAAGCAGCAATAACTGAGCACTGGTTGAGAGACACCCTGCATCTGCATCTGCATGTGCATCTGCATCCCACCAGACACATACTAGGCAGGTCCCTAGAGGGGTGAGAACCAGGGTCTCTACTTCTGTGGTGGTTTGAATGAGAATGACTCTCATAGGCTCGTATATTTGAATGCTTGGTCCCCAGTTTGTGGAACAATTTGGGAAGTATGAGGAGGAATAGTCGTGATGGAGGAGGAGTATTCGCTGGATTTTGGCTTGGAGGTTTCAAAAGCCCACATCATTCCCAGTTCGCTTTCCCCTGACTCCAATTTACAGATCAGGTTGTGGTCTCTTAGCCTGCCCGCCTGCTGCGCCTGCTGCTCGGGCTCTTGTGACTGGTGACTGCAGCAGGGAGGGGAGGAAATGGGAGGCAGAAACAGTCAGGGGTGGAGGCTTCAGGCAATGGCAAGCTGTGAGCAGGGCGAGAAAGAGACTTCTCAGGAAGGCTTTATTGAGCAACAGGTTTAATTGGTGGAGCAGAGGAGTGGGGAACTGTTGTGTGTTAATAATTAAAAAAACAAATTACACTATTGTCGGCTTGGCACCAGCCAGCGGTCTCTGTCTGTTCCCAGCCCCGTTCATGGCCCAAGACCCAGACCATATGTTTCCCCTAGCCAACGCCACTCCCACAAACACGAGCTCTGCCTCTCCAGAGGTGCCAACACGGGCTCCGCTGCGGTTACCTTTCCCCTGGAGCTCAGTCCTTGCCCAATTTTGTCGTCCCAACAAACGCCTGGCTGAATTCCGCCTCGGCTCTGTTCTTTCTCTCTGGCCCACTTGAGTCGCAGCGAAATGGAAAACACCAGACAATCTTTGTTTAGAATCAACAGATAACACAACCGCTGGGCACAGAATCTATTCTCTTAAACTCAACTATTCTATGTTCGAAATCTTCTGGTGGCAGAGTCTAGTGGAGTCTACACTTTGCCTGCTTTCGCTCCCACCTCCTCAAAAATGGAAGTGCCCTCCTCCTCTCTCAGACCCAGAAGTCCCGCCTCCTCCTCGCCCGCGATTCGCTTCTTGTCATCTTTATTACCTAATCAGTTAGTTAGGGGAAAATCCCACTACGGGGAACAAAAAAGGCTATTTAAACCTTTGGGAAGTGGATGAGGCTATGTAGTGACTGTACTTCATTGGTCTGGGCCAGAATGTTTGGGGTGCCTCATATGCATAAGGAGGAATTCCAGTTGCGTGCGGATATGACCTTAGAAGGAGAAGAGAAGGTTAACCGGGCGGCCAGTTTACATGACCTCCTCTGGTGGAGCAAAGGTGGGCGCATGGGTATCCGTGCATCATCATCATCATCATCGAGACATGCAGGCTTAGAGCAGAGAGGGAGGAGTCCTACTCCTGCTGTTCTCAGGATGAGAGATCCGGGATTTGGACACCCCTGGACCCTGCTCTTGCTCCAGACCTGCTCCTCACGGCTCCATGGCTCTCCTGGCCCCACACCTGCCTTCCTGCTTCCATGCTCCCCACCGCTATGGTCATGGCTTCTAACCGTCTGGAGCTATTAGCCCCCAAATCAAATGCTTTCTAAACTGCCTTGGTCATAGTGTCACTTCACAGACAGAAAATTAACTAAGCCCACTTCTGCCGGAGCTTATGCTGACAGTCCTATCCACCGGAACTGGCACATACATGGAAAAATTCACCTTCAGCAATAAATACTGTTTCAAAGTGGGAATACCTTCCCACCACCCACCCAGCACAGACAGCAGTGAGCCTTGTAGTCTCTGGCACCTTCCCTTCCATTTCTCTCTGGAATACATTTCTTGCCTCTTTCTGTGCTTGTTCAAACTAGAGGTGGGCTACTGGTTAAGTTAGAGTTAGAGTTATACAACTCAGGGTTAAGGTCAGAGGGTTATGCTTAGAATTAGGGTTTTAGTTAAACAGCTCAGGATTAGAGGAGTAGGACTAGGGATTAGGTGTAGAGAATTATTGTAGAGTGATGTTAAGTTTCCGTTAGAAAAATCAGGTTTGAGGATAAAGGAGTGGAGGACTGGAGGCTTAGAGTAAGGGCTAGTGGTTAGGATTAGGAGTTTAGTGTTTGGTGACCAAGCCAGCTCGGTCAGTCAAACTGGGTCTCGAGGGAGGGAGCGAGGATTAAAGAAAAAATAGACAATAATTAGACAACATTATAGTATGACTCCAGCAAATGCTGAAGTGGGTTTAATTTTTTCCAGTCTGCTTTTATATCATTCTAAGTATATGCAAAGAATATGGCCAGTTCTAAGGCATAAACAAAGTAGTCAAGGCTCTGAGGCAGGCAAACCAAAGCTGGGAAGACTGCCACCTGGGGCTAGCCATGAAGGTGGCGAGACCACCAGGGCAGAGAGTAGCTGGGTATAGTTCAGGAAGATGCCATTTTTTAGTATTTCCCTCAACACAAACAAAGCATAAAGGTCGGGAGGTCACTGTTTCTAGGGACCTATCAAGATGATCAAGATACAAGGAATACATTCCTTGGCTGTATTTTTCTTGACCTTACTTCCTTGTCCTAGCCCAATGTCAAATGTTCTAGCCAATCTCCCAGATACGGCCCCAAGAGCTCTCCACAGTTTGGGGTTAGTGCTGGGTTTGTTTTAGGGTTATCTTGAGGTTGGGAGTTAGGATTTGGAGTTAGGGGGTCAAGATTATTACATTTAGTGGTATAAGTCTTGGGTGGACTCAGATTTAGGAAATTGTAGGTTTAGCATAAGGGCTGGGGCTGGTCAAGGGATAGGATTAAAGAGTTAGATTTTTAAGGTTAAGGTAATTATTAGATGTTATGATAAGGGTTAGACACTCAGTGGTTTGGGTAGAGTGACACTAAGCTAAACCTAATGCCTAACCCATACAAAATAACCCTCTAACCCTAATCCCAAATCTAACCCTTAACCCTAACTTTATCCCTAGAACTTTTTCTAACTCTAAATCTAACGCTAACCCAATCTCAAGCCTAAACCCAACACAAACAATGGCCCTTAGCCTTATTATAACCCTTTAACCCTACCTCTAAACCTAGTTCTGAGTTGCACAAATCTAACCCTCGTCCTGACCATCAAACCTAACTATAAATTTAACCCTAATCCAGAGTCTAATCCTGAGTCTAATAAAGCTAATTTTAATCCTGAGTCTAGACTTGGGACTAATTCTACCAGAGTCTCACACTAACTGAAACACTAAGCATAACCCTAACCCTGAATCATACCCTCTAATGCTAACCCTAACTTTAACATCCTAATGCCCCTACCCTGTGACCCTAGCCCTCTAACCTTAACCCTAGCCCTGTAACTCTACCCCTAACCCCTAACCATAGTCCTATTCCTAACCCTAAACACAATCCCCTAACCGTCTAGCCCTAACCCTACCACTGCAGGTCCCTCTGGAACAATGGACTAAGTCTTCATGCATGTCTGTGAGATTCACGTAGATAGTTTAATGGCAACAACTGCACCTGGGGATGTTGTGATTGGCTGCATTCCTGCAGCTGGATGTGTGCCAACTGGTTGACAGTAATTCCAGCTGTGACGACCCCACCAAGCCAAGTCTGTCAAGATTTTCAAGTATGGGGCAACCCGTTTTCAGTTAATTTTATGTACCTTACATTTCCTTGTGTGATCTTTCCAAGCACTCGCTTTTACCAGCCTGGCTAACTAGGTTTGCTGGTTTGAGCTAGGCCCATGGACTAAGAAATAGTTGGTTGTTCAACTTTAACATGTAAAGTATAAACAAATACAAACTATTAGCTTTGGGAGTGAATACGTTATTCATAGGGCTAAGCCTAAGATATTTACTGTTTAAATGGCCCTTTGCAGAACGGGTTTATCAACCCAGTGATCTTATGTGCCTGGGCTAAGTCCTTGTTTGTTCCAGCCTCCTATGCACTGCTAGACAGACCGTACTTCCATGATATTTCAGTATCTGTAGTTAACCCTTAAGTAATGTAGGCAATGAACCAATCACTAGCCTAAACAGACATTATAATTTAATCCTTTGAAAATTTTGGGTCACGTGCTTTTTATACTTCAGATGAGAAAATTGGACCATAAATTGATTACTGAAAGATGATAACTATGAGCTGGGCAGGGATGCACACAACTTTAGTCCCAGCACTCAGGAGGTAGAGGCAGGCAGATCTCTGAATTCAAGGACAGCCTGGTCTATGAGTGAGTTCCAGAGAAACAATGTCTTAGAAAAAAAAAAAATAACTATGCCTATGACACTAAACTATATATTATCTTCCATCTTTAAAAAGATTAGAAGTCAGAAAATTTTCAAACTTCATTGTGTAAATATATATAATATATATGTATATGTGTACATATATGCATATTATAATATATATCCTCCTGCATACAGCTGTAATTATCCCACCCCCATTCAACACCTTCTATGTAGTGCCGGCTTTGTGCACAGTTTTTTTTACATCCTAGCACTGTGGGGTATAGAATGATGAATGTGGCATGCATCTTGACCCTCTAAGAGTGTTTTCTTAGACTGGTGGAACAGATATGTGTCAGCCAAGACCAAGGAATATGAGTATTGACTCTAGTCCTAGTTAACTTCCAATATCTCAATGGAAGCATTAATATTAGGGTTACAGTTCTCCTGGGAGGAAGAGTGGTGATCCACAGTAACCTCCAGAAAATTAGTCCCAATGGGGTGTGTGTGTGTGTAAACATGTATGTATATGTAAACATCTTACTGAGGTTAAAATTGACTACTTGTTTTTATGCTTGGCTGAGTTAGAGGCTGCTAAGTGACATCCTACCAAATAAAAGCAGACAGACAGACAGACAAGAGAATCTTGTTGCTTTCCTCCTGAAAACACTTAGGGAAATGACTGAGAAGACCACCACCTCTTCCTTCCTTCTCTTCATAACAACAATTAACCTGAATTAAAATTTTTAGTTTCTGACTAAAATTGAAACATTATGGCTTTAAAAAAAAAAAATCTTGAGCCAGAGGTGGTGATGCATGCCGTTAATCCCAGCACACAACAAGGCAGAGGCATGTGGATCTCTGAATTCAAGGCCATCCTGGTCTAGAGAGCAAGTTCCAGAACAACCAAAGCTACACAGAGAAACCCTGTCTTGAACACACCCTCACAAAATAAAAAGATAAAAGAAAAAAAAAGAAAATCTTGAAATCCTCAGGTTTGTTTTCCTTTGGCTTTATTATCTGGAGCCCCTCCTCTGCTCACTAATTGCTCCACGGCTCTTAGCACGGGGAGGTCAACAGCACTGGTACACTATTTATCTCTCTATACCAAAACTGTGCAAGAGCTAACCCTTCCGCTAACCCCACACACTAACCTAAACCCCACACCTCCCAGTGATGGACTGAATGAGCATGGGTCCCGTAGGTTCATGTTCGAATGCTTGCTCCCCAGTTGGTGGGATTGTCTGGGAAGGATTTCTCCCTGTTGGAGAAAGTGTGTCACTAGGAGTGGTCTCTGAGGTTTCAAAAGCCCTTGTAATTCCCATGCCTCCAAAAGCCCATCCTCCTCCCCTCTGCCTCTATGAATGTGGAAGTAGCTTTCAGTTACTGCTCCAACAACAAACTGATCGGCAGCCATCTTCCTGCCATGGTGCCATAGACCCACCCTCTAAAACTGTATGCAATATACACTCTTCTGTGAGTTGCCTTGGTCATAGTGTTTTGTCGCAGCAATAGAAAACTAATTCAACTACAAGGCCTGACCTAATCCTCATCCCCAGCACCTCAACCCGAACCCTCTCTCACTAGCCCTAACCCTCCTAACCTTCAAGGCTAAGCCTAAGTAACCCTAAACCTAACCCCTAATCCTCCAAACCTAGTTCTAACCCAAACCCTAAAACTGGGGACTGGGAGTTAGATCACTGATGGGTGGACAGACAGAGAAGGAAACAGAAAATGGTTGCATCCTTCTATCTCCTTCTTCACCCTCTTGATCTGAGACAAAAGCCTGGCAGGCTCTTTCTCCCATCACTATCCCCCATTCCAATTGACTGTCCAAGCTTGTCAGATAAGCTCAAGGTTGAACCTGGATGTGTCTACCCAAAGCTCTGGGTCTACCGGCTTCTCTTTGTTTAAACTGACCAATCTGAAATTAAGGAGATAGGGTCCATCCCTGGCCACGAAGGACTCGTAAGGCACCCTTCTCCCAGCACTCAACAGACAGTGAACTCCAGCGTCTAAAAACCCCATTGTGTTCTGCAACGGCTCACTATGTATGCATTGCTGTAGACTTCTTCACCTTTAGTAACACTTTCTAACCTTTTTCTCATGTCTGATGTGTCTGAAAGTCCCATTCCTGTACTTAAGATTGTTCCCACCTTTACTTCAATTGGCAAAGAAAAAGAACCTGATCTAGACCCCTAGATAGTAACATTTGGGGTTCTCAGAGTCCAGGGTTTCTTCTAAGAGCTACTGACCAGGATAGGATAGGGAGAACCACTGAACTTCCAGACCCTCCTAGGTCCTGGGATGGGTGTGTGTCTGGGCATAGTAGAAATCTCATGCTGACTTATTTCTCACTTATGTCAGGAAGGGATCCTCCTCAGCCTTTAGCTTCGAGGTGTTTCAGAGAGCAAGAGAATTTTTTCAGATAGCTCTGACCTCTGAAACTACTCCTGGAGTGGGCAAAGAAGTCTTCAGCTGATTCCAGGGAGACTTCATGAGTGTTACTGCTGAAGAGATTGAACTTTTCATCTTTATCCTATTACTTATCTTCTTCCTCATTATTGATGAGATCTCTTCTCTTTGTACTTAGCTATAAATAAATAAATGAATAAATAAATAAATAAATAAAGCAAAACAGCTAAAACAATGTATTAAGTTCTTTTTTTTTTGCCTTCATAATTTTTATTTATGGAATTTAAAGTATCATTTGGGAATGTAGGTAATCCATAATCTTGTCTCTATATCTTCCTCCAAGCTCACTGATTCCCATTTTTTAATACATTAAATTGATTATATTTTTTTTTAGATATTTTCTTTATTTACATGTAAATTTCTCCATTCCCAGTTTCCCCTCCAAA
>NW_022196904.1:129892854-129893603 GCF_008632895.1 Mastomys coucha
CATGGTGGAGCATGTGTCCTTATTACATGTTGCAGTATCTTTTGGGTATATGCCCAGTAGTGGTATCAAGTCATTGGGTAACCTAGATGCCATCCCTATCAGGGACAGAGGTTAGCTAGCTCCCCCTACTGGACTAAACTCAGAATAGCCCTGACCCTTGATGGCTGCAGCCTTCAAGAGAGCTTGCCATGCACCTCCACTGGGCAGCATAGTAGTGCTGGCCCTGGTGGTGTAGGTGTGTGAGAGCTGGCCCAAAGGGTGTAAGCCCGGGAGAGTTGGTCCCATCCCTTGCCTGGGCAAAGCAGGAGACCTGGCCCTAGTGGCACAGGAGAGCTGGCAGGCTGAAAAACTAACTCAACTACCACCCAGGCCCAGATCCAGGGCTTTGAGTTGGCCCACCCATTATCTTCCCCATGTATAAACCACTGGATCATGAGAAGGGGCCAGTCCTGCAGAACCAAAGTTACAGAATTCCATGTCACAGGGCAACAACAGGATATCCTACAGGAGCCCTGGTGAGGATCCAGTGTTGATGGTGTAGCAGAAGCCAGAGTCCTCAAACCATAAAGCTGTTTGGACATAAGAGTACACTGTGTGACACACCATGACACACCAACACTGCAGCTTCCTTGGTGTGGTGTTGTTTTGGTTTTTGGTTGGTGGTTTCCTTTGGGAAGGAACGTTGCAAGGGCAGAGGGAAGATATAGAGGGACAGAGGCATAAGTGGGACTTGGACATATGAAGTGAAA
>NW_022196904.1:129893613-129903307 GCF_008632895.1 Mastomys coucha
GAAACTTAAAAAAAAAATCTTGAGATTCCCTCACTGGACTTAAAAGAGGCTGATCTTAAGACCACCTTCCTATAGCGTAAGGTGATCTTCAGTGACATGATACAGGGCTTACAGACTCACTGGTAGGCCAAGAGGATCTGTGATGCTGTTTCACAACAAAATCTCTTGGGAAAAGAGATGGCTGTCTCTATTGTCACCAGTAAAAATGGACAGCCTCCTTTAAAGATATTTGAGCAGCCATTACCAGTTGAAAACAAACCGCACCGCTTGGCTTCTCCTTCGTGTTATCCACCTTCTCCTTTGTCCTTTCTGCAACCTCAAAAAGGCAGAGACAAATAGAGAGCTCCAGAGCAGGAGTAATTCCCCTCCATCTGTTCCACCTCGGACATCACGCACTCTCACTGGCTGACCAGGAACTTCCAGAGCGCATGTCTGGCCTATTGGCCCTGCATCTTCCTCCTGGCTAATCAGTTCTTCAGGCCATTATTTGAGAGGCCTTGGCTCCTGCTCCCCTCTAAGTTAACATTACTGCAAACGATAGGACCTTGAATCATGATGTTGCTTCCAAAGAAAGAGTCCCACTGCTGAGGCTGTAGGTGCCTCTCACCTTGATCTTTCCATGTATAGATAAGGTGAGAAAGGAATTAGTGTACTTCCCGGAATGAAGAAATCAGGGAGGTCTGAGGCATCACAGAAACCGGTGGGGACCATAATGACAGGTGTGGGTAACCAGAACCAGGGTGCTCTGGTATCACACTAACCTCCCCTTCACTGTGCTGACTCAAGATTAGGTGACCTCCATTAGTGTCTCCCAGCCCTGGTTTCACTCTCCAGATGGGCACAGATGCTATGACGATTCTTTAGGACTGTTGGCTTGCAGGTCACACCCCCAACGGCTTAGGAAGAAAATCTTTTTCGATACATGCAGGGCCTGAATATCATTGGGGGGGGGGAAGATAATAAAAAATGGCCTCGGGGTTTTTTGCTGTTTTTTGAGACAGGCTTTTTCTACATAGCCTTAACTGATCTGCTACTACACAGACCAGGCTGGCCTCACACTCGGACATCCATGTCGCTCTGTCTCCCACGCGCTAGGATTAAAGGCATGCACCACCACACCCCGTCCAGGGTAAACTCTGAATAATACCATCCTTCACTTGTTTATTCTGTAAATAAGGAAAGCTGCCTGAAGTTCCCTGTCCAACCCTTCATTTTCCTGCAAGATCACCCAGAACTCAGTAGAAAATACAGGATGGACTCAAAGACCACAGCCCAGAGCTGTACTGTGCTCTAGCCCCGGGAAAAATGTGAAATGTCAAAAAGAAATTAGGAGAAATTACCAAGCAGTAAAAAGTCCCCGAAGTGCTAGCCTGATCTCTGGAGGGCCCAAGGCCCCAGTGCCTCGCATATCTGTGTCCACTCCCTTAAAGTGCCCTTCTGCTGCCCCTCCCACACACTCCTGGAACACTTTTATCTTAAGTATCAGGAGAAAGATGGAGCCCATGGGCCCTGCCTTCTGTACTCTCACAGAACTGAGCACTGGGAAATTATACTGTGAACTAAGGGCAGTATGTTCAATCCTTTTAGCAATTAAGTTAGATATATGACTCACCTGTTATTAGAACAAACTGCAACCTCTTTAGAAAAGAGAGAGTGTTAGACTGGGCTGTTACAAGTGGAAAATGATTTCACTGTCCATGGGACTAAAGATGAGGACTTCACAGAATCAGAATGACATCTGTGAAGAATGGAGAGGATATTTTCTTTCCTGTGGAATGTAGGACCTTAGGAAAGCTAGGGTTAAGCCTCTGGGTTACACCCAGTTATCCCACACAGACTTCAGGAAGACGAGATCTCCATTCGTTTCCTCAGATTACAGGAGACTTGAAGGAAAAGACACTAACACAGGACTGGAGCCAAAGTAGGAAGTCATTTGAGTTGTCTTTCATGTCAGTAATTACTGTACCGAGACATGTAAGCACAAAACCCATCCACTCAAAGACATGCACATGCTATTTATTTCTTCAATGGGTCTCTTGGTCCTAAAATTGATCATTACATTGTAATAGTTACATATTTCAATTTAACACAAACCCAAATTTTGTGTACTTCATAAGATCCAAAGCATAACACACAAAAAATATTATGGGTTAAAATTTTATAATCACTGAAGAGTCAGAAATCAAGTTTATATACTCCTTTCTGTCCCATAATTAATGTTTCAGCAATAATTTTAAGCTTTAATGAAAATGAGAAAATGAATACTGGAGATATCTGCTTACCCAGTACAACGCTGTTAACATGCTGCCTGGGACCTCCAGTAGTCTAATGCCTGTGCCACAACAATTCATTCACACAATGCACAATTTTATAGCTCTCTCCTTCTCCTCTGTCCGCCCACTCCACCCCACGTTCCCTCCCTCCCTCCCTCCCCCACCCCAGACACACACACACTCTAAATAGAATATTATAAAATCTTGAAAATAAACTGAGGCTAAAAGCTCTACAGAACTAGTCAAACAGGATACAGGTTTTTGTTTCCATGAAGAGGAAGTTTGAACTTTAAAAAAATGTATCTTCACAGAGATATCCGTGTATGTTTTACAGTCACGTATTTCAAGAGAAACTCTATTAGAGATTGGTTCATGTGACTGGAAAACAGAAAGCCCTACCATCTGCCATCTGTAGGCAACAGCCTCAGAACACCAGAGAGCAAGTCAGTTTTAGTGTAAGGGCCCTCAAGCCAGGGGTCCTACTGTCCAAAGGTGAGTGAGAGGGATGTCCCCAAGCAAACAAAGCATTTTGTTTTATTTTGACCCTGGGCAGACTGAATGCTTCATTCTGTAAATCCTGACCTCTAGAAGGCATGTCTTTTTCTTGTAATCTATAATTAAAGTAGCAACAACAAAAAAAGACACACAAAAAAATTTATCTTGCCAGAATAAAAAAGAAAAAAAATGCATCTTTTGCCGGTTGGTGGTGGTGCACATCTTTAATCTCAGCACTTAGGAGGCAGAGGCAGGCAGGCAGATCTCTGTGAGTTCAAGGCCAGCCTGATCTACAAAGTGAGTTCCAAGACAGCCAGGACTACATAGAGAAACCTCAGCTGGAAAAAAAGAAAACAAAAAGTATCTTTTTCAGACAGGAGTTATCTTCCCTATTTATACCTGTAATCAACCCTGATTGCCACTAGAGTTGTATCATACACAACTCTAGCAAGTTAAAGACTGTCTGCCACACATCCTCTCTATATTGGATCTTTCCAATAATTCTTTTACATTCACCAAGATCTTGAGTTGGAAAAAGGTGTTGCTCTACATTGGTGAACTGGAGTGAGCTGGCTAGCTGGAAAAGGCATCTGCCACCAACTTGATAACTTGAGTTTGATCCCTGGGACCTACATGGATGAAGAAGAACTGACTCCTCCAAGTTGTCCTCTCATACGTACACACTTATATACATACATATACACACACATATATATACATATATACATACATAGAGGTAATTACATTTGTAAAATAAATTTCTCCAATGTAAACATTTTTACATTGTACATATGTACATTTATAATGTACATATTTTCTAAGATGTATATTTTGGACAAGGGTCTCTCACATTCATTACATGTATAATATATTCATCATGAATTATTTATTAAACAAGGTTTGATACTTGAATAAAACTGTTGCCACAGGACAGGAGAAATGACTAAACAGATGGCAGCAACTAAATAGCAGCTGACAGCTGTGTGAGATCCAGTCCCAGGAGATTTGACACCCTCTTCTGGCCTCCACAGGGTATCTATCAGCATACATGTAATATACAGACATGCATGCAAACAAAACATCCATATACATAAATAAAATTAATTTAAAAAGCAAAAAAAATCACCATGCAGGCTGAGAAGATGGCTCAATGGAGATAGCAGATGCTATTCAAACATAAGGACCCAAATCCAGGTCCCTTCACCCACACCTAAAACTGGGCATAGGCCAGGCATGGTGCCATATGCCTTTAATTCCAGAACTGGGGAGGCAGAGACAGGTGGAACGCTGTGATTCAAGGTCAACCTGGTCTACATGGTGAGTCCTAGGACACCCAGAATTACAGAGAACCTGTCTCAAAAAAAAAAATTATAAATAAAAACAAGCTAGGCATAGCAGCACAACTTATATAACTAATTCCAGCTCTGGAGGTGTAGACAATTAATACTCTGAAGGCTTGCTGGTCCCGATCAGTGAACTCCAGGTTCATTGAGAAAGCTTGTCTCAGAACTTGTGAGACAGCTCAGGATTGAAATCCAATCCCTGGGCCCAACAAGGTAGAAAGAACTGATGTCCTCTAACTCTGAACATAGACATGTGTGCTCACACAAATAAATAAGTATATAAATAAGTTATTTATTTAAAAATGTTTGAAGACAGGACTGGAGAGCTGGCTTAGTGGTTAAGAGCACTTGCTCTTGCAGAAAGACCCAGGTTTGTTTCCCAGCAACCAAATGGTTCTAGGAACTGCCTGTAACTCCACTGCCAGAGAATCTGATGCCCTCTTCTGGCCTCTGTGGGCAGTGCATGTGATGCACAGACATTCATACATTATACGCATAGAAATACATCCTTTTAAAAAAAATTAAACTTTGTATCAAAAAATAAGGTGAGGTCAGTAAGATGGCTCAGCAGGTAAAGGAACTGTGACTCGGTGTGACCTCCTGAGTTAGGTCCCCAAGACCACATGGAAGGACATAACCAATCCTCCGACTATGTGACAAGCATGCAAATACATACACATGAACACGCAAAATAAAATGCTTAAGGTAATTTTTTTAAAAACCAAAAAGGTAGAGCAATGGAGGAGAGCATCCAATGTTAACCTCAGACTTCCACACATCATCACCTGTGTGCACACACACAGCTCGCCATACTCTTTACATTAGGAACTCTTCTCTCCAGCATGAATTCTGTTATGATATTTGAGGCCCGAACACCTGGAAAAAGCTTTGCCACAGACTTCACATGCGTAGGGCTTCTCTCCGGTGTGAACTCTCTGGTGTAAAGTGAGGTGTGAACAATGGTTGAAGGCTTTGTTGCACTGTTCACATTTGTAGGGTTTCTCTCTAGTATGAACTCTGAGATGCTCTCTAAGACCTGAGCTCATGGAAAAGGCTTTGCCACACTCGGTACATTTGTAAGGTTTCTCCCCACTATGAATTCTGTGATGCCTCTTGAGGTCCGAACTTTTGGTAAAAGCCTTGCCACACTCCTTACACTCGTAGGGCTTCTCTCCTGTATGGGTTCTGTGGTGGTAATTGAACGCTGAAAAATTGCGAAAGGCCTTGCCACATTCTTTACACTCATAGGGCTTCTCTCCAGTGTGCACTCGCTGGTGCTCTGTAAGCTTTGCAATCTGATTGAAGGCTTTCTCACACTCTTTACACTTGTAGGGCTTCTCTCCACTATGGAGGACGTGATGTTGTTTCAGGCTTAAGCTACTTTTAAAGGCTTTGCCACACTCTTTACATTTGAACGGTTTCTCTCCAGTGTGAACGTTCTGGTGTTCAGTGAGCTTTGAAATATCAACAAAGGTTTTACCACACTGCTTGCACTTGTGGGGCTTCATTCCAGGGTGAACACCATGACACCGTCTGCTAGTAGAACACTTGACAAAGGATCTGCCACATTCTCCAGCGTAAATTCTCTGGTGTTTAGCAAGATGTGAGGTTTGCTTAAAAGCTAGGCCACAATCCTGACATTTGTAAGGCTTCTCTCCGGTGTGAATCCTTAGATGTTGTCTGAGGTTTGAACTCTTCTTAAAGGCTTTGCCACACTCTTTACAGTCGTAACATTTCTTTGCTCTATGAGTTTTTCGGTGGTAAGTTAAAGCTCTACCACTAGGAAAGGCTTCGCCACACTCTTTACATTCAAAGGGATTCTCTCCAGAATGAATTTTCTGGTGTACATTAAGGCGTGAACGACTGATATAAGCTTTACCACATTCTTTACATTTGTAGGGTTTGGCTCTCCTATGAGTTTTCTGGTGTCCTATGAGATCTGACTTTTGACTAAAAGTCAGGTCACATTCTTCACAGTTGTAAGCTTTGTCTTGAAGGTGGGAACTCTGAAGATCTTTGTTACCTCTATCAACATTCTCTGGACAAGGAATACACTTTCCATGGCTGAGGCTTTTATGTGTCTCAGAACACTCATAAGTTTTCTCTCCAATACAGAAATCCTGGTTGTTATTTCTGCTACAGCTTGGGCTAACAGTCTGGGCAGTCCCACTACACACACTCTCTGCTTCCTGAATCGTTGTATCTGTGTTTTGATTTAACAATGAGGGATGAGAAAGCTCCTGCCCACGTTCATTGACACTGTGTATTTTGGCACAAGGAGTTGTTGGTTCACTACAAAACAATGGATTTTTTGTAAAAGAGTTCTCAGACTGATCACATTTAGAACTATATTTAACTTCTAATCTAGCTACAGAAATGTTTGAATAAGAGTTCAATGCAGTGCTCAGTTTCAAACTGTTCAGCTTACTGGTCGTGTCTCGGCCCAGGCACCCTTCCAGAGGTTCCTGGTTTTCTTTCAGAGGCAAGGTATGTTTCAAATGTGGCTGGGAATGTTTGCTTCTTGAAAGGAAGGGCTCTTTGTGAGTCACTGCCACAGCACGAGGCCTTTTCTGAGATGCATTCTGTTCTTGATCTCTGTTGGCAGAGACACTTTTCTCTGTACTATTGCTAGCTGTCGCACACGGTCCACCGTGAAGGACTTCCTGACTCTTCCTCACACGCTCCCACTGTCTCCTTAGATGGAAACTGTCAGTGCCACACTTGCTGGATCTTCTGCTTACCTTTTCTTGGAAGGCATGCTTCCTGTCCTGCTTTGATGAAAAGTCTTGGGTACCATGTGAGGATGCCTCTGCAAGAAATAAAAACAAATGACTGGGTGCGGGTAAAAACACTTTGCACAAACAATATACGAGATCACAGCAGACAGAAAAGCCCACACAAATGCAAGGCATCCGTTACCACAGCTAACAACATGTTAACCAAATCTACCTGTAAACCTTCCAGAACACCCAGGTGAGCACTGCACTTAGAGAGGCCCTGCAGCCGGGATTGTTGCTTGGGTAACCACTGCTTTCCAATCCCCAAACAACACTGTGAACTTAGGGAAACAATCTCCACCTCTCTTCCTCATCACACAACTATCATTTTGTGACTAGAGAGCTGTCTATCCATTCTATTAACACCTATCAAGAAGACAAAATATGGTGGGGCAGTGGGGGTGCACACCTTTAATCCCAGCGCTTGGGAGGCAGAGGCAGGCAGACCTCTGAATTTGAGGCCAGTCAGGTCTACAAAATGGTGTTCCAGGACAGCCAGGGCTATACAGAAACACACTGTCTTGAAATGAAAATTTAAAAACAAGAGAGACAAAACATTTAATTACTTAATATTTAATTATTCACCAACTTGCACACAGTAGCACTCCTGACACTATTAAAGCTATTAATGTTCTGTTGCCTTTTAATTAATCTAAACCTCCCAATGAGCAAAGCCATAAGGTTAACTTTTCCAAATTCCACATGAGTGAGATCATACAGGAACTGATTCTCTCTTTGGCTTACTTCTTCTCTTCATGTAAAGCCCTGTGTGTTACCCATGTTGCTATGACGGAATGAACAGTGATCTCCTGTAATCTAACATGCCTTTATTCATTTATCCATGGAAAGCCACCTAGACTGATTTATGCAACACTGAACACTGCAGTAAAGCTATTTACTATACATAATGATGTAGCATTCCTTATCTAAACATTCAGGAGTGAAATTGCTGGATCTTGTGGTCATTCTGTGTGTGTGTGTGTGTGTGTGTGTGTGTGTGTGTGTGTGTTAACTTCTATACCATTTCCCACAACTTCATTAATCTACTGTTCACTGGTTTAAAAATGGACAAATCTCAGTGAAAATTAACAGCATACAAAGAGACAGCGAGACTTAGCTCAACTGAAAGCCATATAAGATTCAAGAAAACTCTGATTTATGAATTAGATAAAGAATTCAACCTTTAAAGAAATGAAATGACCTAAATTAGAATAAAGAAAGCAACAAAAGAAAGAAAATAAGAACATGAACAGAAAGGTAACAACTATGAATTGACATAGAAATTATATACCTAAAGAATTCAATAAAAAGTAATGGCTGAGCCAATGTCATGCTGGATAGAGGGCAAAAGACCTGCATTAATACTAGAAACCAACAGGATGGAAGGAGAGAAGTTATCCTCTGACCTCCACATCCACACAGCACACATGCATGCCCACACATACTTACACACACATGCATATTATGTATATACATACATCCACACACACACGCACACACAAGTGTAATACAAAGATTTCTATAAAATAACAATGGCTATGAAGTTGGAAGTACGAGAACTAGTCTGCTATCAAAATTCAAGAACCTCAACATCTCCAACTGGAATTATCAGAAAAAGATTCAAAATGAAGCACATTCTAACCAGAATTTCAAAAGTCACAAAAACTCCTGAGAGGCACTGGAAGTAATATGCCATCTGCAAGGGTGCTCTGGTATGATTATTTTGATATTCAGGCAGAAAATGCAATCAAGCAGAGCTGGGGATATAGGGCCAAAAATCAGAAACAACCAATAACACTGTACCCAGCAAACCCCATCAACAGCGAAGGAGATGCCCTGTACTTGACTAGTCCAGGGAGTCCTGACCACTGAAGAACAAATTAATGTTGGAAGGTTACACAAATCATATGAAATCTTAAAGCTCTCTGAGACGAACAAATACTTACATAAATATAGAATCCTCTAGTTCTCTCATGATGATACATAAAAAATGTTTTAATTCCTTTATAGAATATGAAAGAAAAACATATAACCACCATAAAAACTGATAAGTAGCTATGTAATATAAAGTAGCTGTCTTATTAGTAAAAGCTAAGGATTTTATATGGAATTAAAGTCAATTTATTACCAATTTAAAATAGTGTTATATATTTAAAATACTTTTTTATATTCCACTTATAATTTGCAAAATATTTATAGAAGATAAAGGAAATAGAAAAAACATAATAAAAAATCAGTGACAAAAAAACAGTAAGAAAGGTAGGAAAAACAATTATTTAAAAAAAACTTCTTTTTCAGTAAGTTGGTTAAATAAAAATTGTTTTATATTTGATCCCCAATCAAAACACATAAATTCACTAGAGGAATTAAGTTCTAAAAAAAAAAAAATCTAATCATGGGGCTGGAGAGATGACTCAGCCGTTAAGAGCACTGGCTACTCTTCCAAAGGTCCTGAGCTCATTTTCCAGTACCCACATGGTGGTTTACAGCCATCTGTAACTCTAGTTCCAGGGGATCTAAAACCCTCTTTTAGCATGAGCACCAAACACATAAGTGGCACACAGACATACATGCGGATAAAGTACCCATACTCATAAAATAAAAATAATAATGTCTAATCATATGCTGTCTACAGTAAACTTTTTTCTGATGGCCTTTGGTCTATATGGAGTACAATAAAGATTAAATAGGAGCCACCAGTAATCTCTTTAGACCTAAGACAAAAAGGGGCCAAAAGCAAATGGATAAAAAAGGAACTGCCCTTGCTGGGCGGTGGTGGCACACGCCTTTAATCCCAGCACTTGGG
>NW_022196904.1:129903317-129910897 GCF_008632895.1 Mastomys coucha
AAGGAACTGCCCTACTAAGTGATCACAGGAAAGTAGAGGTAGCTATAATTATATTGTATAAATTACATTTTAAACTTCTTATACAAGATGAAATATGCTTGAAGACTAAAGCTCTAATAAGACAAGAGAAGACTCTTATATAAGGGAGAAAAAAGCTGAGCATGGTAGCTCATGCTTGTGATTCTAGTACTGGGGAAGTTGAAACAAAACAGTTGTCACAAGTTCCAAGGAAACCCAGGCTACAGAAGGAGACCCTATTTAAATAAAATTAAACTAAATCAAGCTACTATTAAAGCTAAACAAAACAAACTATAAATAATAAAAAGGATCATTTTCTAGGATATTGTGTATATGTATAATGCACACATACACTCTGTTGTGTCATATACTCTAAATATAGGCAACAGACACTGATTGAACTGAAAAAAAAATGAAAAGCAACATGTTAATAATTGGATTCAATTGCTCACTTGCAGCAGAAATAAAGTCAGATAGCATGGAAGTCAGGAAACAAGAGGCCCTTCAAAATATGCAATCAAAAGTATCCCAGATACACCAAGTGTTATGCACAAAATAGCCTGGATGGACATTAACATGCTGAAATTCTTTTCTAACCACAAAGGAAAAAATAAAAACTAAAGAGAAGAAATCAATCATGAAAGAAAATCAGAAAATCAAACAAATTTGTGGCAATTAAATAGAAAATGGTCTTGCTCAAAAACTGGAAAGTTTTAATAAAAATATGTACACTACCAAAACTGATCTAGAGATTCTATCCAACAGTATCACTTTTTTTTTTAAAATAAAATTAGAAAAGGCAAGGCTCATAGCCATCATTGAACTGAGTACAGGGTCCCCAATGAAGGAGCTAGAGAAAGGACCTATGGAGCTGAGGGGTTTGCAGCCCCTTAGGACAAACAACAATATGAACTAACTAGTACCCTCAGAGCTCCCAGGGTCTCAACCACCAACCAAGGACTGCACATGGTGGGTCTGATTGTTCTGGCAGCATGTGTATAGTAGAGGATTACAAATTCGATCATCAATAGGAGGAGAGGACCTCGGCCCTGTGAAGGTTCTGTGCCCCGGTGCAGGGGAATGCCAGGGCCAGAAAGTGGGAGAGGCCGGGGTGGCAGGCATGGGGAGGGGGTAGGCAACAGGGGTTTGTTCTTATTGTTTTTGTTTTTTGGAGGGGAAACTGGGAAAGGAGAAATTTACATGTAAATAAAGAAAATATCTAAAAATTAAAAAAATATATTACCTAAAAAAATAAAATAAAACAAAAAATAAAATAAAATGCAATTACTTGCAGAAGTGCAGAGACTTCATTTCCACTCTTTCATAACAGCTTTGATTCTTTTGCATAATGATTTCATCATGGAATTGTTTGGTTTGGGAAGCATTTCTTATTCTTCATAATGAAATTGTAAACAAATAATGAGGACACATTGGCATAAAATAATGATAGCCAGATATTGAAAATAAACTTTTGTTTTGCTTTCATTTAAAAAAAATTAAGAGAAGGCAATTGTAAAATCCATATGCGATCTCAAAGATCCCTGAAGAACTCAATGATAGCATGGGAGTCCCATCCTGCTCTGTTATAATTATATCCAAGCATCATTATAAAACATGTTAAGCTATAATAATCAAGATAGCTTAACACAGAGATGAGGTTTGATAAGGAGGAGACTTAAGAGGTTTCAGAGCTTGATACAGAAATGCCCTTCTGTAATAACAGCAGCAGAGCCAAAGCAAGGCCTCTGAAACACTGTTGCCATTCAAAGTCTCTCAGCTGCATTGTAAATCAAGCCTCCTCTTTATCTTGGACCTCACACCTGCTTCATTAATTCTACCCACCTGGGTGTTGAGACCCAGAGTGACTCACACTTTCTCACAGGCCCTGATGAAAGGACAAAGAGACCACTAGTTCTGCATTCTTTGTCCAGGAACAAACTTGGCAAGGTCCTGTCTGAGGCTGGAATCAAGGTTCCACCACCTGGGAACCTGGCTTTTTCCCCTGAAGGGATGTGGTTATCAGTTGTAAGGCAGCTGTGTCTGACGTATCCTGTGTTCTCTTTCTCAACATCTGATTTAGCTCTCTGCTGACCTTGGCCCATTTCTCCCCTACAAAAAGTGTATAAGATGCTGTACTTCTTAATAAACTTGCCTGGTATAAGACAGCTTATGCAAGACCTCCTGACCCCAGCTTTCTATCCTCTACCCTCTCATTCCCTAGTCCATTCTCTCTCAGGCACCTGGCACTGAAGAAGGACCCGCTGGTCCAGGTCACCTGGGCATACAGCTACTGTGTCATGGATCTTTAAGTTAAGAGTGCTTACTCCTTTTGCAGCAGACCTGGGTTCAGTTCCCAGCATCCACATGGAAGCTCATAACTACATCTAACCCAAGTTCAAGGAGATCCATGCCTTGTCTGATCTCCATGGCCTCCTGCACATAAAGGCGCACAGACATTCACTCAAACACACGTTCATACACATAAAATAAATATTTATTTTTCTAAAAGATATAACAAAATTCTAGAAATCTGTTTCTCCAAACGTTGGTTCTTCAGACCTGGTCTAATACTTACAGAAGAATCCCAATTTGCAAATCCTGGAATCTACTTCCTGCTACTACCAAATCAAAGGTAAAAGAAAGACAGTGTATTTTTTGATGGAAGCCACAGTATTTTAAACAAGTGGCTTCCTAATAACTACCACAAATGAAGAGTGTATATTACCCCAAGAAATAGAGTGGATTATAAAAACATCATGAATATTTTTATTTATACCAACCAATACCTCACTTCTTCCTGAAAGGCAGGGATTTGAAATACACTCATGGAGTGTAAAGATATGCAGGAGACACTCCCCAAAGGAACTTAACCAGTGTTGGTGGTACACCTCTGAGGGAAGCTATTCTCACCCACAGACAGCAGGTTTCTGTAATTCTCGTCCATTACATCCCTGTATAAGTCTCGCTGGGCAGAGTCCAGACATTCCCACTCCTCTGGAGAAAAATTAATGGCCACATCTTCAAATGTCATCGGATCCTAAGAGAAACAGAAATAATATATGAACCATTATAACACTGACAGAGTTCTTAATTTGTTCAAAGATGAAGAGAGAGAGTTAGAACTGATTATGACAGTGGCCTTAATTATTCATTAAAATAATTTAGTTGGTTCTGGCAGCATGTGTATAGTAGAGGATTGCAAAGTCGATCATCAATGGGAGGAAAGGCCATTGGCCCCGTGAAGATTCTGTGCCCCAGTGTAGGGGAATGGCAGGGCCAATAAGTGGGAGAAGGTAGGGTGGCAAGCATGGGGAGGGGGGAGGCAACAGGGGTTTGTTCTTGTTTTTGTTTGTTTGTTTGTTTGTTGGAGGGGAAACTGGGAAAAGAGAAACCATATGACATAGAAATAAAGAAAATATCTAATAAAAATGAAAACAAAGAAATGATGTGTATATTAAGATAATGAGGACACATTGGCATAAAATAATGATAGCCAGATATTGAAAATAAACTTTTGTTTCGCTTTCATTTAAAAAAAAAATTAGAAAAGGCAATTGTAAAACCCATATGCATTCTCAAAGATCCCTGAAGAACTCAATGATACCATGGGAGTCCTATCCTGCTCTGTTATAATTATATCCCAGCATCATTATGAAACACGTTAAGCTATAATAATCGAGATAGCTTAACACAGAGATGAGGTTTGATAAGGAGGAGACTTAAGAGGTTTCAGAGCGTGAGACAGAAATGCCCTTCTAAAGTCACTCACCAACTGTTTCAATGAACAATGGTTCAGCTTGGAGGGTGGCACAGACAGACATTAGGTGAGGGTAAGAACCTGGTTCATTAGCTGTGATAATTTGGAAAAGAATTAAAAAAAATAATAATCTGGTTGGTGGGTTAGGTAGTTTTTTGAAATAGGGTCTATATATCTTAGCTAACCTCCAATTCACAGAGACTGCCTGCCTATGCCAGGGATTAAAGGCATGTATCACCACACAAAGCCCTAATTAAGGTTCTTTTTTATGGAGAAAAAAATTGTCTACTTTAAAGATTTCATAAAGTACTTTTTCAAAATTAAGCTGGGCATTGAGGTACTCAGTTTTAATCTCATCTTGAGAGGTAAAGGCAAGAGGATCTCTGAGTTCAAGGCCAGCCCGGTCTACATAGTGAGTGCCAAGCTAGACAGGACTATATAGTGAGAAGCTTCCTCAAAAAAAAAAAAAATTAAACCAAGTTAAAACAACACAAAAAGGAAAAAATAAATAAATAACGAAAAAATAATAAATGAAAGGTTTGAATTGGGCATGGTGGCAAAGCCTTTAATCCTAGCACTTGAGAGGCAGAGGTAGCCTAGCCTACCTAGTGAATTCCAGACAACTGCAGTTATACAGTGAAATCCTGTTTTAAGAATGAAAAAAAAAAAGGGAAAGAATTTAACTGTAAAAATATATTATGGAAAACAAAGGTTATAATAAAAAGCCTTGGTATAAAAAAAGTTATATAATAAAGTAAGATTTTTATACTAAAATAAGATAATTAGAATATGATAAAACTATATGCTTCAGTCTGAAGAGATATGCTCTTAAGTGCTGGCACGGTTCTGGAAGGGGACTTGAGTTCAGTTCCTGGCACACACAGTAGGCAGTTCACAACCTCCACACCTCCAACTCCGGGGACTCTGATGTCCCTTTCTAGCTTCCACAGACACTGCCATCAAATCCACAAGTCCCCAAACACACACAATTAAAAATTTCAAATTAAATCTAAAAAAACTATGCCAAGTGCTGGTAGGGGTAGCATACACCTTTAATTCCAGTACCAGGGAGGAAGAGGCAGATGGATCTCTGTGAGTTTGAGGCCAGCCTGGTCTAAAGAATGAGTTCCACGACAGCCAGGGCCATGCAGAGAAACCCTGTCTCAAAACAAAAACTAAAACAAAAACTACAAAATTTTAAAAACGATAGGCTTATGTAAAATATAATTTAGGACAGGCTAGAGATGCAAACCATTCATGCCAGCGCTCGCATTTCAAAAGCAAGTGGATCTCTCTGAGCTAAAGCCACCTTGGTCTACATAGAGAGTTCCAAACCAGCTAAAGCTACACACTGAGCCCTTGTCTCAAAATAATTAATAATAATAAATAATAACTACATGGTCCTGGAGAGATAATTCCTATCCTCATATCCCTCCACTCAAAATAATAGTCATTCTAAACCTTTATTCAACCATGAAATAGAAGGGAATCAAGCTATAGACAAGAGAATAAATGAGACCAGAAAACGTTTAGGCAAAATAAGATACCTAGACGAGCGTCTCACTCTTCATCTCACATGTAGAAACTACAGAGGGAGAGAGGAACAGACAGAGAACAGACCCACCTGAAGCTGCAGAGACTAGTAGGGAAGGGAGCCAGGGAGAGAACAGAGGACATGGGAAAGTGACCTGAGGGTGACCAAAGTGTGACATGTGTGTAAACAAGCGCCGCTATAACACCTGTTAATCTGTGCAATTAATGCAAAATTATTATACATTTTAAAGATAAAGAAAACAAGACAAAATTGATAAATAAAACTTTTATTTTATAGACCAATATGAAATAAAAACACATCAAAAACAACTGAATACCCAGGCATGGTGCTGCATGCCTTTAATCTCAACACTCAAGGGGCAGAGGCAGATGGATCTCTGTGAATTCTAAGCTACACAGGACTACACCCTGAGTCCATGTTTTGGAGTTGGGAGGAGGAAGACCAGACAAAACACCTTACTAATCTATTTGAAATTGTGGCTTGCTTTCTTTTCAGACACTATAAATATGCACACACCTAACAATAGAAAATAAAAGGGTCATTTGAGTCCTATCTTCTTCAATATTTTTCCTGGTCCTTATTAACAATATTTTGGATTTTTAAGACATTTGGAAATATATGATTATTTTCCTGATAATACAAGGAAAGAGTGTATATCCATGACAAGAACATGTGCTACGATGAAAACCTGTACACTAAGGTCTGCTTCAGGACCTTCACTACCACAGCCAATACCTTCCATAAATGTGACCCTTCATTCCCAAAAGCAAAGCAATCACAGAATTTTAAAAGCTTCTGAATCAGATATAATGATATGTGCGGGATACTCAAGGAGTCCACAAGCTAGAGACATGATGGCTCAGCGGTAAAATCCCTTGCTGTTCTTACACAGGACCAGAATTTGGCTCCCATTGCCCATGTCAGGTGACTCACAACTGTCACCCTGATCCAGGAGATCCAATGACCTCATCTGGCCTCCACAAACACTCCACATTTGAGTGTGTGCATGCATATACATAAAATGACAAAGAAAATGTTAATTCCATAAGAGAAAAGACAAACGCAGTTAACAATATAATGGAAAATCTGGCCCATAGCACATTAACCAAGTGTTTTATGGGGTTTTAATCAGCTATGTAGAACAAAATGGCAGACAGCAGCAACTATCTGGCTCCAGGATCTGTCCTGCCCAGCTGCTGATGGAAACCACACAAGCCAGCCAATAGGAATCCATTCCTGAGATCACCAGGATCAGCACACATCTGCAGTGTATTGTAGGAACACAGCCGCCCAGAGATGGCTCGCTCAGCAGGATCTGAGCACACAACACGGGGTGGGCAACTAACAGCTTTACCAGGGACCCCACTGTCCGCCTAGCACCACTCTGCAGAGGAACAAGATGAGACCCAGAGTCCCCACTGTCTGCACAGCCCCGCCCCGTCCCGCTCCGCCCCCACACGGAGGAGCCTTGGACCTGCTACCCAGGGGCAGACTCCAGGGAGACCTGTAGAAGCCAGATCTCACCAGGACGCCAGGCAGACAGACACTCACCATCTCCCCGCTTCTGAAGTATCCCAGGCCCCTACGCGTGCCTCTGGGACCAGGCCAGAGGATGACAAGGCACCTGACAACGTCACCGCCTCTGCAGCACAACAACAGATGCTCCCAGAGGTGCCAAAGATGGCCAGCTCCAGCGAAAGCACGCGAGGTTTTGAGAGCCTGCCCACCGCTCTAGCAATGTTCCTAATTGGACAGTTATCAAACGACACCTCTGATTGGACAGGGCTCCAGGCCCTATTCCTCTAGCTTAGGATGACAAGAAATGAGTGCTGTTGATCTGGCTTGAACTGGGTTTGGGTGGGGGTTTCAATTTCAATTTGGTTTGGGTGGATTGAGCCCAGGACTTCTGGCAGTGTTAATGCCAATTTTCCTACAGGAGGACACAGCCCATCAAAGACATTTTAATTTATTAATTAAATTTATTAATTGATATGTAAATGATCTTTAAATATTCACACAGAAGAGTATAATGATAGCTATCTTTACAACTCACTTCACTTTTCCTGTCTCTGCTGTTACAGTGTACTAGTGAACAACTAAAGAGGTGAGTAAAGGTTCAAAAGCTCAAAGGAGGCAGCTCCTGAGGTTAAGAATTAGTTAGTTAGTACTGGCTCTTTCAGAAGACCTTAGGCCTGTTCCTGGCACCCAGACAGCTCACAGATGCCTATGACCCAGCCCTCTTCTGGCCTC
>NW_022196904.1:129911252-129912673 GCF_008632895.1 Mastomys coucha
TTTATGTACTCTGCACTTATTCCATGTGGACCCAAGAGAAAAATTAATAATACATTTTTGATGAAAGTATTTTGTGAGTACATGTTTTATCTGGAAGCAACTTAAGCGCTGAAGTGAGAGGCAATCCCTCTATGCAGGAATGTCCAGCACATACACATGTGAGGCCCTGTGTATAGTTTAAATTTTCTCCTATTCACATTTTTAAAATTAGAAGAATCAGGCACATGGCCAGCAGTCAATTGAAAGGATGCTCAAATAAATAATCTTTAGAAAAAGTCAAGGTAAAACAACTATGGCACATAACTTCATAGCCATTACATTAGCAACAATCTGAAATAAGTAATAGCAAATTATCTCACGTATATGGAGAAAACTGAAATCTTGATTCTGTTTTAAAACAATTGGTTCTTTTAAAAAAAAGTTCTAATCCATTAATACTTAGTTTATACTGTGATGTGTTAGTTACTTTTCTATCCCCAGGAGAGAACGCCATGAACAAGGCAACTTATAAAATAAACCACTGCATTGGGGGCGCACAGTTCCAGAGGATTAGAGTCATGACCACCATGGTGGGGAGCATGGCAGCAGTCAGGCAGGCATGGTGCTGGACAGTAGCTGAGAATTTACATCTTGAAACACAACCATGAGTCAGAGAGAGCAATGTAGGATTGGAGGAAACCTCGCACCTTAATAGGTACAACTGGGCACCAAGTATTCAAATGTAGGAGCCCATGGGGGTCATTCTCCTGCAGATTACTGTAGATGGGAATACAGATCAAAGAAAACATCACTCACCTTGTGTTTTCAATACTCTGAAAACCATTTTTGCATCTGTGGTTGAAACATACTTTCCGAGTATATTTTAACTGATACATGAAAAGTATACGTAATATGTATATACTAGTTACTGAGATAACAAGTAATGTTTTGACAAATGTCTACACTATGTGGTATATAACCATACCTCTTTAAATATTTTTTATGGTGAAAGTTTTCAAAGCTCTTCAAGCTTTCTGAATTTCATACTACATGGTTGTCCCATTAAGTTACCTTCATGAGGAATAACACTGCAAAATTTCTAGTTCCTCTATCAAAATAATCATTTCTCTTTACCCTGCCAATTATCTCTGAACTCCAATAAAAATTGTAATATGAATTATTATGAAACCAACTTTCCCAGACTTCCATAGATGAGTAAGATAATTGAGTGAAATTCCTTCCCTGGTAGGAACCAACCATATCTAACCCCCTCCTCATAAAGTTCAAACAAAAAAAACAAAGTAAGATTCCATTAAAGGACACCCTGGGGAACCTATAGTTTATGGGCTTAGTTATGCAGTGTGAGTACCGGGTTGCTGGCAGATTGTGGGGGAGCATAAAGCATCTGTACTGAAAAGTCTGCACCCAGTATAGATGAGAGC
>NW_022196904.1:129913056-129914018 GCF_008632895.1 Mastomys coucha
CTTAGCATGGAAGATGGCATTCTACAAAACATCTCTAATTCCACCTATGTTGTTACAAATAACAGATTTTCATTCTTTCTATGACTGAATAGTATTCCCTTCTGTGCCTACACCACATTCCATCTACTCACCAGATGGTAAGCTTACTCTAAAATTGTTTCCACTTCTTGAGTCTTGTGAATAATGCTGTAAGCAACATGGCCATGAAAACATATTCCCTACACAATGATTTCATTTCCTTTGGTTCTATATGCACAGTAGAAGTGCTGGACATGTGATGCTCCTATTTTGAAGAACTACTTTACTGTGTATCATACTCCCGTTTATCTGCAGTCCACCCTGCAGTAGGAATGGTTCCCCTTCCATTCACATGCTCCTTGGGACTTGTCACTTTTCTCTTTTATAATTATAGCCATCTTTACTGGGCTGAGGTGATGTCATATCCCACTGTGAGTTTGAGTTCATTTCCTTGACGATTATTTGTGTTGAGTGTTTTGAGGTTGTTTGTTCTCCCTTTACCAGCTGACCATTTCTGTGCCTTCCTTTTTCCTTGTCTATTTAAAATTATTTTCTATTGTCTCAGTCAGGGTTACTTTCTCTGGAAGCAAACTACAGGATCAAAAGTTACTTGGGGCTGGGAGATGGTGGCACATGCCTTTAACCCCAGCACTCAGGAGGCAGAAGCAGGTGAATCTCTGTGAGATGGGTTGGAGGTCAGCCTGGTCTACATAGTGAGTGCCAAGCTAGACAGGAGTGCAGAGTGAGAAGCTGCCTCAAAAAAACAAAAACAAAAATTAAAGCAAGTCAAAACAACACAACAAGGAGATAATAAATAGTAGAAAAAAATAAATAAAAGGTTTGGATCGGGCATGGTGACAATGCCTTTAATCCCAGCACGTGGAAGGGAGAGGTAGCCTGTTCTACATAGTGAGTTCCAGACAGCCACAACTGTATAGTGAAAT
>NW_022196904.1:129914028-129916875 GCF_008632895.1 Mastomys coucha
GCAGTGGTACCTTGGCCTTTAATCCTAGCACTTGGGAGCCAGAGGCAGGCAGACTTCAGAGGTCAAGGCCAGCCTGGTCTACAGACTGAGTTCTAGGACAGTAAAGGCTACACAGAGAAACCCTGTCTCAAAAAAAAAAAAAGAAAAAGAAAGAAAGAAAAAAAAGTGAAAGGTTTTAAGTGTAATAATATATTTTGGAAAAGAAAAATTATAATAAAACGCCTTGGCATAAGGAAAAAGTTATATACTAAAAAAAGATTTTTTTTTTTGAGATGCTTGAGACTAGAGAGATATGTGGCTCGGTGGTTAAGAGCATGCACTGTTCTGGAAGGGGACTTGAGTTCAGTTCCTGGAAAGCACAGTTGGCAGTTCACAACCTGCACACCTCCAGCACCAAGGGATCTAATGTCCCTTTCTGGCATCCACAGACACTGCCATTACATGCACAAATCCACAAACACACACAATTAAATATTTCAAATTAGCCGGGCAGTGGCGGCACACGCCTTTAATCCCAGCACTTGGGAGGCAGAGGCAGGCGGATTTCTGAGTTCTAGGCCAGCCTGGTCTGCAGAGTGAGTTCGAGGACAGCCAGGGCTATATGGAGAAACCCTGTCTCGAAAAACAAAACAAAACAATACAAAAATTTCAAATTAAATCTTAAAAAACTATGCCAAGTGGTGGTAATGGTATAGACATTTAATCAAAACACCAGGTAGACAGAGAGAGATGGATCTCTGTAAGTTCAAGGCCACCCTGGCCTAAAGAATAAGTTCCAGGACAGCCAGGGCCATGCGGAGAAACCCTGACTCAAAACAAAAACTAAAACAAAAACTAAAAAAATTTAAAAAGTAAGGTTTATGTAAAAAAGAATCTAGGATGGGGTTGGTGATACACACCTTCCATCCCAGTACTCACAATTCAGAAGCAAGTGGATCTCTGTGAGCTCAAGCCACCTTGGCCTACACAGAAAGTTCCAAACCAGCTAAAGTCACACAGTGAGCCCTTGTCTTAAAATAATTAATAATGAATAACTACGTGGTCCTGGAGAGATAATTCCTATCATCTTATCCTTCCACTCAAATAGTCACGCTAAATCCTTATTCAACCATGAAATAGAAGAGAATCAAGCTATATACAGAAGAATAAATGACACCAGAAAATGTTTAGGCAAAATAAGACATACATAGACAAGCGTCTCACCCATCATCTCACATGTAGAAACTACAATGGGAGAGAGGAACAGACAGAGAACAGACCCACCCGAAGATGCAGAGACTAGTAGGGAAGGGAGCCAGGGAGAGAAGAGAGGACATGGGAAAGTGACCTGAGGGTGACCAAAGTGTGACATGTGTGTAAACAAGCACAGCTATAACACCTGTTAATCTGTGCAATTAATGCAAAATTATTATACATTTTAAAGATAAAGAAAACAAGACAAAGATGATAAATAAAACTTTTATTTTATGTACCCAAATGAAATAAAAACACATCAAAAACAACAGACTAGCCAGACATGGTGGTGCATGCTTTTAATTGCAACATTCAAGGAGCAGAGGCAGGTGGATCTCTGTGAATTCTAAGCTAGACAGGACTAAACCCTGAGACCCTGTTTTGGAGATGGAAGGAGAAAGACCGGACAAAAAACCTTACTAATCTATTTGAAATTATGTTTTTCTTTCTTTTCAGACACTATAATATGCACACACCTAACAATAGAAAATAAAAGGGTCATTTGAGTCTTACAACTTCTTCAATATTTTTCCTAGTCCTTATTAACAATATTTTGGATTTTTAAGACAATTGGAAATATATGATTTTTTTCCTGATAATACAAGAATGTATATACATTACATGAAAATGTGCTACGATGTAAACCTGCACTTTGAGGTCTGCTTCAGGACCTTCACTAGTTCAGCCAGTACCTTCCATAAATGTGACCCTTCATTCCCAAAAGCAAAGCAATCACAGAACTTTAAAAGCTTCAGAATCAAATGTAATGATGTATGCTGGATACTCAAGGAATCCACAAGCTTGAGACATGATGGCTCAGTGGTAAAATCCCTTGCTGTTCTTACACAGGACCAGAATTTGGCTCCCATTGCCCATGTCAGGTGACTCACAACTGTCACCCTGATCCAGGAGATCCAATGACCTCATCTGGCCTCCACAAACACTCCACATTTGAGTGTGTGCATGCATATACATAAAATGACAAAGAAAATGTTAATTCCATAAGAGAAAAGACAAACGCAGTTAACAATATAATGGAAAATCTGGCCCATAGCACATTAACCAAGTGTTTTATAGGGTTTTAATCAGCTATGTAGAACAAAATGGCAGACAGCAGCAACTATCTAGCTCCAGGATCTGTCCTGCCCAGCTGCTGATGGAAACCACACAAGCCAGCCAATAGGAATCCATTCCTGAGATCACCAGGATCAGCACATATCTGCAGTGTATTGTAGGAACACAGTCGCCCAGAGATGGCTCGCTCAGCAGGATCTGAGCACACAACAAGGGGTGGGCAACTAACAGCTTTACCAAGGATGCCACTGTCCGCCTAGCACCACCCTGCAAAGGGAAAAGATGAGGCCCAGCATCCCCACTGTCTGCACAGCCCCGCCCCCGCCCGGCCCCGCTCTGCCCCTAAACAGAGGAGATTTGGACCTGCTACCCAGGGGCAGACTCCAGGGAGACCTGTAGAAGCCAGATCTCACCAGGACGCCAGGCAGACACTCACCATCTCCCCGCTTCTGAAGTATCCCAGGCCCCTACGCGTGCCTCTGGGACCAGGACAGAGGATGACAAGGCACCTGACAACGTCACCGCCTCTGCAGCACAACA
>NW_022196904.1:129917330-129921114 GCF_008632895.1 Mastomys coucha
TACAATTCACTTCACTTTTCCTGTCTCTGCTGTTACAGTGTCCTAGTGAACAACTAAAGAGGTGAGTATAGATTCAAAAGCTCAAAGGAGGCAGCCCCTGAAGTTAAGAATTACTTAGTTGGCGGGGCTGCGGTGGTGCACGCCTTTAACCCCAGCACTTGGAAGGCAGAAGCAGGTGGATTTCTGAGTTCGAGGCCAGCCTGTTCTACAGAGTGAGTTCCAGGACGGTCAGGGCTAATACAGAGAAACCCTGTCTCGAAAAAACCAAAAAAAAAGTACTGGCTCTTTCAGAGGACCTTAGGCCTGTTCCTGGCACCCAGACAGCTCACAGATGCCTATGACCCAGCCCTCTTCTGGCCTCCTACAGCACTGCACTTGAGTGCACACATTCCCTGAACACTCACATGAAACAAGGGGCTGGAGAGATGGCTCACAGGATAGCAGCACTGGTTGTTCTACTGATGATGAGGGTTCCAGTGGTCCCTCAAGACTGTCTTTCTGACATTTAGGTTTAATTAGAGAAAAATAGTGGCAGGGGACAATAATTGACCATCCCTAGGAGTCAAGTGTGCTTGGGTTGATGATCAGTTTGGGTTCTTCAAGGCAGTCTTAGGAGGCCAACCTGGTTTGCATTGTGACTCTTACTTCTCTGTATAACCTCAACTGCTGCCCTCATTTAGAGATAGTCTATCCTAGGGCCCTCAATTTCTTCGAAGTAACTTTTATTCCTTAGAGGGGTTTATCAGTCCTGTAGTTTCTGGAACTCAAAGAGAGGTACCAGTGGGACTGGGGAGCTGGAACAGGACATTGTAAAAGCTGAGCGATGTGTAAAGGAGGCAGATACAAATTGAAAGCAGAACCGCCAGGCTTTTATGTACTCTGCACTTATTCCATGTGGACCCAAAAGAAAAACTAATAATATGTTCTTCATAAGTGTTTTGTGACTACATGTTTTATTTGGAAGCTCTGAAGTGAGAGGCAATCCCTCTATGCAGGAATGTCCAGCACATACACATGTGAGGCCCTGTGTGTAGTTTAAATTTTCTCCTATTCACATTTTTAAAATTAGAAGAAACAGGCACATGGCCAACAGTCAATTTAAAGGATGCTCAAGTAAATAATCTTTAGAAAAAGTCAAGGTAAACCAACTATGTCACATAACTTCATAGCCATTATATTAGCAACTATCTGAAATAAGTAATAGCAAATTATCTCACGTATATGGAGAAAACTGAAATCTTGATTCTGTTTTAAAATAATTGGTTCTAAAAAAAAAAGTTCTAACCCATTAATACTTAGTTTATACTGTGTTGTGTTAGTTAATTTTCTATTCCCAGGACAGAACACCATGAACAAGGCAACTTATAAAATAAACCACTGCATTGGGGGCTCACAGTTCCAGAGAATTAGAGTCATGACCACCATGGTGGGGAGCATGGCAGCAGTCAGGCAGGAATGGTGCTGGACAGTAGCTGAGAATTTACATCTTGAAACAGAACCATGAGTCAGAGAGAGCAATGTAGGATTGGAGGAAACCTCGCACCTTAATAGGTACAGCAACTGGGCACCAAGTATTCAAATAATACTCAAATAAGAGCTTATGGGGGTCATTCTACTTCAGACTACTGTAGAAGGGAATACAGATCAAAGAAAACGACACTCACCTTGTATTTTCAATACTCTGAAAACCATTTTTGCATTTGTGATTGAAACATACTTTCCAAGTATATTTTAACTGATACATAAAAAGTATACATAATATGTATATACTCATTAATAATGAGATAAGTAATGTTTTTGACAAATGTCTACTCTATGAGGTATATAACCACACCTCCTTAAATATTTTTTATGGTGAAAGCTTTCAAATCTCTTCAAGCTTTCTGAATTTCATACTACATGGTTGTCCCATTAAGTTACCTTCATGAGGAATAACACTGCAAAATTTCTAGTTCCTCTATCAAAATAATCATTTCTCTTTACCCTGCCAATTATCTCTGAACTCCAATAAAAATTGTAATATGAATTATTATGAAACCAACTTTCCCAGACTTCCATAGATGAGTAAGATTATTGAGTGAAATTCCTTCCCTGGTAGGAACCAACCATATCTAACCCCCTCCTCATAAGGTTCAAACAAAAAAAACAAAGTAAGATTCCATTAAAGGACACCCTGGGGAACCTATAGTTTATAGGCTTAGTTATGCAGTGTGAGTACTGGGTTGCTGGCAGATTGTGGGGGAGCATAAAGCATCTGTACTGAAAAGTCTGCACCCAGTATAGATAAAAGCTCCCTGCTGGCTACAGCAAAGAGACCAACTCTGTTAACATTTCCCAGACTATATACTCCTGCACCTCCCTGAGGCCATATGCAATTAGGGCAGAACTACCTGCCAACGGCTAAGAGGCATGGCTGCAAACTCAAGTGAGGGTCCAACAGCCCTTCCTACCTTGTCCTCCTCCTCCTCCTCCTCCTCCTCCTCCTCCTCCTTCTCCTCTTTTTGTGAGTGAATATCAACAGTCCATAAGCCTAATCATCATATAGATTGTTATAAGTAGACAGATGATCCAGGGACTGATACAGGGCAGCTGCTTAGCATGGAAGATGGCATTCTACAAAACATCTCTAATTCCACCTATGTTGTTACAAATAACAGATTGTCATTCTTTCTATGACTGAATAGTATTCCCTTCTGTGCCGACACCATATTCCATCTACTCACCAGATGGTAAGCTTACTCTAAAATTGTTTCCACTTCTTGAGTCTTGTGAGTAATGCTGTAAGCAACATGGCCATGAAAACATATTCCCTACACAATGATTTCATTTCCTTTGGTTCTATACACAGTAGAAGTGCTGGACATGTGATGCTCCTATTTTGAAGAACTACTTTACTGTGCATCATACTCCCGTTTATCTGCAGTCCACCCTGCAGTAGGAAAGGTTCCCCTTCCATTCACATGCTCCTTGGTACTTGTCACTTTTCTCTTCTATAATTATAGCCATCTTTAGTGGGCTGAGGTGATGTCATGTCCCACTGTGAGTTTGAGTTCATTTCCTTGAGGATTATTTGTGTTGAGTGTTTTGAGGTTGTTTGTTCTCCCTTTATCAGCTGACCGTTTATGTGCCTTCTTTTTACTTGTCTATTTAAATGTATTGTCTCAGTCAGGGCTACTTTCTCTGTAATAAATCTACATGACCAAAATAACTTGGGGCCGGGAGATGGTGGCACATGCCTTTAATCCCAGCACTCAGGAAGCAGAGGGAGGTAAATTTTTGTGAGACAGGTTTGAGGCTAGCCTGGTCTAAATAGTGAGTGCCAAGCTACAAGCTAAACAAGAGTGCAGAGTGAGAAGCTGCCTCAAAAAAAACAAAAACAAAAACAAAAACAAAAATTAAAGCAAATAGTCAGGCTGTGGTGGCACAGGCCTTTAATCCCAGTACTTTGGAGGCAAAGACAGGCGGATATCTGAGTTCAAGGCCAGCCTTGTGTACACAGTGAGTTCCAGGACAGCCAGGGCTACACAGAGAAACTTTGTCTCAAAAAAAAAAATATATATATATATGTGTGTGTATATGTATATATATAAAGTATATTTATATATTCATAATATATATTTTTAAAAAGAAAGATTATAAAAAAGAGCCTTGCCATAAGAAAAAAGTTATATAATAAAGTAAGATTTTTATACTAAAATAAGATAATTAGAATATGAAAAACTATGTGCTTGAGTCTGGAGAGATGTGCTCTTAAGTGCTTAAGAGCATGCACTGTTCTGGAAGG
>NW_022196904.1:129923252-129923570 GCF_008632895.1 Mastomys coucha
GTGGGCAACTAACAGCTTTACCAGGGACCCCACTGTCCGCCTAGCACCACTCTGCAGAGGGAAAAGATTAGACCCAGAGTCCCCACTGTCTGCACAGCCCCGCCGCGTCCCGCTCCGCCCCCACACGGAGGAGCCTTGGACCTGCTACCCAGGGGCAGACTCCAGGGAGACCTGTAGAAGCCAGATCTCACCAGGACGCCAGGCAGACACTCACCATCTCCCCGCTTCTGAAGTATCCTGGGCCCCTACTCGTGCCTCTGGGACCAGGACAGAGGATGACAAGGCACCTGACAACGTCACCGCCTCTGCAGCACAACA
>NW_022196904.1:129923966-129927635 GCF_008632895.1 Mastomys coucha
TACAATTCACTTCACTTTTCCTGTCTCTGCTGTTACAGTGTCCTAGTGAACAACTAAAGAGGTGAGTAAAGATTCCAAAGCTCAAAGGAGGCGGCTCCTGAGGTTAAGAATTAGTTAGTTAGTACTGGCTCTTACAGAGGACCTTAGGCCTGTTCCTGGCACCCAGACAGCTCACAGATGCCTATGACCCAGCCCTCTTCTGGCCTCCTACAGCACTGCACTTGGGTGCACACATTCCCTGAACACTCACATAAAACAAGGGGCTGGAGAGATGGCTCACAGGATAGGAGCACTGGTTGTTCTACTGATGATGAGGGTTCCAGTGGTCCCTCAAGACTGTCTTTGTGACATTTAGGTTTAACTAGAGAAAATGGGGGCAGAGTGTGTATAATTAATCATCCCTAAGAGTCAAGTGTGGCTGGGTTGATGATCAGTTTGGGTTCTGCAAGGCAGTATTAGTAGGCTAACCTGGTTTGCACTGTGACTCTTGCTTCTCTGTACAACCTCAACTGCCCTCATTTGGAGATGCTCTATCCTAGGCCCCTCAATTGCTTTGAAATAACTTTTATTCCTTAAAGGGGTTTATCAGTCCTGTAGTTTCTGGAACTCAAAGAGAGGTACCAGTGGGACTGGGGAGCTGGAACAGGACATTGTAAAAGCTGAGCGATGTGTAAAGGAGGCAGATACAAATTGAAAGCAGAACCGCCAGGCTTTTATGTACTCTGCACTTATTCCATGTGGACCCAAGAGAAAAATTAATAATACATTTTTGATGAAAGTGTTTTGTGAGTACATGTTTTATCTGGAAGCAACTTAAGCTCTGAAGTGAGAGGCAATCCCTCTACGCAGGAATGTCCAGCACATACACATGTGAGGCCCTGTGTGTAGTTTAAATTTTCTCCTATTCACATTTTTAAAATTAGAAGAAACAGGCACAAGGCCAACAGTCAATTTAAAGGATGCTCAAGTAAATAATCTTTAGAAAAAGTCAAGGTAAACCAACTATGTCACATAACTTCATAGCCATTACATTAGCAACAATCTGAAATAAGTAATAGCAAATTATCTCACATATATGGAGAAAACTGAAACCTTGATTCTGTTTTAAAACAATTGGTTCTTTAAAAAAAAAAGTTCTAACCCATTAATACTTAGTTTATACTGTGATGTGTTAGTTACTTTTCTATTCCCAGGACAGAACACCATGAACAAGGCAACTTATAAAATAAACCACTGCATTTGGGGCGCACAGTTCCAGAGGATTAGAGTCATGACCATCATGGTGGGGAGCATGGCAGCAGTCAGGCAGGCATGGTGCTAGACAGTAGCTGAGAATTTACATCTTGAAACACAACCATGAAGCAGAGAGAGCAAAGTAGGATTGGAGGAAACCTCACACCCTAATAGGTACAACTGGGCACCAAGTATTCAAATATAGAGGCGATGGGGGTCATTCTCCTTCAGACTACTGTAGATGAGGATACAGATCAAAGAAAACAACACTGAGCTTGTGCTTTCTTTTTTTTTTTTTTAAGAATTTTTTAATTATTTTATGTATAGGAGTACACTGTTGCTGTCTTCAGACACACCAGAAGAGGGCCTCAGAACCCATTACAGATGCTTGTGAGCCACCATGTGGTTGCTGGAAATTCAAATCAGGACCTCTTGAAGAGCTGTCAGTCCTGTTAACCACTGAGCCATCTCTCCAGCCCCAGCTTGTGGTTTCAATCCAGTGAAAACGTTTTTGCATTTGTGGTTGAAACACACTTTCCAAGCATATTTTAACTGATACACGAAGGATATACATAATATGTGTTTACTCGTTACTAATGAGATAACAACTAATTTTTGACAATTTCAACTCTATGTGGTGTATAACCACACCCCTTTAAATATTTTTTATGGTGAAAGCTTTCAAAGCTCTTCAAGCTTTCTGAATTTCATACTACATGGTTGTTCCATGTAAGTTACCTTCATGAGGAATAACACTGCAAAATTTCTAGTTTCTCTATCAAAATAATGCTTTCCCTTTACCCTCCCAATTATCTCTGAACTCCAGTAAACATTGTAATATGAATTATTATGAAACCAACTTTCCTAGACTTCCATAGATGAGTGAGATAATTGAGTGAAATGCCTTCCCTGGTAGGAACCAACCATATCTAACCGCCTCCTCATAAAGTTCAAACAAACAAACAAACAAACAAAAAACAAAGTAAGATTCCATTAAAGGACACCCTGGGGAACCTATAGTTTATGGGCTTAGTTATGCAGTGTGAGTATGGGGCTGCTGGCAGATTGTGGGGGAGCATAAAGCATCTGTACTGAAAAGTCTGCACCCAGTATAGATGAGAGCTCCCTGCTGGCTACAGGAAAGAGACCAGCTCTGTTAACATTTCCCAGACTATATACTCCTGCACCTCCCTGAGGCCATATGCAATTAGGGCAGAATTACCTGCCAAGGGCTAAGAGGCATGGCTGCAAACTCAAGTGAGGATCCAACAACCTCCTCCTCCTCCTCCTCCTCGCCCTCCTCCTCCTCTTCCTCTCTTCCTCCTTCTCCTCCCCCTCCTCCTCCTCCTCCCCCTCCTCCTGTGAGTGAATATCAACAGTCCATAAGCCTAATCATCATACAGACTGTTATAAGTAGACAGATGATCCAGGGACTGATACAGGGCAGCTGCTTAGCATGGAAGATGGCATTCTACAAAACATCTCTAATTCCACCTATGTTGTTACAAATAACAGATTGTCATTCTTTCTATGACTGAATAGTATTCCCTTCTGTGCCGACACCACATTCCATCTACTCACCAGATGGTAAGCTTACTCTAAAGTTGTTTCCACTTCTTGAGTCTTGTGAGTAATGCTGTAAGCAACATGGCCATGAAAACATATTCCCTACACAATGATTTCATTTCCTTTGGTTCTATATGCACAGTAGAAGTGCTGGACATGTGATGCTCCTATTTTGAAGAACTACTTTACTGTGCATCATACTCCCGTTTATCTGCAGTCCACCCTGCAGTAGGAACGGTTCCCCTTCCATTCACATGCTCCTTGGGACTTGTCACTTTTCTCTTTTATAATTATAGCCATCTTTAGTGGGCTGAGGTGACGTCATCCCCACTGTGAGTTTGAGTTCATTTCCTTGAGGATTATTTGGGTTGAGTGTTTTGAGGTTGTTTGTTCTCCCTTTACCAGCTGACCGTTTATGTGCCTTCCTTTTACTTGTCTATTTAAATGTATTGTCTTAGTCAGGGCTACTTTCTCTGTAATAAATCTACATGACCAAAAGTAACTTGGAGCTGGGCGGTGGTGGCTCACTCCTTTAATCCTAGCACTTGGGAGGCAGAGGCAGGCGGATTTCTGAGTTTGAGGCCAGCCTGGTCTACAGAGTCAGTTCCAGGACAGCCAGGGCTATACAGAGAAACCCTGTCTCTAAAAACCAAGAAAAAAAATATATATATATATAATGTATATTTATATATTTATAATATATTTTTTAAAAGAAAGATTAAAATAAAGAGCCTTGGCATAAGGAAAAAGTTATATAATAAAGTAAAATTTTTATACTAAAATAAGATAATTAGAATATGATAAAACTATGTGCTTGAGTCTGGAGAGATGTGCTCTTAAGTGCTTAAGAGCATGCACTGTTCTGGAAGG
>NW_022196904.1:129928392-129959271 GCF_008632895.1 Mastomys coucha
CGTCTCGCCCTGCATCTCACATGTAGAAACTACAGTGGGAGAGAGGAACAGACAGAGAACAGACCCACATGAAGCTGCAGAGACTAGTAGGGAAGGGAGCCAGAGAGAGAACAGAGGACATGGGAAAGTGACCTGAGGGTGACCAAAGTGTGACATGTGTGTAAACAAGCGCTGCTATAACACCTGTTAATCTGTGCAATTAATGCAAAATTATTATACATTTTAAAGATAAGGAAAACAAGACAAAATTGATGAATAAAACTTTTATTTTATGTATCCATATGAAATAACAACACATCAAAAACAACAGACTAGCCAGGCATGGTGATCCTTACCTTTAACCTCAACACTCAAGGGGCAGAGGCAGGTGCATCTCTGTGAATTCTAAGCTACACAGGACTACACCCTGAGACCAGGTTTTAGAGTTGGGAGGAGAAAGACCAGACAAAAAACCTTAGTAATCTATTTGAAATTATGGCTTGCTTTCATTTCAGACACTATTAATATGCACATACTTAACAAAAAAATAAAAGTGTCATTTGAGTCTTATATCTTCTTCAATTTTTTTCCTAGTCCTTATTAACTATATTTTGTACTTTTTTTTTTTCCGAGACAGGGTTTCTCTGTATAGCCCTGGCTGTCCTGGAGCTCACTTTGTAGACCAGGCTGGCCTCGAACTCAGTAATCCACCTGCCTCTGCCTCCCAAGTGTTGGGATTAAAGGTGTGCACCACCACCACCCAGCTTATATTTTGTATTTTTAAGACAATTGGAAATATATGATTTTTTTTCTTATAATACAAGAAAAGAGTGTATATCCATGACAAGAACATGTGCTACAATGAAAACCTGCACACTGAGGTCTGCTTCAGGACCTTCACTAGTACAGCCAGTACCTTCCATAAATGTGACCCTTCATTCCCAAAAGCAAAGCAATCAAAGAATTTTAAAAGCTTCTGAATCAGATATAATGATGTATGCGGGATACTCAAGGAATCCACAAGCTTGAGACGTGGTGGCTCAGTGGTAAAATCCCTTGCTGTTCTTACACAGGACCAGAATTTGGCTCCCATTGCCCATGTCAGGTGACTCACAACTGTCACCCTGATCCAGGAGCTCCAAAGACCTCATCTGGCCTCCACAAACACTCCACATTTGAGTGTGTGCTTGCATATACATAAAATGACAATGAAAATGTTAATTCCACAAGAGAAAAGAGAAAAGCAGCTAACAATATAATGGAAAATCTGGCCCATAGCACATTAACCAAGTGTTTTTATGGGGTTTTAATCAGCTATGTTGAACAAAATGGCAGAAAGCAGCAACTATCTAGCTCCAGGATCTGTCCTGCCCAGCTGCTGATGGAAACCACACAAGCCAGCCAATAGGAATCCATTCCTGAGATCACCAGGATCAGCACACATCTGCAGTGTATTGTAGGAACACAGCCGCCCAGAGATGGCTCGCTCAGCAGGATCTGAGCACACAACGCGGGGTGGGCAACTAACAGCTTTACCAGGGACCCCACTGTCCGCCTAGCACCACTCTGCAGAGGGAAAAGATGAGACCCAGAATCCCCACTGTCTGCACAGCCCCGCCCCGCCCCGCTCCGCCCCCACACGGAGGAGACTTGGACCTGCTACCCTTGTGCAGACTCCAGGGAGACCTGTGGAAGCCAGATTTCACCAGGACGCCAGGCAGACACTCACCATCTCCCCGCTTCTGAAGTATCCCGGGCCCCTACGCGTGCCTCTGGGACCAGGCCAGAGGATGACAAGGCACCTGACAACGTCACCGCCTCTGCAGCACAACAACAGATGCTCCCAGAGGTGCCAAAGATGGCCAGCTCCAGCGAAAGCACGCGAGGTTTTGAGAGCCTGCCCACCGCTCTGGCAACGTTCCTAATTGGACAGTTATCAAACGACACCTCTGATTGGACAGGGCTCCAGGCTTAGGATGACAAGAAATGAGTGCTGTTGATCTGGCTTGAACTGGGTTTGGGTGGGAGTTTCAATTTCAATTTGGTTTGGGTGGATTGAGCCCAGGACTTCTGGCAGCAGCTGTGTTAAGGCCAATTTTCCAACAGGAGGACACAGCCCATCTAAGACATTTTAATTTCACTTTACATAGTCATATCAACTTATTAATTGATATGTACATGATCTGTAAATATTCACACAGAAGAGTATAATGATAGCTATTTTTACAATTCACTTCACTTTTCCTGTCTCTGCTGTTACAGTGTACTAGTGAACAACTAAAGAGGTGAGTAAAGATTCAAACGCTCAATGGAGGCTGCTCCTGAGGTTAAGAATTAGTTAGCACTGGCTCTTTCAGAGGACCTTAGGGCTGTTCCTGGCACCCAGACAGTTCACAGATGCCTATGGCCCAGCCCTCTTCTGGCCTCCTCCAGCACACTTGGGTACTTGGGTGCACACATTCCCTGAACACTCACATAAAACAAGGGGCTGGAGAGATGGCTCACAGGATAGGAGCACTGGTTGTTCTACTGATGATGAGGGTTCCAATGGTCCCTCAAGACTGTCTTTGTGAGATTTAGGTTTAACTAGAGAAAAATAGGGCAGAGGCCTTCTTCTGTGTTGTTGAGCAGGGCTTTCCAAAATACTCCCAAAATATACAGCCTACAGGCCAAGCCAGCCAGAAAAGCAGGAAGACTACCTACAGACCTCCTTCTTCTGTCTCTCTCTGTTCTCCAAGGCTCAGTCTGCAGCCTGGCCCCTAATGCTGCAGCAGAACATCTGCCACAGCCTCCCTCCACCCTGCCCTCATCTCCTATCGATCTTACAGACAGATCTTCTCTTAAGTTCCCACCTCCAACCCGTCACTGTATACCAGACCTGCCAACTCCAGCAGGCACCCCCTGTTAGCCCCAGGGCTGCCCCTCACCTCCCAGGGCACCAAGTGGGGAAGACCCACGCCTCTCCTACTGCTACTAAGATCAAATCCCCCTCAGTCTTATCCACAGCTCTTCTACTGAAAACCTGCTGGGCTCTCCCTTTCCTCTCTAGCCCAGCCCAATGGATAACAAAGGCCTCTTCCAACAATACTTCCCCCATCTCATTCCAGTGACCCAGCCTCCAACACTAGCAGGCATTGCCTGTGAACACATCATCTGAACAGGCCAGGAAAACAGCCACCCGTAGCTATCACACTCTCTAAAACTCCAGAGAAGAAACAGAAACCAAAGAACAAAACACCCACCCAAGAAGATAAATCCAGAGATCAGCTCCTAGATCTTTAATCATCCCAACCCAGCAAAGAAACACAACAACAACCATGGTGATCCCACCTCAGCAGGCCCTGAATATTCCAACACAGCTGAAGCACAGAGAGCGACTCGTTTCTCTGTGTAGCCCTGGCTGTCCTGGAACTCACTCTATAGACCAGGCTGGCCTCGAACTCAGAAATCCGCCTGCCTCTGCCTCCCAAGTGCTGGGATTAAGGGAGTGCGCCACCACTGCCCGGCCAGAGAGAGACTTTAAAACAGCCATTATGGCTTCCATGCTCGTCCACAGCCCTCCTAACCCTCCCCACACCTGATGGCTACCCCCATTCCCCTCCTCACCTGCTCTCCCATCCAGTTCTCTCCCTCCATTCACCCCAACCCTACCTATACAAAGAACTACAGGCTACTGAGGAAAGCTAGAAGTGGGAGAGGTAGTCTTCCCCAGGAAATAGCATGCCAGTCAGTTGCTCAGTGCCAAATGGTGAGCCCTGAAAACATACATACATCTAACAGCAGACAGACTGAGCATGTTACACTTAGAAATATATAGGAATATACATTTGCGCATGCAATAACAACTAATGGGAGAAGCAGCCATGAATTTGGAGAGTTGAGAGGAGTGTTTGGGAGGGCTTGGGGGAGAAGGAAAGGAAACGTAATTATATTGCAATCTCAAATTTTTAAAAAGTAAAAACAATGACATTTAATCCCAGCACTTGGGAGGCAGAGGCAGGTGAATTTCTGAGTGCGAGACCAGCCTGGTCTACAGAGTGAGTTCCAGGACAGCCAGGGCTACACAGAGAAACCCTGTCTCAAAAAAAAAAGTAAAAACAAATACCAATAAAAATTTTTAAATGATAGGATATCTATTTAAGAAACATTAGGGATATATTGGAAATTGCTGTCCAATTTCCCATGTGAGGAAACACTACCATAATAAAATATGGGAAGTTTCTTTGGGAAATACATATGGATGCTGAGTTGCAGAGTCCTAACATTGGCCGTTTTCAAGTGTTCATAATTCACCTGTTGTCATAAGCAGTCAAAGGATGGATGGTGAAAGGGTGCGTGGCTAGGAAGAGGATGGATAGGCAGAGAGTGTGGTGATCCAGTGAGGCAAACCCTTGAGAGTGGGTGTGCTTCTAACCAAGAGAGCACAGCACAGATAGCATGATGTTACTTCTGGGGTGGTGTTATAAAAGATCGTCTTATCTGAAGCCAAAGATCCTCCTGCCAGGAGAATCAAGCACCAGTATCATCAACAGCCTGTGGAGGGAGCCATGGGCAAGAGCCAATGCCAACCAGAAAATAGAAGCCTCCATCTGACACCCACAAGGAGATGAATCCTGCCAACAAACTGGGAAGTAGAATAAGGTAGAAAATACCAACTTATAGACACTGTTTGTTGAATTATGTGGCGATTTACTTAAAGCACTACTTAGGCTGCCTATTTGCCAAGCATGATTTCGCTTGCTACCTGGAACAAAATGACCTGGAGTCATAGCTAAAACACTGGGTCTCTGCCGTGAACAACCTGCTGACTGACTTCAACACGGGCTTCTGTAAAATCTGGCTTGCCTGCCCACCCCACCTTGTGGTCTTAAGTGTATAAAGCAAGACACAGACAAGACCTGTCGATGCTTTTCAAGAGCTGTCCTGGCTTCGCTGTGCTGATGACATCCCCTCAATTCTACTCTCTTTGGTGTCAGAGTGCTTATCCAGATAGATTCCTGCAACACTGAGCAAACTTGGAGGCGGCCCTTCCCTGGAGGTCTCTGTATGAGAATGTGTCTTTGGGAGACCCTGGAGCAGAGATCTAGCCAAGCTGGGCTCCTGGCTTCCTGAAATGCAGATAGACATATACTGTGCTATGGCAAAGTATAGAGAAACGTGTTCTGCAGTAATAGAAAACCAATACTGGCAGTTACATAGACAGATACGAATAATGTTAGCTCCGTGCTCATTGTAGTACTGGTTCTGGTTTTGGATGTTTGAAATTTCCCCCTGATACCAAGCTTCCATTTGGTAGCTTCAATCTGGAAAAATGGAAAAGATCCAGATACGGGTACTTTACTCGTTTTGTGTATTTTTAGGTTTTTTCAGACTTTGCCCTCATTAGGCAAGTGCTCTATTATTGCGTTGGTTCCCTGGCCCTTTGGTAAGAAATTAAGCCACAATACGCTATGGGAGAAGAATTGCCAACTCCAAAATCTCCTTCGTTTTATAAGACCTGTATCTGACAGAGTGTTGTAACCAGTCATCTTATATGATACAGCTGTCTTTATAATTTTGAATGTTTCTCAAGTTTTTAAAAAATGTTCACATTTTATTATTCTTTGTTTGCATCTGAAGATCAGTCAAGTGTTTATTATGACAAATTTTGGTAGCTAACTCCCTTAAGAGCGAGGCCTCAGGGCTGGGAGTAAAGCTCAGCAGTAGAAGCTTTGCTCAGCATGTACAGGACTGTGGGGCTGGTTCCCAGACTAATAAATAAATAATGAGGACTCTTCTTCAAATTCACCTACAGGCACCATAGGGCCCTGATATGCAAAGCCTTCTTTGGGGAAGTTTTGGGAAGTCTCAGTATGATGAACCTGACTGATTCTTTACAAGGGCCAGGTACCAGGAGGCCCAGAACAGCTGCCGTATTCTGACAACACCCCCACACCCCCATCCTACACCATCTGGTCCAAGGAGACAGCATCTGGCCTCTTTTAGGGAGTGTTTAAAGAGACTTTCAAAAAGAGTTGACTACTGTTTGGTAGTTTACTTACATTTGGGACTTTACAAGAAGTGATCTGAGAGCATATTGAACAAGTGCCAAGAGGGAGGGGCTGGATAAAGGGCTCAGGAGCTAAGAGCACTGGCTGCTTTTGCAGACAACCTGGGTTTGGTTTCCAGCACCCACATGGCAGCTAACAATGGTCTCTTAACTCCAATTTTAGAGGATCAATCACCCTCCTCTGGCTTCTGTAAAACATGTGGCACACGTGCATAACATGCAGGCAAAACCACCCGTACACATAAAATAAAAAATAAATGAATCTAAAAGAAAAAGTGTCAAGAGCACAAAAGGTTAAGAGAAAAACTAAGGGTCATAGTCCACAAAGGCTCCTCGAGCGCAGTGGCCACCGCTTCCAACTTTCTAGGCATCCTTCTACGTTGAGATCCCTGCAAGAGGAACAGCAAAACAGCTTTAGAACTCATGGGATGTGACACACCATTTAGCACAATCATGATGGGTGTGCCATGGAGAGGCAGAGCCTCAAGGACTTCATGCCCTGAGGACTTCATGCTGTTGTGGAGTTTTGCTCTGCTTTTTTGCCGGTGGCTCCCTCCTCATTATGAGATGTATGAAAATTCTAAGGGGGTTTCCAGCCCCTCCCTGGGCAGTATCATTGGCACTCACAATAATAGTGATTGACATTTTTCAAGCCTTACTGCTGGAGCAGGTTAATGATTCATCCACCACCCTGAGAAAGAATTTGGAAAAGTAGATTGCCAGTAAAGTTAGGTTAAGATGTTTTTGCTAGTGGCTTTGACATAGAAAATCTGAGGGAACAATTTGAAGTTCAGAAATGCACACTCTTAATAGCTGAGTTAGGGATTTTTTTGAGGCCAGGGAACAAGAACAAAGGCAGCCCAGCTAGTACTACCTGACCTGCCTCTCTTGCTAAAGATGGCTGGTGATTAAGGTGGTGATTAATTTCTTGCACCCGTTTTGAACCTCAGCTTCCTGATATGATTTAATAAAAAGTTGTTAATGAGTCAGCATGCACCCTGAGGACTTAAAGGAGAAATGGCTGCTTGTTTTTTATATAAAAGTTTAGATTTAGCAGGGCGGTGGTGGCGCACGCCTTTAATCCCAGCACTTGGGAGGCAGAAGCAGGCGGATTTCTGAGTTCCTCGAGGCCAGCCTGATCTACAGACTGAGTTCCAGGACAGCCAGGGCTACACAGAGAAACCCTGTCTCAAAAAAACAAAAACAAAAACAAAAACAAAAAAACAACAAAAAAAAAGTTTAGATTTGTGATTCTTTTAAGATTTTTATAAGATTACTTTTTAAGATAAATAATAAAATAATTGATTCTTTCCTTGTCACTGCAAATTGCAGCCTGCCAGTAAAAGAAACTGACTGAGAAAATTGCCTTGCTTGCGTATACTTTGTTAATCTATACCAAATTGCTTAGTTACAAATGTATGTGAGTTCTTGGGAACAATTTGGTGTCTTTTATCCATAATAAGTAAAACATTTGATCATGTGGGGGAACATGGTTTTTTTCTTACATATACTCATGGTAATTGTTCACTTAAAGAAAAATAGAATATAACCGCATTGTGATTTTTGTTCTGCCTAACAGATGCTGCTGTGATATATAAACTGTGGGAGAAAAAAATAAACTTGTTGGCGCTTTGCTGCATCCATCAAATGTGTATGTATGTATATGTGTAAAATGGTAAGAGCTTTGCTCTGCCCACCAAATGTATGTAAGTGTATGGATGTAAAGTTGTTGGCATTTGTTGGAGCCTGCTTCATCCACCAAGTGTGCATGTATGTGTGCATGTGTGTGTAACTTTTCCCTCACCCTTCTTCCCTGGACCCCGAGGGTTTACCGCAGGCCCCTCCGCAGGCCCCACCGCAGGCCCCAGGGACTTTACCATCCACCCCATCAAATTTTCTGATGGGCCCAGAGAGCATTTTGATGGCCCCAGAGAATTAAGCTTTGTTCCCTCAGAGAAAAGTCTGCTGAGTGATCAATGGCCAATTCTACACCCCACCTCAGTTCACCTTGTCATGTCTAAGGTGGTCATTGACCCTTCTAGTGCATATTCTAAGGATGGCTTCTCAAATTCTTCTCTGAACATCAGGGACCAGGGAGACAGGATGACAGCTCTGGGGAGTCAGTTCTTTTCTGCCACCTTGCAGGATCCTGGGATCAAACTCCAGTCATCAGGCCTGCCAGCAACAGCTTCTGCTGCTGAGCTATCTCAGAAGCCCACCTTGGTTTTTTATAGATCACATGATACCTTGAGAATGTGGTATATATACACATACATACATACATATGTATATATACATATACATATGTAAGACCCTGTCGAGCCTTAGCTTACCAGAGACCCTCTGAGTGAATCATATGGAGCCTGATCGATGCAAAAAGCATGATGATTTTTATTTCAGTACACTGAGGCCGTCCAAGATCCTAAGGAAAGGAGACGACACACACACCCCACCCCACCCCACCCCCACCCCCTCAACAGCTTGTTCACTGGGTTTTTATACAATTTTCAGGGCAGCAAACATTAGACACAACGTGATTAGTAGAACAGTGTGACTTTTTAAACTGATTGGTCTTTAGGGAATGAGGTGGCAAGGACATCCCTTGTCTGAAGGTGGGCAAAGGCCCCACCCCACAGAATGTGTCTCCACCCACAGGTTGTTTCTCACCCTGTGATCGGAGGAATGTTAGTTAGCCTTTCCCTTCCGGAGAGTTCTGCTACCTTCCTAAAGTTCCTGAGCTTATCTTATTAAGAAAATTCTTGACCTCCTGGTGTTTTTCTGAGATGTCCTTGTTTACTGGGATCTTACACATACATATATTATATAACCCTAACACAGAGGAGTTAGGGTAAAGTCACAGGGTTCAGACAGCCTTGCCCTCCCACCCAACTGCACCAAAAACAAAGAATGGGCAGAGGGTCTTGAGGAATTGGAGAGCCTTGCTTGGAATCTCAACTGTACTAGGAGTGCTTACTGCTCTGTACCCATTAGGAAACTGAGGCAAGGTCACATGACCCATCAGCAGTCAAGACAGGGAATCTTTCCTGCCCTCTTCAAATGTTTGCAGAAAGGCTAACCTGGGCCAACTAATGCCTCGATTTTTTTCAAAAATTAACTCGGTATTGTATGTGTGATGGAGGTGGAGTAGTGCCACAGCTCTTGTAAGGAAGTCAAATGACAACTTTGTGGAGTCAGTACTCCACAACTTCCATTGTTACAATTCCTGGCTTCCAGGATTTGGACTCTCCTCCTCAGGGCTCCCCCACCCCCATTAATTACTTTACATGCCGATCCCAGCTTCCCCTTCCTCCTCTCCTCTCAGCTTCCCCTCCCCTTCTTCTCAGTGGAGGGGAGGCCTCCTGTGGATAGCAACCCGCCTTGGCTTATCAAGCTGCAGTAGGAATAGGTGCATCTTCTCCTACTGGGGGTAGACAAGGTATCCCAGTTAGGGGATAGGGTTCCAAAGGAGGGCAGCAGAGTCAGAGAGAGCCCCTGCACCAGTAGTTCAGAGACCCACATGAAGACGGAGCTCCATGTCAGTTGCATATGTGCAGGCAGCCTCGGTTCGTACCATGCCTGCAGTTCAGGCAGTTCAGTCTGTGATCCCCTGTGGGCCCCGGTTAGTTGACTCTGTAGGCTTTCTTGTGGAGTCCTTGACTTCTCTGGCCCCTTCAGTCCTTCCTCCCCTTCTTCCACAAGATTTCTCAAGCTCCGCCTAATGTTTGCTTGTGGGTCTCTGCTGCTGGGTGAAGCCTTTTAGAGGACTGTTATGCTAGCTAGGTTCCTGTCTACAAAGAATATCATTAACAGTGTCAGGGGTAGGCTCTTTCTCATGAGATGGGTCTCAGGATGGTTGAGTCACTACTGGTTGGCCATTCCCTCAATTTCTGCTCCGTCTTTATCCCTGCACATCTTGTAGGCAGGACAAATTTTGGGTTGAAAGTTTTGTGGGTGGGTTGGTGTCCCCATCCCTCCATTGGAAGTCTTACCTGGTTTACAGGAGGCAGCCTTATCAGGTTCCACAGCCCCTGTTGTTAGGAGTCTTAGCTAGGGCCATCCTCATAGATTCCTGGGAGTTTCCCTTGTCCCTATTTGAACATGTCTGGGAAAGCCACCTTCTTCCAAATGAGCCTGGAAACCTACTCAGTTTGGGGACCTGAGGGGTGTTGACTTACAGAAAAAGGGTGAAACCCAGAAGGAGCATGCTGCAGGGAGGGGTGGCCCATCCCGGAGCTGTTCACCACCTCCTCACACTTCGTCCCTCCTGTTCCCCTCCCCACCCCCATCCCATCCAGTTCCCCCCTCTATTCACCTCTGATGTCTATTTTATTGCCCCTTCTGAGTGAGATTCATCCATCCTCCCTTGATCCCTCCTTGTTACCTAGTTTCTTTGGGTCTGTGGATAATAGAGTGGTTATTCTGTACTTTATGGCTAATATCCACTTGTGAGTACATACAGTGTGTGTGTTTCTGGGTCTGAGTTACCTCTCTCAGGATGATATTTTTCTAGTTCCATCCATTTGCCTGCAAATTTCATAATATCCTCGTTCTTTTTGTTTGTTTGTTTTGTTTTGTTTTGTTTTTGTTTAGCCCTGGCCGTCCTGGAACTCACTCTGTAGACCAGGTTGGTCTTGAACTCAGATATCCACCTGCTTCTGCCTTCCAAGTGCTGGGATTAAAGGCGTGCGCCACCACTGGCTGGCTGACGTCCTCATTCTCCTCCCCCCACCCCCAAGGGAGATCGTGAACGCAAATTATGCAGTCGAGTTTCCCCGCATTTGGGGAAATCGCAGGGGTCAGCACATCCGGAGTGCAACAGATAAGCCTCAACCTGGGAAAACCACCTTCCTTCGTGATCATGGTATCTCCCCTGCCAGGTAAGTATGATGTCCTCATTCGTAATAGCTGAGTAGTATCCCATTGTGTAAATGAACTACATTTTCTTTATCCATTCTTCTGTTGAGGGACTTCTAGACTGTTTCCAGGAATGTTCAACATCCTTAGTCACCAAGGAAATGCAAATCAAAATGACTCTGAGCATCCTCAGTGTTTTTTTGGTTTGGTTTGGTTTGGTTTGGCTGTCCTGGAACTCACTCTGTAGACCAGGCTGGCCTTGAACTCAGAAATCCACCTGCCTCTGCCTCCCAAGTGCTGGGATTAAAGGCATGCGCCACCACTGCCCAGCCATCCTCAGTGTTTTAACCACTTAATTATTTTCCCCACCCTGACCCAGCCACCTAACCAATTTCCCACCAGTCTTTGCACTGGCCCCGCCTCTCTCAGAACTTCCCCTCCCCTCAGCAACCCTCCTTCCCCAGACTGGCCCCTCCACTCCTCCCCACAGCATGTTCCCAACCGGGTCCATTCTTTTCCTTTAAATCAACACCCCTCAGCCCCACCCCACCCAAAAAAAAAAAACAAAAAAAAAACCGAGCAGGCTGCCAGGACTCATCTGGTGGAAGGAAAGGTGGCTTTCCCAGAAGTGTTCAAATAGGTGGCCCCAGGAGTTGGGGCGGCGCCTTGGGAGGAGCAGGTCCAGGCTGACGAGCTTGTTGAGGCTGGCAGGGTGAGTGCCCGTGGGAGTTGCACAGACCAGAGCTCCAGGGCAGGGCATGAGTTCCAGGACCGCCCCGCGGCTGATGACGCTCCAGAGACACCTAGGCTGGCCGCAAGTAAGGAGTTGGCCTGTGCCTTCTGTGGTACTTAAGGAGACAGAGACGGAGGCATGGGTGGGAGCTTGGGAGCAAGGTTGTTCCTAGGAGAGCTGGGTTCTGGGACACCAAAGCCACTGACCCGCTGAAATGGAAGGGCTTATAAAAGGGAGAGGGATGGTGCCCAGGCAGGAGCAAAGGAGGGCACAGGTCAGCTTTGTTTAGTTTGTTTAGCTCTTGGCACCCCATCCTGCAACTCAGCAGTTCAGCCTGCCTTGGGGCAGTGGAGCTCTCTTGTTTGCTTTCCTCAGAACTGGATGAAGATACAGCTGGGCTTGTACGTACTGGCACCACACTGATCACGCGCTCTCTCTCTCTCTCCTCAGGCAGGCAACATGGCTACGGAGAGCAGTCCCCTGACTACTCACGTACTAGACACTGCCGCAGGGCTCCCTGCCCAAGGCCTCTGCCTCCGTCTGTCCCGCCTGGAGGCCCCCAGCCAGCAGTGGATGGAGCTGAGGACAAGGTAGGAGACGGTTTCTGGGCCGGGATCCGTAAGTACCAGCTCCAGCAACACAATGGCCTTCCCACCTGGGGAAGGTCTCAGGCAGTGGTTCTGAGGTGGAGAAGTAAGGCCAGGACAACACTGAGTAGGGAGGAATCTGTAACGACCACTGGGAGCTGGGAGGCAGGACTGACCATTGCCCTATTGATCCCTGAACCTTGTTTTCCTCATCTGAGATAACAGGGATGGTGACAAAATAGCTCTGTCACCACATGTGCATACCTGGGACAATGTTATGGAATGTCTGAGACAGCTTTGTTGGGTCCTTCTTGCCTGTCAGACTCAGCCCAATGGGCCTGCTGAGAGGGGGCCCACTTGCCTGTCAGACTCAACCCAAAGAACCTGCTTCGAAGGGAGACAACTAGAGAGGCCTGTTAGAAAATAAAGACTACAATCACCTTGTGCCTGACTGACAGCCAAACACTTATTTCTCCTTTCTATCCTTAATAGCTGTGAACTTGTAATTAGCCTCCTCTACTGAGAGAGGTTGAGATATTAGGACTGTGGTAAAACCCAAGACTCTACTCTGGTCCAGTATTGGGCCTTTTGACCTCAGTGAGCCAGGTTCTGGCCCTGGCCATGCCCCTGGTGCATGCTTTGTTGGAGGCCTGTTTCAGGTTTAGCCAGCCAACGCTGGTGGGTTTGTGGCCCTGAGAGCAGGTTCTATTTAAGGGAGACAGGCTCACACATCTCCTCCCTCTGAGAACAGGACATGGCTTGCCCCTCCTAGCTCAGTCCTTCACAAACCTGGGGAGGTTTTATCTTTTGATTCTCTGCTTTATGATTTCCTAAGTAGGCAGTGTGGTGCTATCTTTGGGGACTGTCCCCCTGCCCCATCTGTACTCCTTCTGTGAGACTGTGGGAGTCATCTGTAGATTGTGGCATGCGGATCAGAAAAACTAGGGAGGGTGGTTTCTCAGCTCTTTTCTCCACTTCGTCTCTTCACAGCTACACAAACCTGGATGGTAGATGTCCTGGGCTCCTGACACCAAGCCAGATAAAGCCAGGCACCTATAAGCTGTTCTTCGATACAGAGCGTTACTGGAAAGAGCGGGGTCAAGAGAGCTTTTACCCATATGTAGAGGTGAGTGCCATAGGTGGGTGAAGCAGTTGGACCCTGATTCATTTTGACCACAACCAGGTCCTGCAGCCAGGCCTCCTCCAGACCAGGGACAGACTGGCCCCCACCTCTCCTAGGGTGGTAGCAAGTGAGTAAACTCACCTCTTTTGTGCTCTCAGAAGGTATCCAGGGACCTGAGGCACCATGATACTTCATGATGACACACTGAGCTGCCCCTGGATCAGGTGGGTGGGAGGGAGAGGCCAAGCTGAGGGTTTCTCATCTTCCTTTGTAGACAGATTCTCATCTGAGCCCAGACCCAGGAACACTGGGTGTGTTAGTAACTTCTGTAGCCCTGACGTAGCTTAAGGGCGAATTATTTATTTGGTCTCATTATTTCAGCCCGTGATTGCTTGGCTCCATTCACTCACTATGGCAGTGGGGACATATGAAAGAAAAGAGCTGTCACCTCATGGTGGACAAGCAGCAGAAAGGAACACAAGGAAAGACACAGTCACCTAGTATTCTACTCGGGGACCTTCCTCCAGCAGGACCCTCCTCCAAGTTTCAGTACCTACTAATGATGCCATCACATGGTGGATCCAGTTAATCCCAAAAGTTTAACCAGTTGATTCAATCAGACCAGAGCCCTCAGGATCAAATCACTTCTCCCCAGAGCCTACCAACTAGCATCTCTTGTAGGAGACACTATTCAAACGGTAACATAAGGTCTTCTCTAAAAAAGTATCTCCGCTTCTTATTTGCCATGGCACCTGACCTCCTGCTGTCTGGAAGCCCCAGGAGCTGTCGCAGGAAGGACTCACCATCTTCAGTGTCTTCATGTGCCTTCTCTGCTTCTCGCAGGTTGTTTTCACTATTACAAAGGAGAGCCAGAAGTTCCACGTGCCTCTGCTGCTGAGCCCATGGTCCTACACCACCTACCGGGGGAGTTAACTCGGTGTTACCTGAAGAAAGCCATCTATATGCCTGTTTCTTTCCAAGACTTAGCCACCCACACAAATCATGGGCTTTGTCCTCATCAAAGGACATGAAGTTGCTGCTTGCTGAAGAGATTCTAGCTGCTCTGGAGTTTTATAGTGGGAAGCTGTGACTTGGGTGTCAATAAAGAGAGTTCCAACACCTGCAAACCTAAACCTATCACTGGGACAGGGACAAGAAGCCAGAGCGTTGCTTCTGTCCCAAGAATCTTAGTTTCTGTTCCTGTTGCTTGGAGAAAACACTCTTGACAGAAGCAGTTTGAGAAAGGGTTTTATTCTGGATTAGTTCAAGTTACAGTTCTTCCTGGTAGAGAAGTCACAGTAAAGGAAGGCTAGGGGAGCTGGTCACATTGTGGCTACAGTCAAGAAGCAGAGAGCAATGCCAGGCAGTTGGTAGTACACGCCTTTAATCCCAGCACTTGGGAGACAAAGGCAGGCAGATCTCTGAGTCCAAGCCTGATCTACAGCTAGTGTACAGTATTTCAAGACAGCCAGGGCTGTACAGAGAAATCCTGTCTTGAAAAGCCAAAGAAAAAAGAGAGAGAGATAAAGAGAGAGAGGAGAGGAGAGAACAATGCACTGCTAGTACTCAACAGCTTTCTCTTTTATACAGTTCAGGATGCCCTGCCCAGGGGATGGTCCTTCCCAAAATTAATGTGTCTTTCCACATCTATGAACATCAGCTGGCACCCCACAGACATGCCCAGAGGCCCTTCTCTTAGATAATTCTAAATTCTGTCAAGTTGACAATGCTAACCATCACATCAGGTGATCGAGGAGGCCTCTGAGGAGAAGCCGCCGAGGTCACAGGTGGGCGTGCAGAGGTGGGCATGGTACAGATAGGGAGACAGGCTACCTGTGAGGTCCTTCAAAGAGCAGAGCAGGAAGTTCTCCACTGGCAATGAGTCTTAAGGTTTTACCTCAGTCCTATTATCTTAGCCGTTCTCTGTAGAGGAGGTTAATTACAAGTTCACAGCTATTCAGAATAGAGAGGAGAAATAAGTGCTTGGCTGTCCGTCAGGCACAAGGCGATTGGAGTCTTTATTTTCTACCAGGCCTCTCTAGTTGGCTCCCCTCTCAGCAGGCCCATTGTGGCTAAGTCTGACAGGAAAGTGACTCCCCTTGAAGCAAGCCCATTGGGCTAAGTCTGACAGGAAAGTGACTCCCCTCCCAAGGAAGCTGGGTTGCTGGTCAAGGCCAGGAAGAAGAGGCTGTTTAAGTTGTGAACCCCAGGAAAGTATAATCTGTAAGGCTGGACCAGGATGGCTAGAAAGAAAATGGCTGGAGTTACTGGAGCAGTCTTGCCACACCCACTCCAGTAGAGTCTACATGTCAAGCATGAAAACTTGGCCACAGTTTCAGAGAAGCTAGCCTCCTGGGATTCGTTGGTGTCCCCTAACTCAGATGTGTTCCAGATTGGTCTTTGCGATAGTCAATGGAGAGTTTTGCATGCTTTCTTTATTATTCAGGCATAGAGGTGCCCCCAAGAAATAGCCAAACTAAGATTAAACATTGTTTCCTGGCCCCCACAGTATTCCAGCCAATCCTAATCGTTGCTAAGCTGTTGCCAGCTTGGAATTTCACAAGGAAGCTAGTTAATCAGACAGATTGTTTCCAGAGTAAGCAATAGAGATGGGGCATTGGAAGTTTACTGTCAACAAAGTAAAATTAGAATTGCCTCCAGAGAAGGACAAAAAGATCAGGCATTATAGTTTATTGTCAACTAAGTAAAATTAAAATTCTCTTAGCAGTCATCATCAGCAGACTACTTTACATACTAGAGGGAAGCCAAAGGGCTTCCCTGCAAATTAGGAACCTGTCACTAGTGCTTATAGTTACAGCCAAAGCCATTCCCAAGAGCTGCAAGATTGGGACCTCCTGGTGTTTACCTCCGAAGAGCCCAGGGGATTAGCTTAGGGCCTGCAAGATGGCTCAGCGGGAAAGGGCACCAACTGCTCTTCCAAAGAAATCATTCTCACCTGGCTGTTAAGCTCTCACTGACTTTGATATAGCCACTGCCTGCCTGCCTGGTTTCTGTCAATTACCCTGCCTGTTTATTTTACTTCCTTTTGTGTTCAGTATGACTATAAGAGCCTAGAGTGTGTGTGTGTGTGTGTGTGTGTGTGTGTGTGTGTGTGTGTGTGTGTGTGTGCGCGCGCGCGCGCTGCGAGGCATTCAATTCTCTACCCTTCTGCAGCCCGCAGCACCCCCAGGACTCCGCCGGCCCGAGAGACCCCTGCCTGAGTTTTCTTTTCTTTTGTAATGACCATAAAGGTCTGATGCCTAATTTTGAGAATACGTACATTCAGATCCTGCGCTTCCTTACGTCGTGTCTGTCTGTCAATCAGCTGAATTTGTGCCCGCTTGTACCAGAACCTCATTTTCTCCACTGGTTAAGGGGCCAAGGCTGCCCGGCCCATGGTACAGTCTAGATTTGATTTGAAATCTGTTGGAACACATAGACTAAGGACAGAAGTAAAGTTAAGGAGTTTAGAAAAGATTTTTTATCTTGGATGCACATTGGAAACTGTTAGTCCTGATAGTTGGGAAGAGGAGTCCCAAAACCAGGGAAAATGGAGGAATCCCACCCTCTGGGATAAGCAATAGACAGGAAAAGTATGCTGTTGGTTGGCAGGAATACTTATCTGGAATCTGTCTGAGTGTTTGTTAGAGGAGCCAGGGAAATTTAGATTGGCTATATAAGGTTAATTGGGGGAACATCTGAAACCAGGGTATGGTTGTGTTGGGGAGAACATAATTTGAGAGGTTTTGTTACATCAGAATAGTCTTTTCTGGGGTGTTCAAATGGGCTCTGAAACAGATATTTTAGGAACACAGGGTATTTTAGGAACATAGGCTCTTGGCAAACTGTGAGAGGGAGGGTCTGTAACAGGTTTGGGGGGGCTTGGTGTGGAGAGGTTGAGAGAATTTGACTTTGGTTCCCAAAGGAGGACTTGGCTGGTCACGGGGACAAGTGGGCTGTAATGGAGGTGAGACACTGTCAGCTGAGGACTCAGGGAGGCATGGCATCTAACAGAGGGCTTTGAAGAGAGGCAAAATAAAGAAGTGTGAGGCCCTGCAGGAAGGGTCAGTGAGGGTGAAGAGAGAGAGCTTGTTGAATGACCCCGACAAGAATTTATTTGGAAATAGGATTCTGAAAGCATGCCAGCCTTTTCCGCCTCCTCCTATAGCTAACACACTTCCTCCCAGGGAGCTCTTTGAAAGACAGGGCACCAAGTTCACAGTTAGCAACAGAGGCATTTCTCCCTTGGAAACCTCCGATACATGGCTCTAACGAGTACTTTCTCATGTTTCCTTAATAAATCTATGTTAAAAACAATTATCAAAACAGATTTTCAGTATTTTATATAGAGAGTTTCTATAAAGTAGGGTTTAGGTTACTGAGCCCGAACAATGAACAAAGCTCAACCTATACTAAAGCCTGAAAGCATTAAATACAGACTAATTCAGCCCAATGGTGGTGGTGTTCACCTTTAATCCCAGCACTTGGGAGGCAGAGGCGGGTGGATCTCTATGAGTTCTAGGGCAGCCTAGTCTACAGAGTGAGTTCCATGACAGCTAGGGCTATACAGAGAAACCCTGTCTCAAATGCCACCCCACCCCCAACCCCCACAAAATAAATCAAACAATAACCAAAAAAACTGAGTAATCCATAGCACAGAAACTAGTTTGGGCGCCTTTTTGTGAAACTCCATAGCTCAACATACTGAGAACATGGCTACTCACAGAACCGTAGCCAACCATTCCCGGGCAATGTAACATGACAGTCCCTATCATGTATGGAACTTGAGTATAATATTGACTTGAAATAAATTTGCCTTCCATTTCATTACCACTAAAATGAGTAGCTCTAAGGTGTATGACCCTGTGCAGAGAATTCCATTCCCAAAAGGTGTGATTTGAAGCTTAGCTTTGTGCTGTGTTTTCTTTTGGCACAGCCACTGCGGAGGGAATCTTGCACTCTGAGTCAGTAGACTGTCTTAGTTTCATTTTAACAGTGCACTATTATAAATGTGGTACCAGCTGGTCAGAACCGCGTGCCTGTAAGTGTACCCGAACTGTAACTGCCACAGGAAGCAATGCCTTGCATCAGAGACGAGCCATTTCATGATAATATGAAAGCGATAAACAACTGCCAGTGCAGTTTTAGGTGTGCTGGTTCCCAGAGAGGTTCTGTCAAGACTTGTTTCATGAACTTTTCCTACACCTACGCACCCCGGATGGGTTGCTGATGACAGACCAAAGTACAGTTCCACACAAGTTCAACTTGGCAATCCAGGGAGTTTACTAGGACTACCAACAGGGCATGAGTGAGGAGTTATAAGAGTATGGGTGGCTCAAACAGCTGTTTGACCAACAAGGCACTGCCCAGCATGGATCCTGACATCCCCAGAGCTCAATAGATGGAGTTCTCCCTCTGGTTACTCTTCCATGATCTAGGCATTCTGCATAAGAATGGCACAGACCATATGCAATTAGGACAGTTACAACAGCTGTCAGGGAAGTATAGGAAGGAGTAGCTGAGATCTCAGGTGAGGGTTTCAGGACCCCCAACCCTTTCCCTTCTATGAGGGAATGTCAACAAGACCAACCTTGAGGATCATTCATGACTAGTCATAGCTGCTTCCCATGAAGGTGGTAATGGCCACTAGGTCCAGAAGACAGCCTTCTAAGAGACAACCTGTAGAATGAATATTTCTATGAACAAAGCCAGTTTAGTCCCAACTTATTAACAGCATAGAGAAACTTATAGAGACTTGGTTCATATCCTCAGTATTTTAATGATGTTAGAATTTCCACAAGAGGCTGGGCATAGTGGTGCATGCCTTTGATCTCAGCACTCAGGAGGCAGAGGTAGGAGGATCTCTGAAAGTTTGAAGCCAGCTGGTCTACAAAGCAAGTTCTGGGACAGCTAGGACTTCATAGAGAGACCCCATCTCAAAACAAATTTCCACAAGAGTTTTCAGTGCAACATGGTTTTCATTCAGGCAAATCAAATACATAAATAAATGTTAGAAAACTAATCAGAATGTGTGCAGATTACTACAATGAATTCTATAATTTAACAAATATAGCATATTTACACATTTGCAAAAATTATAATCTGATACATCATAGACCAATATGAAGCACTTTGCTTTTACTTACAACCAGAGACAATTCAAAACCAGACATAGTGCTTAGACCTTTAGTCCCAGCACTTGGGAGACAGAGGCAGGCTTGGTCCACAATGTTAGTTCCAGGACAGCCAGAGCTGTTACACAAAGAACCTCTGTTTCAAAAAAAAAATTTTTATTTTTAAGCATAAAAATTTCAAACTGAGCCAGGCAGTGGTGGCGCATGCCTTTAATCCCAGCACTTGGGAGGCGGAGGTAGGCGGATTTCTGAGTTCAAGGCCAGCCTGGTCTACAGAGTGAGTTCCAGGACAGCCAGGGCTACACAGAGAAACCCTGTCTCAAAAAAACCAAAAAACCAAAACAAAAAACCAACCAACCAAACAAACAAAAAAACAAAAACAAAACTTAGAACTGGGTCTGGGGAGATTGCTCAGTGGCTAAAAGCACTTACTGCTCTATCACGAGGATCAGAGTTTGGGTCTTATCACCCACACTGAGTGGCTCACAACCACCTGAAACTCCAACTCCAAGGGATCAACTACCTTCTTATGGTCTCTGTAGGCAGGAGCATGTGTGTGTGTGTGTGTGTTTGCTCACACAGACATTCACAAAAATACAGACACACACACACACACAAAAATAAAAACTAAAAACAACTAAAATCTAAACTTAGATCCCAAATATATCTGCCTTGTTTCTGATCTGCTGATGCTCAGGAAACAAATCTAACCCACAACAGAAAGTCCAGATGCTCCCAGAATGAGTAAGGGTGGATGGCAGGGAGCTGATGGATACCCAGCCCAGGTTCTGCCCGAATAGGAATGTATAGAGGCAAAAGCATATGCTGATGATAGGGACTCAAGAGACAAAGCCACTGATGCTGCAGAAAGCTGTGGCAAAGGCCTTTCCTTAGGGAGAAGTGGTCAGATGTAGCCATGGAGGGATCTGCACAAAGATCCAAGAGACTGGAGATCTGTATAAGGACAGGAGCAAACTTGTAGTGGATTCTTTATAAAGACAGGGTAGTGGGTTAGGTGATTGGTTTGCCCGGTTTTGTGGTTTGCCTGAGTTGTAGTGTTGCTGTTCCTGATTACTTCCATGTCTGTGAAATAAGAGCTGAGGTACTGAGACTAAGAGGAGACAGAGAGTATGACAGAAGCCACTGTTAGGTAGTTTCCTAGCTACACTTCACCTAGTGGTATGAATTCAGCCTGTGTAGGGGCCTTTTCACAACACATGTGTTCTAGTTAGCTTTCTATTACTGTTCTAAAACACAATGGCCAGAATGATGTAAGCCTCTTTGGCTTACACTTCTACATCATAGCCACAATCACTGAGGCAAGAACTGAAGTAGAGGCCATGGAGCGGTATCAGAAGAAATAAAGGGCAAGACCACAGAGAGGAGACAAGTGACAAGTGTTCAGGGTATGAGGTTGCTACAATGAGACAGGAGGATAAACGGGCAAGCAGCATGGAGAGTCTCAAACGTTTATCCCAGGCTAACCCTCAGAGCAGTGTTGGCCAGCCTATGCTGCTGAGCATCTAAGGAATGCAAGGGGAATACTGCAAACTGGATACCATAAAGGGAGGCCAAGGAGCCACCTGTTCCACATGGAATCCCAGTGGCATAAAGAGATAGAAGCTGAGCCAGAGAGTCTTGAAAAGAGCAGTTCTGTGACAGAATTTTCTGGGGGAAGGAGGAGGAAGTCTCAAAACAGTGTCCAGGCCACGCCCCTGGAGATGCCACTTGCAGAAGTCAGTTCTCTTTTTCCATCATGTGAGTTCTGAAGATCAAACTCAAGTTGCCATGATTGGCCTCAAGCCTCCTTATTCAATAAGCCATCTATGTAACCCTCAGAGCCAGAACTTAAAGATGACCCAAGGTGAGCACCACTGCACTTAGAGGCCGATCTGCTCTCCCACTGACTGTGGTGACTTAGAGGCCAATCTGCTCTCCCACTGATTGTGGTGACAGATGCTGCACTGCACAACCATTCCCACATTCGTAGACTTATGCACACAGGTTCAATCACTATAGATTAGTTTCATGCTAACAAAGGAGGTTAGAGAATACTCATTATAGGCAAGAGTCTAAGAAGGCAAGAACTCCAAACATTGGAACAGTATTTGAAAGGGAGCAAGGCTCTGGGGGTTATGTCAGGCAGAGAATACGCAAGGCTAAGTATAATCAAAGAAAGGGTGGGGTAATGAAGGCACCATGATGCCCTGCTCAGACATGGGATAGTGAGGCCCACTCTGACAGTGGGTAGAAGGAGAATTCTGCTTTGCAGGATTCTGAGCAGATCTGCGACCAGTACCATGTAGGAAAGGCCATCAAGCCACCAGGTGGCAGCAGAGGATAGGAGAGAAAGGCAACTGTTCTCAGGCCATCCAACCTCACCTGGACACTGCCTCCGAACTTCAGACCTCCTGTGGCTCTGCGTCCTCCACCCTAGGAGACCCCTACCCCTCTGACCTCACGTCCCCAGGCTCCTCTCCCGCCTGCAGTCGTAGGGTGGATTCAGCCTGAGCTCAGACCAGAACAGACAGCTCATTAAGCAGAAGTAGGGGTCCCAACCGCAAAGACCTAGAGCCATCCCAGAAGCTGTCAGAGCATCGAGGATGCATGAGCTTTGATGCTCCTCCTTGTTAAGAAGCACTAGGTTTACCCAGATGGGGATTTATTTCACTTACTCCAACATGTTTGCCAGCTGCCCCCTTATGATCCACTCAAGTTTGGCACTTCTTGGCACCTGGTGGAGCACAGTGACATGCCTGGCCCAGTTGTCCTGCCAGGTCCTGAGAGGTATGCCCCGCCCCTGGGCAAGGTGCCACCTTCTACAGCATAAAAGCCTGGTATCCCCCAAGCAGTTCTTGTGACTGTCATCATGAAAGGGAGCAGCGTTCTTCTGCTGGTGGCTCTAACCCTGCTCTGCATCTGTGGTAAGTGTGGGACTTGTTTCTAGCACTTCCGGTAGGTAAGGGGCCCCAAGAGACTGAAATCCTGGGATCAGGTGGACAATGCCTACCTGTGTCACAGACCCCATCCCCAAAGTGCAGGGAATCTGTTGATGCCAGTCCTACCCCAACCCACCCTGACCTAACACTAACCAACCACCAAGGCCAATGCCGCCCACCCTGGCACAAGCCTCTGGATCCAGTTAGTCCGAGGGGAAGAAATCCCCCTTTTCTTGCCTGGTAAGGTCAGGAAGTCGGAGGGGAAACCACAGCAGCTCCCACTAGTGGTGATGGGGAGGGGATCTGCAGTTTGTCCTGGGAGTGATAGGAAGACGAAGGACAGGAGATCAAGTCCCTCCCTTGGCACTGTACCCCCTTTGCAACCCAGGGCTGACTAGAGCAGAGGATGACAATGAGTTTTTCATGGAATTCCTGCAAACACTCCTGGTGGGAACCCCGGAAGAACTCTTTGAAGGGCCCCTGGGCAAGTACAAAGTCAATGACAAGGCCAAGTCCGCAATGATAGACCTCAAGTCCTGCATCGATGAACTGAAGCCTGTGCATAAGGAGCAACTGGTCAAGCTGCTGGTAATCGGGCTGGGACTCCCACCCCCAAACGTCTGCAGCTCTTCCAAGACCCACCCATGCATGGTGTCTGGTCACCAGTGCTTCCCGATCCTTAGATCTCCATCAGCAAGCAGAGATGGAGACCTCACAGAGAAGTTTCCAAAGTCTCTTAGAACTGCTTCCCCCACCCCCAAAGGAACTACATCCTGCCTAAGCAGTACATGTGCACACAACCTTTCCCCAGGGTGCTAGGAGGAGTGGACCACAGTGCCCAGGAGCCTGCCTACTCCACTGGTGTGCACAGTCCTGTCTACCCTCTGTGACTTGGGGCTCTGGTTGTTGGTTACCAGCCCTCCTGGTCCCCACACATTTCTCTTTCAGGTGCAAGTGCTAGATGATCAAGAGGACACATAAACAGGCCCGAAACACGGCTTGACTTCCATGAGTGACAGGACCAGTTGTACAGCAGCCATTGGATGTGCCAAGATCACTGCTTCTTAATGAATAAATTCACCCTCGAACTGTTAAATCAATAAAGCCTACTGCAGCCCGTGCCCTGGCTTCTTTCTCTCCCTGCAACACAGGGACACACTAAATACCCTATCAAGGGCACCCCAAGAGACACACCGAAAGATACAAACTCATATGCAGGGTCACTTTCCAGAAGCCATGTGTGAGAGGGGTCTCAGGACATCACATGAACACAGGGAGCTCTCTAAGAGGGATGGGGATGATGGAAGGGTCTAACACAGAAAGGCAGGCTGGCAGGGCTTATGCATAAAAAATAAGGCAAGAGCACAGCCAGCTGATATATAGGTTCTGGGAGCTTTGAAAACAACTTCTCTTCCCAAAATCACCCTGGGAAAGAGAGTCCAGCCTGAGCCAGAGCCCTAAGAGCCTTACTGAGGACAAGTAGGGAAACCCTGACTGCTCACAAGGACATCGGGGGTGGGGGGTGTCCTGAAAGGTGGGTTTGCCAGGAGGAAACTGAAAGGACCAGGAGCTCTAGAGAGCTGTAAGGAGAAAGCAACCTCTCTGGGTATGCTCACCACAATCAACCCAGTCTCCAACCCAAGAGACTGCACTCCAAGATACTCAACAGTCAGAAACCCCTGCCCCCAGTTTCCCCAAATCAGTGGTTTATATTGGGCCAAAGCCAAGGAGAAACCTGCAACCTTACTATGTCTACATTTGTCCCAGCCACCATGAAGAGTTAAAGAACCTGGAGAGTAAGGGGGTCCCTGGAGAAGTTGGGGGTGGTCTCTGGAAGAGGAGCTCCCAGGAGAGAGTAGGAGCTCCTTGGAGAGTTGGGGGCTCCTTGAAGAGGTGGGAGTTCCTGGAGGGCCATGTGGTCGCTGTCGATGTGCTTGGCTCCTAAAGGAGAGAGGGTGGGGGCTTCCTGGAGAGGGTCAGTTCCCCAAAAACAGGGTCTCTGGAAAGGGTAAGGTCTGAAGAGAGGCCTTGGGCAGAGGTCATTGTCTCCATCACACACACTAGGATCTAGAACTCCTTGTGGGACAGAGCCACATTCTAGAGCTCAGGGATAGGGACCCCTCCCCAGTTCTCAAAACTGGGGGAGAAAGGGAAGCTTTCTCTCCATGCTCCTTTTTAGGATATTGCCTGGCACAGACGCCAGGGGCACAGGCCACCGGTGAGGAGGCTGGGTCCTAAGCTGCTCTAAGCCCATTCCTGCACAGAGGAGGTGAGGCCTCCCAATTTGCTCTCCTCCCGCCCATGACACAGCTCAGCCAAGAAGCTCTGGACCCTTGCCAGCCAGCTCTTTGGAAAGTTGCACCCAGGGTTCTTTGACCAGCCCAGGCTCCTTCAGAGCCAAAAGGATAGCCAGTGCAGGGCCAGAGCAAGCAGCTCCTCTAGGCCTGTCCCAAAGGCATGACTCCTACCCTTATCTCGGAGCTGGATAGGGGTAAACTCACCACACCAAATGGGGAGCTCTCTTTGCTTGTAACTACTTGAGACTCCCATGTCTTCACGGGGGTAAAGCTTGGGTCTGCAAGATGCAGTATCAGCAGTACCAGGGATGGGAACATGAGGGCCAGGAATGAGATGCAACAGGGAGGGCATCCCAGCACCTGGTCACCCTCTTGTCCATGGACAGAGCCAGCCATGGCAGAGGAGGTATGGGTGGGCACCTGGCGGCCCCATCGCCCCCGGGGGCCCATCATGGCCCTCTACAGCAGTCCTGGACCCAAGTACCTGATTCCACCCACCACGGGTAAGATTGCCTAAGGTCTGGGGGCTTGTTGGGGACAGGGGAAGAAGCCAGGATTGGTATGGCCTGGGATGGATCTGGGCTTAATCCTTGACTCCCATCGGAGAGAAGGATGTCTGGATCCAGCAGCCCTGAGCCCGTGTGCCCACAGGCTTTGTGAAGCACACACCCACCAAACTTCGAGCACCGGCCTACAGCTTCCGTGGGGCCCCCATGCTCTTGGCGGAGAATTGCTCCCCAGGGCCCCGCTACAGTGTGAACCCCAAGATCCTGAGGACTGGCAAGGACCTTGGCCCTGCCTACTCCATCCTGGGGCGCTACCATACCAAGACCTTGCTGACCCCCGGCCCGGGTGAGTAGCCACTACCTTCTCCTCCAGGCCCTAATACGCATGTCCAGCTATGTGAAGGCCAGATGGCCTCATTTCTCCTGCTTCTGGGAACAGACACTGTCAGGCCTGAACAGCAGAGCCTGAAGCCCACCAACCCTACTCTACCTGGAGTCCAGATCTCACGCTCACTGCTTGAAAACAGCCCTGGAGCCTGTATTTCTACTGTGGACATCCCTGACCAAATCTGTTCAACCACAATGTTGGGGTCTAGAAGCCTTGTGCCTTAACTGTTGGGACATCCTTCATGGGCACCCAAGTGCTGGGGGGTTGGGATGAGAAGCCCCCAGATGCTTGTTGTTTCTGCACACCTTCCCTCCTCTCCAGGTGATTACTTTCCAGAGAAATCTACCAAGCATGTGTTCGACTCAGCACCCAGCCATTCCATTTCTGCCCGCACTAAGACCTTCCGAGTAGACAGTACTCCAGGTCTGCCGCAGCCCAGTCAACTAACTGATGGAATGGAGTTGGGGTCATGGCAGGGGTGGAGGAAGGCTAGCCCAACATAGAACTTCCAAAGGAAGAGGGTATCCCAGAGAGGAGGTAGTGGGCCTGTCCCAGCCTGAGGCTCCCATCACCCACAGGCCCTGCCGCATACATGTTGCCTGTGGTGATGGGGCCCCACACGGTGGGCAAGGTCTCCCAGCCCTCCTTCTCCATCAAGGGCCGCAGCAAGCTGGGCAGCTTCAGCGACGACCTGCACAAGGCAAGGGTCACCCCAGCTGAGTACAAAGCCTGGCCCCAATGACCTGTCTGACCCTCTTCCCCAAGACCCACAAATCCCTGGCCAACAACTGCCCTGTTGAAGCTCTTGGGTTCCCTTCACCTCTGGGTGCCTTCCACACGCTCAGGCTACAAACAGTAGTGGGGAGGGGCCAGGAGGGAACAAGCTAAGGCATTTGTAGGGTACTGCCTGGAGAGCAATGGGGAAGAAAGAGCCTTGAGATACTTGGGGAAGGAATGTCTGCCTGTATTAACAGTTAGTGCAAAGCCCTTGGAATGGGCACATAACGCCCAGTAGTACTACAGGAGTATGTTGACCTCACCAGCCCCTGGCCTCTGCCCTCAAGACCAAGAGGATAGTGTCCCAACGGGGAAAGGGGCCTTTCACATATATACCCCATAAGGTACGGACACAAGATTGGCACACTAGGAATGCCACTTCACTGAGGCTGAAATTGATAGTAACACCCTGCCTCATAAACAGAAGAGTGTTGTTCCTATAGCTGACAGGCATCTTAAGAAGGCCTTTGGTGAATCAAGGTTCCAAACTTAACCCTGTCCTCTTGGGACCTTGTGTCCTGGGAAAGCCAAACCTGTCTGAGCCCTCTTCATCCTCCAGACTCCGGGTCCTGCAGCATACCGTCAGACTGAGGTTCAAGTGACCAAGTTCAAGGCTCCACAGTACACCATGGCTGCCCGGGTGGAGGCCCCAGGGGATAAGACTCTGAAGCCAGGACCAGGAGCCCACAGCCCTGAGAAGGTCCAGGAACTAGAGGGGTCAGATAGGGGTCAGGGGAAATGATCCTGTATGTATAGGGAAGGTCTACACTCTGCAAGTGTGTATGTGTGTGTGTGGGGGGGGGGGTGTTGGGGAGGTTGGGATGCACCCTTAGGATTGTGTGCATTTGCAGTTGTGACTCTGATGGCAACCTTTCAGTTACAGAAAGCCTGAGCTGTAGCCTCATCCCCAGGGGATTAGCTGTCCCCAGTTAACAGGGTTACTGTAAGCTTGGCCATTACACTGGCAACCTTGGGCACAAGTTCAGGAGGGACTGGGCCCCTCACTCCAGCCCCAGGCCCAGAAAGCTCCTCACAGTCCTCCTCCTCCTCCTAGGTGACCTTGAATAAGCCCTGTGCTCCGAACGTCACCTTTGGCATCAAGCATTCTGACTACATGACACCCTTGGTTGTCGATGTGGAATAGCCCCTGCTCTCCATAACTACGATCCTACACAAATGTGCTAGGCTGGCAATGGATTGGGCGCATCACCAACAGGGTCTGCTGCCAGCCTGGCCCTGCACCACAGAGCACATTAGTTTGGACAGTTTTGACAAGTTATTTTTTTCTATGCTATCTCTTGTTTGTTAATCTTGTTTCTTGCCATGTCCAAATTATTAAATAAACCACAGATTGCATTTGCAAGGGTTTATCTTGGGAAAAGGACAAAGCCTGTTCAGACAGGCCCTGTCTCGACCTCCTAGCCTAGAGGTCCTACAGAGAAATTAGAAGGGCTGGGAGGCTCAAAGTTCCACCTGATATCTGAGCTTCCCTTCACAAGTTCTCTCTACACCCAGGCTACCTCTGCAAGCCAGGAATCTAGAACAGCTCCAAAATGGGGTACAACAAAAGTGATGACTGATACCGCGCGCACGCGCGCGTGTGTGTGTGTGTGTGTGTGTATGCCACACACACTTTGCGTGATGGTGGTATCTGAGGCGTAAACTTCAATGAAAGTCAGTCTCCTGCCTCCGCATTGTCACCTGGCACCCCAAACTTAGAGGTGGCCCAGATATGTCCTCATACTAGTGTGCTAGGAACTCAACAAGATATCATTTTCTTACAGTTAGCAAGAGAAAATTCGGACATTGCTTTCTGACCTTCACCAATGTTTCCAACTATCCTAGTTTAATGTTTTAAGTACTAGAGAGTAATTGAAAGGTTTCTCTCACTCTAGGACATTAGCTGAAAGTGTTAGGTCGGGATTCCCCTCTGCCTGCCTCCAGCAAGAACCAGAGAATTAACATAAGAATACCTCAACAGAGAAGGCTCCACCCCTCTTCCTCTGGTTTCATACCTAGCTACCACACCCTACTGACTTGTGTGTGGGGGTCGCTTGCCTACGTGACTTCAGTCTAGCACTAAGACTGGGGGAAGAAGGACTTGGACTCACATGCAGAACTAGCACTAGAACTTAGATGGGCTAGGACTCAGATTCATGTATCTCTCGCAGTCCCCCGGGCCCAGAGCACTTGGGCCTGGGGGATGCAGCACCAGTTCAGAGGAGATAGCTGCTGCTTTAGACCCAGTATGTTTCAGATAGCCTCAGAGGTACCTCAACTGTTGAGCTGCCAGATTTTTTATTTCTCTTTTGCAATGATTGTAAAAGCCTCATGCCATTTTTAAAGAAATACACTCAGACCTTACACACTGGTGTCTAGTCTGTTTGTCAAAAGCCGAATCCCGTGTCCACCTGGCCAGAATCCCTAGTCCCGCGGAACAAGGGACCCCACAAGAAATCCCGGTCCGCAGCATGTGTGTACTGGGAAAAAGCTCCAGATGTGCAAGGTTTTGCAACCACTTCACAACAGCTCATGTCGGTACGGGCCTCCAGGCTCTCAATGGGGATACAACTCCAGCCTACCTGCCAGGAAGGCCTGGGCACAGCCAAACACAGCCATATCCACTGAGCTTCCTCAAGATCTGACCACCTGAGCAATAGAAGGATGCAATCTCTTTACTGCTAATAAGTACAGAGCACAGGGGAGCTTGTTTCCATCCGAGGCCAGTAGGAAGATGTGTGCAAGAAAGCTGGCACCTCAGCTGGGCCTGAGGACAGTGGCTGCAGAGGTTCTCAGGGTCTCAGGTCCAGCTTCAGGAAGCAGGGATGCAGTATGACCTCGACTTTGCAGCAGGTCAGTGCAAAACAAGTGGTCTTACCCAACACGCCTGGTGGGGGCCTTTACTTGCACAGCCTGTGTGTCCTAGTCAACTTGCCCTTAGTCCCCCAGCCCTTAGGAGGTAATGCTTTCACCACCCTACCCTCAGGCTGGCAGAGCAGGGCCACACAGAAGGAAGCTGGTGGGTCTGTGGCTGTCCTGCCCAAAGCCAGGGAGATAAGGCATCTCTGGAAGATGAACAAGGGTACACTTCAGTGCCCAAGGCCAGCCACAGATTAGGGTTGGCTCAAAATGACTCAAAATCCTGGGAAATGAGGCTAAGGAATGCACTGACTCCAAGTCTTTATTTATTACCAAAACCTTGAACTACAGGCTGGACCTGGTCACTTACACTCACAGGCCCTCACACTGGGCACCCACTCATCTTACAGCTTGCCGGTGTTCAGGACCCACCCAAGCACGAGAGGAAGTGCCACGGATAAGGCCTGAGTTGGTCTGACCCAGTGGCTGTGGAGCTGGTATCCCTCTTCACATGACGCGAGTCATGCAAGGAAGAACAATACCTGAATGTGACAGGAGCTACAACCCTGATTCTCAAAGGAGAACTACAAACAGCCACGGAGACGTCGGGCAAGGTGGAGACCCGAGGGGAAAACTAGCCATGTTTGGGGTTGCGGTAGGAATGGGGTGGCAAGGACAATGGTCTAGAGGAAGTTTCCCCCCAAAGCAGAAAGTTAGATCTGGTTTGCACCAGCAAGATTAGAAGGCACTGGCTGTTCCAAGTACCTTAGGAAGCCAGGTGTGGATGCACACACCTGTAAAGCCATCATTCAGGAGCCTAAGTCCAGAGGATCATCATCTGGAGACCAGCCTAGGCCACACTGTTCAAGAGCAGCCTGGGATGCATGGCAAGCCACTGTCTCACAGAAACAAAACAGCAAAGTGCCCTAGGGTCTAGCAACACTTCCCTAGAAAGTAGAAGTTGGCAGTTCACGGTTCCAGGGAGTCAAAGCTGAAGCCTGAGCATGCTTGCTGTGGGTCTAGATGGAAGAATGATGGCAGGCAGCTATTACCCTGCTTGGTTACAAGCAGAGGCCAAGGCCAAAGCCCTGGTCCACAGACACTGGCAGACAAGACAAGAACGAAGTGCCTACAAAGGGAGACCTCAGAGTGAGGGACAAGCTAGAAGAGCCCAGCTGGAAGGGCAAACAGCAAAGCCACGGAGAAGCAGTGTGGAGTGAGCTGTACCTTGGGGGTTGAGGGAGAGGAGGCAAAACAAAGGATGGGCCCTCCTCCCCCAGAAGGTTTGGGGCTCAGGCAGACACAATGCAATGGCCAACTAAACCTAAGGTCAGTGTGCTCAGAGAAAAGGAAGAAGGGGATGGGAACCTAGTGCTACAGCAAGGCATGGCTAACGGCATGGAGAGGCCAGGGTATGGCAAAATCTGCCTTAACTTAGAACTCAGAGGGAGTGGGTTATGGGCAGATGAGCCTCATGGTATAGCCTCATGGGTAGAGAGTGTGAGCCAGTGTAGGGAGAGGGAGAGACGAGAACACAAGCATAGGGCATGGAACTTCACAGCTCATTTCTTAATGATATTTTATACGAAAACAAAAAAGTGCTAGGTCCTCATAAACTGCTGGCCCTGTCAGCCCCACAGGTTAGTTTGTGTGC
>NW_022196904.1:129959640-129959873 GCF_008632895.1 Mastomys coucha
GTGTCAGTTTCGGACTCTTCAAGAACACAGACACAGTTTAAACCAGACATAAACAGGTTAGGGCAAACTAGACGGCCTTAAGGTACTGGCTTCCGAGGAGTGTGGCCACTGGCCACAGTGGGCGCATTCAGGACTCATAGATGCTTTGCATAGACCTGGCTCATCCTCATACAGCATGGCTCTGGCTCTGCCAGTGTCTTTAGCACCAGGGAGTAGCACTGGGTTTTGCCTTT
>NW_022196904.1:129960161-129964766 GCF_008632895.1 Mastomys coucha
TTTTTTGTAGTCAGGTCCTTAGGAAACCAGGAGAGCAGGTGTACAAGAGCCTGGCTGCCCTCGGCTCCCATTGGCTCACGTCCTTGTCCTTGACAAGAGGTAGGAAAGGATGAAGAAGGCCACAATTAAGACCACAGCCATACCACATAGAAGCTTCCGGTTGTCTCGCCCAGACCGTGCCACCGTGGAAAAGCGCTTCACACTCCCTGTGAGTAGGCCAGTCACACTTGTGAAATCTGAATCCTGTGGGAGAGACCCAACAGGATCAGAGAGAGTTGGGACCCTTGACTACCCAACCATACTAGCACTGAAGCAGCAGCAGAGCAGATGGCATGTGGGCAAGGCTGACTGTAATTTGTACGTACCACAGGCACTTACCATGCCATCTAGGTACCGGTTCTGGTCTTCTGTGTCCCTATCGATGTCCAAAGCCAGCTGGTTGGGATACATGAAGGCACAGTCAAGCAAAGCCAGAGTACGGTGCCCACCTCTCCTTCAAACCAGCTAGACTTTACCCACAACTCTGCTAGGTACCTATTACCAGAAAAAGCTAAAAAGGCCAAGGTATTACGCGAAGCATTCCTCCAGTCAGCAATGCCCAAGGACGGCACACGGCCTCCTGCCTACCCTCGGCCCCACTCCCCATAATATCTCATGGAAGGGAAGAGCCACCACTGACCGATTTAAGCCTGGTAACCTTGGAGGCCAAGCTGTCAGCCATCCGCTTGTTCTCTCTGTCTAGAATCTCCTCCACAGCACCAGAGGTCTGAGCTGCAAGAGAAAGAGACTGAAGGATAGCATTCACTCATAAAAATGTGGTCCCTGCTTCCTCACTCCAGTGGAGTATGGACTAGTGAGACATCTAAGGGCATTCCCCCATATACTTCTGCTAACTTAGCATGTCCCAACCCTATGTACCAAGAGGTAGACCACCTACACATCAGACATGTAGCATGGGTCGTGTGAGTACCTGTGTGCATGCCCAGGCAAGGATAGGCGGGGGAACCAGCAGGTCCAATCAATCTACACTACCCTGTTGTATAGTGTTCCTGAACCGAAATGAATATTGCCTTAGCTGAAATCACCATCTGAGGGTGCGGGACCGGTCTCAAAGGAAAACAGTAAATTCTGATGGGGACCATCGGGAAAACAGAACAGCCAGCAAGGTAGCTGAAAAGGAAGGCTGTATGGGGATGTCTTGGGAATCGGTTCCAAGGTCTTCTACTGTAGAAACTACCTGGCCCTATGTCTGCAACCCACACAGGAACTCTGGAAAGCCCAGAGCTCTGTGCCTGTGGAAACCTAATTCCGTTGGACAGGGACTAGACAAGAAGAATTTCTGTCACGGTATGTAGTTGAGAATCGCCCCCTTAAGTGTGACTGGAACCAGTCTGAAGCATAAAAACAACCTAGCCTCGATGTGATCCAACCAAGGGGAAGGCCGGCAGCACCAGCAAACAGGTGCGACCAGACTCTAAAAGACAGACGGCTGTGTCCTGCCAACCACTGCACAGTCATTAGTATGGTAGAAGCATCAGTAATCACAACTGTCACACTGAACACAGGCACGGGGCAGGGCGCGGGGAGTGTGTGTGAACCGAGGCACTCGGAACCCTCGGGTCCCTGCTTGGACCCTCTGCGTCTAGCTCTTGGCATCAACCACACACAAAACTGATGTCATGCCGGCTTGGGTTCCAAGGTAGCGCCTGCCGAAATCTGGCCTTGTTTTTCCTGGAATACGTAAGCGCCATCCCACGCAAGTCCCTCCACCGAGAAACGAGCGATGTCTCCAGCTCCAGACCTAGACCTTGCCGCCTATCCCTACTACCTTTCAGGTGCTCTCACCTCGAGTCCAATCTGCCATCGCGCCCTCCAGGGACCCACTCAGGGAGTCCGCAGCACAGCGACGGACGTGGCACCAGTACCCGGGCCTTCCGGTTCCGCTTCAGGCCTAATAACTTCCGGGAGAAGGGTCTGAAGCCGAAGAAACAAACTTGTAGTTCTTCCCTGGAATGTAAATAAGGGAAGGGCGGGCCACCAGCATTCGAGCCCACGGATTGGTCAGCAATAGTCCGCCGTAGCTCTGACCCAAATCTGGAGTCGAGGCTAGGAAGCAGCTCTTAAATCAGTCGGATGCCTCAGGCGCTGCGAAGTCCAACAGGATAGGGAGGACAAGCAGAACCTAAAGAGACTGGTGAACTGAGTAGGGGCAAGCGCCGGTTAGCGCAGCGGGTGACATCATCCATTGAGCATTGCTTGCGTGTGCCACCGTGGGGTGCACCGACTCTGCTTTCAGCTAAGTAGCATGCGAACCTGGCTCCCCACTGCACAGCGCTCCTACGCTTCTAACCTCAGACCCGCCGCGGGAGTAGCTTTTTCCTGGGTGTTCTTCACTTCCTTCTCTCCGATTCTTTCTCATACACTCTGCAATTTTCTTTTGATAACCACATAATTTTGGTGGTTTAGTCTTTTGATTGTTTTTAGATAGGTCTGCCCGTTTCTGCCTCTCGAGTGCTGGGATTTAAAAAAGCGTGCGTCCCTATGCCAGGCTAACCACGTGCAATATTTTGACCAAGTCGTTGTACTTCTATTTCCCTAGTCCCTATGGAAGATGAGCTCCAAGGTCTGGACCGCGAGAATCGTCTTCCCCCACTGACTAAGCGGCCAGAAGCCAGCGCTTCCTTTTTTTTTTTTTTTTTTTTTTTTATCACAGCACCAGGAAGAGAGCGTAAGAAGGATGGTCCACGCGCGGGCCAAGCCACACGCCACTCCCCACCCCCCGCCTGCCAGGAACTCTGGCTAGAGAGGAGGGCTCAAAAGGAGGACACTGCTTGGTTAGCTTGCATCGCCGCTCCAAGACAAGCCGCAGTCGGGTTGCTCCACCTTAAGCCGGAGGCCAGCCCAGCGCCTGTACACACCCTTGGGCTCGGCTGCTCTCCCAGCATCCCTCACGCGTGGACGCTGGGCTTCCGGACCTGGGCGGAGCCCCTGGGTTTGGCCGATTGCGTCTTCCCAGCCCAAGCCTTCCAGCACCCCGTGCCAGGGGCCATGGAGCCCCGGGCAGTTGCGGATGCCTTGGAGACTGGAGAGGAAGATGCGGTGACAGAAGCCCTACGGTCGTTCAACCGGGAGGTGAGAGGCATCCGGCTGCCGTGGAAATCTCAGGAAGAGAGGAAGCAGCGGTGTGCACGCAGCTCGGCTGGGGTGTGCGTGCGAGTGTGGCAGGGAGCACGGTGGTGGGTGGTGGGCTGGGCCTCGGGTGTCTCTGTGGTGGGGTGTGGTGGGGCAGGTGTGTGGGAGGCGAGGGTGGGCCTTGCGTTACGTTCAGAGAGGTGGCTGCTGCTTCAGAGGTAGAAAGCAGACCTGCTGCTCTGACTCGAGGAGCATGGGTCCTACCTGCGCATGAATCTGAGCCTCCTGGGTCTCCCTGCAGCATTCCCAGAGCTTCACCTTCGATGATGCCCAGCAGGAGGACAGGAAGGTAGGTGTCAGCCCCAGGAGCTCCTAGGGCAAGCACGGGCTGCCCCAAGAAGAGGGCCTCGTGGAACCATTTTTGTTCGTCCCCCACAGAGACTCGCAAAGCTGCTGGTCTCCGTACTGGAGCAGGGCTTGTCACCAAAACACCGTGTCACCTGGCTGCAGACTATCCGAATCCTATCCCGAGACCGCAGCTGCCTGGACTCATTTGCCAGCCGCCAGAGTTTACATGCACTAGCCTGCTATGCTGACATTACCATCTCAGAGGAGCCCACCCCACAGTCCCCAGACATGGATGTTCTACTCGAGTCTCTCAAATGCCTGTGTAATCTTGTGCTCAGCAGTCCTACAGCACAGATGCTAGCAGCAGAGGCTCGCCTGGTGGTGAGGCTAGCGGAGCGCGTGGGACTGTACCGAAAAAGGAGCTATCCCCACGAAGTCCAGTTCTTTGACTTGAGGCTCCTTTTCCTGCTAACAGCCCTTCGCACAGATGTGCGCCAGCAACTGTTTCAGGAGCTGCACGGTGTGCGCCTCCTGACTGATGCGCTGGAACTAACACTGGGCGTGGCCCCTAAAGAAAACCCTCCAGTGATGCTTCCAGCCCAAGAGACAGAGAGGGCCATGGAGATCCTCAAAGTGCTCTTTAACATAACCTTCGACTCGGTCAAGAGAGAGGTTGATGAGGTAGGTTGTAGTCTGAAGTCATGGGTGGGACTCAGCTCAGCTGGGACGTTTTTGCTTCCCCTTTGTACCTCAAGTTGCAGGGTGTCAGATATGGCAAGGACTAGAGGACAATGTAGGGGGGACCTCAGGGAAGGTTTCTGAACCTTGTTATGCCTGCAGTTGGGATGGCTATTCTCCACAATGCTTCAGGTGGCCAAAAGCACCACAAAAGCCTTGGGCCACAAGAAGAGGGGCTCCTTCTCACAGGAGCCCCATTCTGTCTTTGGTTAGGAAGATGCTGTGCTCTACCGGTACCTGGGGACCCTTCTGCGGCATTGTGTGATGGTTGACGCTGCCGGAGACCGGACAGAGGAGTTCCATGGGTAAGGGGGAGGGCTTCCTATGTTGGGGATAACAAGAGTGCCTAGGTGGTACAGAAGTCTTTTTTTTTTTTTTTTTTTTTTT
>NW_022196904.1:129964782-129971988 GCF_008632895.1 Mastomys coucha
AGCCCTGGCTGTCCTGGAACTCACTCTGTAGACCAGGCTGGCCTCGAACTCAGAAATCCGCCTGTTTCGGCCTCCCAAGTGCTGGGATTAAAGGCGTGCGCCACCACCACCACCACCACCACCACCGGGCGGTACAGAAGTCCTTATCCCTAGCTGTGAATCAGAAGCACCCAGGAGCCCAGGCTTCATCAGGGGAATGGGACACCAGTGTTTCCAGAGAGCCTAGGGAACTCAGGAATGACTAAGAGCTATGAACTTAGAGACAAGGCCTTAGAAGGAGGCCTAAGGCAGGCCCAAGGAGGCAGTGGTGGCCATAGCATTGTAAGGCAGTATGGTCTCTTGCTGGCGCCTCAGCTCATCTTGGTTTCGGGAGATTGCTTGGCATCTCAGCTCAGCCAGAATGGTGCAGATGGAGTCTACAGAGTCTCCCCATCAAACTTGAGTTGGGGTACCACCTGCCCTTACCTATCTGTAGTCCTCAGTGCAATCCTTTGGGCCCACATATCATGTGTACCCCAGGAGAAGAGCCAGGGATTGTATCTGTGCTCAATGTAGTTACTGTGTCAAGGCCTCTGTCTGTCCCCAGCCATACGGTGAATCTCCTGGGGAACTTGCCCCTCAAATGTTTGGATGTCCTTCTTGCCCTGGAGCTACACGAAGGATCCTTAGAGTTTATGGGAGTTAATATGGATGTGATCAGTGCCCTCCTCGCCTTCCTAGAGAAGCGCCTGCACCAGGTAGGAGGGGGACCTGTTCTGTGGATACCCAGGGGCTTGGGCACCAGTTGTGGCTACTATTTCTGCACCATTGGTACTGGCAAGTAGAGCTCAGCTTGATGGTATATCTTGGACAATTCCTCCGATTGCTCTGTGGTGCGGCTAGATGGTAGCCACTCAGTCGGGCCCCCTCAGAAGCTTGCAGATACACTGTATGTGCGAACCCTCCTGCTGCTGAGTCCCAAAGAAAAGCAAGCTTCTCAGGGTTCTACTAAGGTGAACATTATCTTTTAGGTCTCTGTTAAGTGGTTCTCAGAAGCCTCTGGAGACAGGGTTTCTCTGTATAATCTTGGCTCTCCTGTAACTCACTCTGTAGACCAAGCTGGCCTCAGACTCACAGAGATCTGTCTGCCTCTGCCCCTTGAGTGCTGGGATTAAAGATGTGCATGGACACCGCCATCACCCTCAACTGTCCCTCTGAATCTTAAAGAGGCATAACCAAAAGTTATCTGACTCCTGTGGGTTTCCATGGGAGATCCAGAGGGCTAGTGATCTAGCCTATCCTTGTGGAGCCCCCACAGCTGAAAGCCATAGACTGAGATCCATTAGATCTGAGGAGCCATATTGCTGGGCAGAGGATGTTCAACACCTATGAGCTTGGTGAGGAGATGTGGCTGCCTGCCCCTATTGCTATGGCTGCTGGTGTTAGTCTCCAGGGAAATAATGGGAAGGCAGGGAAGGGACAGGTACACTGCTGTCCATGAGGCACTTTGAATAGGAAATCTGTCATTTGCTTTTGCTGTTTCCTGAGGGTACAGTGTCTACCTCAGATGTGTAGACAACTTCAAATGTTTTTTGTTTTGTTCATGGCCCTGGTTTATAGTTGTGACAGATGGTTTTGTTGTTGTTGTTGTTTTTGTGGGGTTTTTTTTTGTTTGTTTGTTTGTTTGGGATTTTTTTGGTTTTCGAGACAAGGTTTCTCTGTGTAGCCCTAGTTGTCCTGGAACTCACTCTGTAAACCAGAATGGCCTCGAACTCAGAAATCCGCTTGCCTCTGTCTCCCAAGTGCTGGGATTAAAGGCATGTGCCCACCACCACTGCCCGGCGTGGCAGTTGGTTTTAAAGAAACTAGTTGTTTGACCCGGGTCACAAAGTTTTCCAGAAGTGTGTCTGGTTTCCATCACTTTCTCTTCTTAAGGGTTTCATAGACCCTGTACAGGCAAAGATGAACTTGAACTTCTGACTTGCCTGCTTCCCAAGTGCTGGACCTACAGACTTACACCACCATGACTGGCTTCGATGTTTCTATACCTTTTTAAGCTAATAAATACCCAGCACTATCTTTGGCCCTTAGCTAACGTGGCCTCTTTAAAAGAGGTGGTTAGAACCATCTGGTGAAGTGTGCAGTGTAACTCCATACCTGGGGAGCATATGTCAGTGACAGAAGCCCTTCTGCAGACCCACAGGCTGAAGGAGTGTGTGGCACCTGTGCTGAATGTGTTGACAGAATGTGCCCGCATGCACCGTCCTGCCAGGAAGTTCCTGAAGGCCCAGGTACTTGGAGAATGAGATGGAGCTGGGGAATCTGGCCTGGGTCCTTTTTACAGGCTACTGGCTGCTCCAAGCCAACACTTAGAGACAGCTGCCTTCCTAGGTTCTGCCCCCTCTGAGGGATGTGAGGACTCGGCCTGAGGTGGGGGACCTGCTTCGAAACAAGCTTGTCCGCCTCATGACACACCTGGATACAGATGTGAAGAGAGTAGCTGCCGAGTTCCTCTTTGTCTTATGCTCTGAGAGTGGTGAGTTGGGGGAGCCCAAGCCCCAGGCCTCCCCTGCCTCAGCCATATTCACACATTGACCTCTGCCCTGGTCTTCAGTGCCCCGATTCATCAAGTACACAGGCTACGGGAATGCTGCTGGCCTCCTGGCTGCCAGGGGCCTCATGGCTGGGGGCCGAGCCGAGGGCCAGTACTCAGAGGATGAGGACACAGACACAGAGGAGTACAGGGAAGCTAAGGCCAGGTATGCGCCCCTAATGTGGTTCCCTCATAACCCCTATCCCCCTACCCATCCACTACCCAACCAGAACCAGTAGTACATAGGACAGGATAAGAATAGGACTAGATAAGACCTGAATTCAGGAACTTGTATTCTAATGACAAGTTATATCCTTGGTGTACTGAGGCCCATCAAGTGAGCTATCTAGTATCCAGGAGGTCCTGGGCAAGAGTTGTCTGGCTGGTGTTTGAGGGGGATCTCCCTTCTGAAGTCCCATCACCAAAACCAAAACCAAGAAGGTGGGTTCTTGCTAACCCAGCCCTAAGCATGAAGATGGAGACTACCTGCCCACGGAGCGCCACTTTTCCTATAGCATCACTAACCCATTTCCCATGCGCTGTTCCTGGGAAGTAGCATCAACCCTGTGACTGGAAGGGTGGAGGAGAAGCCGCCTAATCCCATGGAAGGCATGACAGAGGAGCAGAAGGAACATGAGGCCATGAAGCTAGTGAACATGTTTGACAAGCTCTCCAGGTATGTGTTCTGAGTAAGGCTTGAAGCTAAAAGACACGGGAATGATTCTGTTTTGTGAGCCCAAGGAGACTGGCTTAGAGATGACGATCCTAGTGAGGTTGTATTAGACATTTGAGATAACTTGCCCTAGAGGTAACCCTCTGGCAAAGAGAGGATACAGCCAGCATCCCTCTGGCAAAGGGTACAGTCAGCATTGAGCCCTGTTTCTAGACGGTGAAAACAAGGACAAGAAAGTGAAGGAGTGTCTATGTCTCAAAGCTAGTTAAGTGGTGGTTAGGATAGGGGCCTAGTTAATAGTTAACCTAGTCCAAGTAGCAGCCAAGAAATGAGCAAGAGCCCCTGCCCTGCCCTGCACACTAGGTCCTTTTCCCAACCACACTGCTTTCTGTGCAGGCACAGAGTCATCCAACCCATGGGGATGAGTCCCAGGGGTCACCTCACTTCTCTGCAAGATGCTATGTGTGAGACTATGGAGGGACAGCTCTCCTCAGACCCCGACTCAGACCCCGACTGAAGATGGCAGTGGCCTTGCTCCCCTTCAGAACTGGTGCTGCTTCCAGACACGTGCTGGGGTGCTGCCTCGAGAAGCCACGCCCCTCTCCGGCTGGGGAGCCCTTCTCTCCTCACATTTCCGTCATCTGCCTTTGGTCCAGTTTCTTGTGTTTAGGACTGTGGTAGTCTTACCCTCTGTGAAACTGGGAACTCACCTTTCATTTCCACAAGTGAAGTTGTTTCTTGGATGTGGCTGCAGCCATGGGCAGAGTTGCCCTGGCACATAAACAAACATGCATGTATGAGGGTGGTAATGGAGCAGGGTACACATGGTGTAAACATGACTAGGCTGGATGCCAGCCCAGAGCCCATATGTGGGGCATACGCTGTGTTTCAAACATTTTAGAATCTGCTGGAATTGTTTAAGTATGTCAGAAAACACACCAAGCATCACGGTTCCTGCTTCTGGCCCCAGTGAGCACAGGGCCAATGGCCTCTTCTAAATTGTTTTTGGTCCTGGCTCAGCCATCCATTGCAGTATCCACATACCCAAGCCTCACTGGTTGTGACAACTCAGTCACAACCACTGGTTTAGTAATTATGTGAAGGCAAAAAGTTGTAAGACAAGGTAAAATCTGAGATTTCTGAAGCACAGAATAAAGAAGAGTTTGGGACAAGACTGTGTATCTGTGAAATAGTTGGGTGAAAGGATATTAAATAGGAACTGATTTCATTCTATTTAACATTCAGGATTTCCTAGATCACCACACATCTACTGTCATTGGAGAACAAGGATAGAAAACAAGACCCCAGTCCCTGGAACCTTATTAGGTTAGCTACAGTCAAAAATGGGTTCTAACAGTAATGGGGTGCTCCTACCTGGCAAACAGCCTAAAACAGTTTCTGAGTAGTAGCCGAGGAGGAAGCAGCCTGTGCTTAGTCATGACTGCACATAGGACAGGAGAACCGAAGAGCCAGTGGGAGTTCCCAGGTAATGCCTGCCACTGGAAGCAGCAGCCTGGGCTGAGTAGTGGGAAGTGGCTTAGGGCGGGCTGGGCAGATAGGGATTCTAAAGGATGCAGGTATTCTTGAGGGACTGCAGAAGAGGGGCCTGAGTTAACACCAGAGTAAGTCAGGGGACAGATGGGCTCAGTCCTGTCATCCAAGAGGAGAACACCCACATAACCTGAAATATGTCAACACTTACTATCCCAAACAGACAAATGAAAGGATGCCAAGTTTACACTAAGTTTACACTAAGTTTTACACTAAGTTTATTTCATGCGAGAAATGATGTTTTAGTTAAAGATGCCACTTTGTAGATCAACGTGCTAGATTACCCTAGTGTGTCACCTGTCTGGTGACAGACACACTGTACTGCCCTCTTGGTAACTGTAAGGGCCACTGCCAGAAATCGGCATCCACACTACAAGCTTCAGCAGTGAGGAGGTGGCCAGATCGCATGTGAGTGGCCCCAAAGGTAGACTTCCTGGTCAGCTTTTCCAAAGGCAGCCTCAGAGAACCACTGCCAGGCCACATTTTGTGGTCTGGCCCACATTTGTAAACCTGTTGGAGCTGTCTTCAGCATGAGGTCTCCCTGGACATAGGATGATCTCCTGTGTGACTTTCCCAGGTGAAGGAGTCTTATTTGTCCTCTCCATTCAGCTAGAGGAGACAGGAGGTCAGTTAACATCACACACAGAGGCCAGCATATCCCAGGCATGGACCAGTCATTGAAGTAAATATTTTATGGAATAAACTTTTGTCTTTGAAATGAACAGGAAAAAAGATCCCAGAAGGCCTAGCACAACATAGGTGGCTAAATAAAGACTGTTTTCTAATAAATGGCACCTGTGTACAGCCCTAAGAGCCAAACATTGGAACAAAAAGATGTAATACTGGTGGTTATGTCTCATCTGTGGCAGCAGTAAATGCCAAGGCTGCTCCTTAATATGCCAGGCTTCTCTTCAGTCCAGTTTCATTAAGAGCTCAGGCTAAGCACAGAGGTTGGGAGCTTTTGCCAGTGAAAGTGAGACCGTAGGCCCAGAGCCACATAACATCAACTGGGATATATTCTAGTGAGATCCTCTGGGCAGTGCTGCACCTTTTTATAATAATCACATATAACATGGTTCTCACAGGAAATTATTTTCTGTGAGTCACAGGTACTATAAAGCCTACAACGCATAGTGTTCCCTGGCTTCCTATTCCCAAAGGCTGTAATGGAGAATGACACTGATTACCAAACCACCCCTGGTTAGCTCTGTCCCAGCAGACAGTTGTAGAGTAGGGAGCAAAAAGCAATGGTCTGTGGGAGCACCATCTCCTAAAGGCCAGCAACCACTGAGGGCAGCAGCCAGAGAGGATGCAGTCTGCTGGACTGGGCCCAAAGCTTAGCATTCGTACCTTTCCATGCTCCCGCTGCATGAGATCCTGCAGCTCTTGTGTCCACCCCAGGAGGTCCACCAGCCTTTCCACACCATGAACTACATCCCCTAGCTGGACCACATCTTTCCTTCGAGGACTCAGAGCAAATGGCCCTACCAAGTCTCGATTGATGAGCAGTCGGGGCACAGATTTCTGTACTGCTTCAGACAAGCTGGCAAAAGGCTCCACCTGAAAGATAACCCAAATGTGAAAGGCAGGGTGTCCATGCACATCAAGACATTGAGCACTACAGTCTAATTAGAGACCTTGGGGCAGGAGACAAGGCTGACACTGTGACACAAAGAACCCGCCACTTAGTTTCCAAAGGCTTTTACCCCCGGGTCTAGGTGATCCCTTTCCCATCTATAGCCTCTCTCTTCTACTTGGTGGGCCAACACAAGTCCTGACTTCTCCTACTCCATCTTCCCTCCCTGTCTACATGTTCTGCCTGCAAGCATCTAACCTTCTAACCTGCTCTGTCCACTCTACAGCCTGGGCCCTGCTCCGAGCTTCCCCTATACTTGCCCGACATAAGGAGCAGGCACCCTTTACCACCTTGCTACTGTCCCACCTCCTGGGTCTGCACCAAGAATAACAGTGGGAAATGAATCCATTAAGGGGTGATACCAAGCCTGGCTCTTATCTAAAAGGGAAAAGTCAGTCCTTACCTTTCACTACAGAACTTTGAAATGGATTATAGATTTAAATGTGAGCAAAACAGCTGTGGCGCCAGTATAATAGTAGTATACCTATAATCCCAGCAGTCAGAGAAAGGTCAGATGTTCAAGGTCATCCTCAGCTACACAGCAAGTTTAAGGTCATCTATGGTTACATAAGACCCTCACCTCAAAAAAATCAAAATAAGGGGCTAGAAAGATATCTCAGCAATTAGGAGCACTTGCTGCTAAGTTTGGTTCCCAGCACCCACCTGGCAGTTCACATCTCCAGTTCCAGGGTATTCAATGTCCTGTCCATAGGTACCAGACACACAGGGTGTACACATGTACATACATACAGGCAAACATTCATATATATATAT
>NW_022196904.1:129971998-130000072 GCF_008632895.1 Mastomys coucha
TATATATATATACATACATACATATATATATACACACACATATATACATATATATATATACACACACATATATATATAAATATATGTATATATATTAGTGTGTGTACATATATACACACATATATATCACATATATATGTATGTATATGTGTGTATACGTGTGTGTATACGTGTGAGTGTGTGTGTGTGTGTGGTTTGTTTGTTTTTCGAGACAGGGTTTCTCTGTGTAGCCCTGGCTGTCCTGGAACTCACTGTGTAGACCAGGTTGGCCTTGAACTCAGAAATCCGCCTGCCTCTGCCTCCCAAGTGCTGGGATTAAAGGCATATGCCACCACTGCCTGGCTCATACATATAGTTTTTAAAATAAAAAGCCAAACAGGTCAAAAGACCTTGACAGCTCTTAAAAAGTAAGGGAAAACCAAGATATCTCACTGTGTAAGGAGCTTGCCACCAAACCTGACAACCTGAGTTTGATCCCCAGCATCCACATAGTGGAAGGAGAGAAGTGACTCTTGACAAATTGTCCTCTGGCCTACACACATATATAAACATGTGTAAAACAAAAGTTCTCAAAAATAAAGACAAACGCTAGGCAGTGGTGGCACATGCCTTTAATCCCAGTACTTGGGAGGCAGAGACAGGTGGATTTCTGAGTTCAAGGCCAGCCTGGTCTACAGAGTGAGTTCCAGGACAGCCAGGGCCATACAGAGAAATCCTGTCTTGAAAAATAAATAAATAAAATAAAGACAAACTAGGATTTGTAGGTGTGAGGAAGGAAAGGTGTTCTAGACGTGAACCTGAAGTGAGAGGAAAGATGACATCAGCACTGCCACACTGACTACATAAAACTTGTGGGAGAGTGTGTGGTGGAATGCTTTATATACATTAGCTATGTTGTAATTTACTACCTAGCGGAAAAGGGAGTGATACAACTCTGCAAAGAAAACAAATGGTACATAAACATGAGCAGAAATATAGGGCCTCACAGTGTCTGTGGTGGGGAGCTAACCCAGGCTTAGTGCTTGCTAGGGAAGCAACTCAAGTCACATCACCAGCCCTTCATGCTTATCTGTAACTGTTCAGACTGACAGAAAACTAAAATGGGTCATTTTCATATTGTGGCGATATGAGCAACTGGACCCTCATACACTAGTATCAGCATTTGTCCCTCAAGAGGACATGCGCAGGTGTAAATACACACACAGACTTTTACCATAGCAGACAACACACAAATTACTGTTTGTCTACTATCCACCAATAAGAAATAGTCTACAGCCAGGCAGTAGTGGTGGCACGCCTTTAATCCCAGCACTTGGGAGGCAGAGGCAGGCAGATTTCTGAGTTCGAGGCCAGCCTGGTCTACAGAGTAAGTTCCAGGACAGCTAGGGCTACACAGAGAAACCCTGTCTCGGAAAAAAAAAAAGAAAGAAAGAAAGAAAGGAAAAGAAAAAGAAATGGTCTACATACATTTTCTTATAGGTTCACAATTCTTGACTTAGAACCTATGACTGGAAATGTTGCAGGGTTCTGGATATTTCAGGTTTTTAAAAAGAACATATGGTTATATTACAAGACACAGTAAAGATCCTGAGTGCTCCAAGATCTAGCATGTTACTATTTTTTCCACAAACGTGGAGTGCAGGACACTGCAGATTTGTCACCCTACACTGGTAGAGGATTGAGGCCTGTCCTGTCTGTGCCCTCACACTCACAGCAGCAGCAGGGCACTAGCAAGCCTGCTCCAGGTAGATGCTTACATCACACAGTGGGTGGCTTCTGGCCATCTGGTCCCAAGAAAAGACACCCATGAGGACACAGGCCAAAATATTAGTAGCTACTGGTCTTTAAAGCTGATTCTTGGGTCTGGAGAGAGAGGATACTAGCTTCTCTTCCAGAGAAACTGGCTTTGAATCCCAGCACCTACATGGCAGCTCACAACTACCTCTCAGTCTAGTTCCTGGGAATCAGATGCCCTCTTCTGGTCTCCATAGGGACTAAAAATACATGCAGACATAACACTCACATACATAGAATAAGATAATAAAAATTAAAAGAAAATAAAGTTGATTCTTCACTTTGCCTCTGCTGTTGTAAATAAGTCATTTGGTTGGTTTTTTTGGTTGGTTGGTTGGTTGGTTTTTTGAAACAGGTTTTCTTTGTATAGTCCTGGCTGTCCTGTCTCTGCCTCCTAAATGCTGGTGCCACCACCATATGGCATAAATGAGTAGAAGCATATGGTTGGTAGGCAGTGGAGGTGCACACCTTTAATCCCAGCACTTTGAATGCAGAGGCAGAAGGATCTCTGTGAGTTCAAGGACAGCCTGGTCTACATAGTGAGTTCCAGGATAGACAGGCTATATAGAAAGACCCTGTCTCAAAACAAACACAAAATCAGACGGTACATTTATAAGCAAGGAGAAATGGCTATTTTCATTTTACTTCAAAAATAAAGGTGACTGATAGTCTCAGTGTCCTTATCTGATAGCTGCTATAATCAGAAGAACTGGGCCCATATACTGAGTACCACAGACCAGAGGGCCCAACCCTTTGGCCCCTGACTGCCCCCACCCAAGTCTGTCCTTTCTTCCAAACCTGTATCTATGACAGCACTCTGGAAACTCCTACTTGCTCACCTCTCGCCCAGCCTCTCGCCCAGTTCCTTCCTCAGGTCCCTCCTGACCCTACTCCCCACACCCACATTTTGCTACCTTATTCTTTTATACGTTATACCTTTGCTACCAGATACCTTTGTAAGGTGTTTGGCTGAGCTGGTGTCATCAAACCCACGCAGTGGAACAGGGCACATCCTAGTCCTGTGGTAGCTGACGCTCTCCCATGTCCTACACGGCAGAGTGCCCTCTATCTTTTTACACCCAGAGCACTGGGCCCATGCTGGTTTACCAAAGCACCTGCCAAGACCATCCAACCCCAGCAGCAAGGGCCTTTACTGAACCCTGTCCTGGCCAATTCACAGAACAGCCAGCGGGAGCCTTTTTGGCAGAAAGCCAGAGCATCAGACTTCCTAGTGGTCATCTCCATGGCCCTGGGCCTCACTGCCAGCCACTGTGGTGTGCCCTGCCGAACCTTAAGCAGAAAGTCTTACTGCTTTATAGAGACCTACTGACAAGGCTCACACTAAACAGCTGCATTGCATTGTTACCCCTCCACAGACATGCCAAAATATCCATTCACTCTGACACTGTCTTTCCGTACCCACCGCCCATAATGGTGCCTTAGTGTTGAATCTCACTTTAGTGTCTAAAGCACCAGATTGGCCTGGTTCACGTCATGCAGTAACAGTGACAGGCTGAGTGCACAGACCTCAGTCTGCAACATCTAGCCTCCTGAACAGAGCTTTTTGGACTTCTGCCCTGATGTCTACACACAGTTGGGCTCATGGTCTTGACTCTTTACACCTTTTGGAAACTCGCTGGCATTCAGACTCAGATGTAGATCAATATCTTGTACCTCTTCGGTGGTCATCTCAATACAGAGCCACAAACGTATCTGCATGCAGACCCCTACCAGCTAACTGGTCCTCTGACTGCCCCTGCCAGCTAACTGCTGATGCTGCAGCCAGCCTCCTCCCACCAAAGGTCACTTCAGGACTGCCATGTGCTCTTCATCTCATAGTACAACTCTGTGCCTAGATCAGTCCTTTCAGCCCTGCCCCATGGCTAACCTTTCACTACACCCTTACACCTTCCTACACAGCCATTGCTCTCAAACCCCAAGTGTCACCACCAGTAACTACTCACCTGAAAAGGTTGCACCGTCAACCAGGCCCTAGCCCTCCATACCACTCTCCCACCCATCCCCATATGCCTTTGAACAAACCTCCAGGGAGGTCCCAAGAATGAGTAGCAGATCTGCCAAAGCGAAGTCAGCCACATGTAGTAAGAACCTTGCAGGCAGCGATTCCCCAAAGAACACAATGTCAGGTTTCACAACGCCAGTACAGACAGGGCAGCGAGGCACCCTGTCTGCCATCACATCAGCCTGTGGAATCAGAGAGAAGGGGGAGGAAGATGACTTTTAAAAAACGAAAACACAACAGCTTCTCAAGGAAATTTTGAACACGTCCAAAAATCTTCACTTTGTAATGGACCTTATGTGGCTTTAGCAAGTTTTGTCACCTGTTTCTCAAATGCCGGGGGCGGGGGCTGTTGGGGGGCTGCAAATATTTCAAATCAAGTCCTAGACATCACCTAGTTTCACCCACCAATTCTCCTGTAGTTCCACCTGGGATGGAGCACAGCCCTTAGAGTGCTTTATAGGCATCCCAAACACAGTGAGAGAGGCAGCACAGGCCTGTCCCCAGTTGGAGCTTGAGTGACAAGTGTTCTGCTTCTGTCCTAGATGTCATCTGCAACTCACTGATGACACTGTCCAGAGTGACCATAGCTGCCACAGACAGCTCCTTATAGGAAAAGCAGGTGACAATTACTAATAACTGACCCTAGACCATGACTCATGCCAAAAAGAAAAGGAGGCAGTATGCTTTCCAACAAGGCCACAGAGACATCCTTGTAAAAAGATTTATAGCTAAGTAGATTTTAGTAGCATAAATTCAGCAAGAATGAGTAGAAACAACTGCCAACAGATTCCAGAAAGTATTAGCTACAGATAATAAAACTATATTGTGTTTAAATTAAAAGAAGAAAAATGACCAGCTTAAGATATCTAAGAAAAGAAAATTTTTAAACGTTATAGATTATTTTTAAAAAGAACCAAGTAGAATTTCTAGAAATTAAAAAGCAAAGGAAAAATTCAATGGAAGAACTTTATTCACTACAACACAACAAAGTATTGATGAGCTTAAAACAGATCAGAAGAAATCACCCAGAATGCAACACAAGTGTAGCAATGGCATACACTGCAGAGTGGCCACAACTGCCCGAGAGAAGGTGGGATGCTCATCTACTCAGAGAACACAGAGGGCAGGAGGGAAGGGTGGAAGTGATGCGCAGCTAAAGTGAGCCTGCCTGGGGATTCCTCTGCAGTGACAGAGAAAGCCCTGTGCATTACAAGCAGAAGGAATCAAAGGAATCCATATGGAAACACAACACAGGGAAACTGCCAATTCTTGAGGAAAAAGTCTGAAAAACAAGCAGAAAACATGATTAGCTGACGGGTTTACAAAAGCCAATACAACATGGAAGTCAGAGAGCTCCCAGATCTTAGGACTCTAAAGCCAAAGGTACCAAACTACGAACTGGCAAGAGAAGAAAGAGGCCACAACAGAGAAGATGTTCCAAACTGACACAAGGCACAGCAACTGGTTTCTGACTGAAAAGCAGAGGCAGATCAATAGAGAAAGGACATTTCCTACAAATGTGCTGGGACATACATCCACATGCAACAGAATGAACCTGGGACATACATCCACATGCAACAGAATGAACCTGGGACATACATCCACATGCAACAGAATGAACCTAGACAGACTTACATGCTTCATGATATTAACTCAGAGTGGATCCAAGACCTACATGCAAAGACAAAAACTTCTAGAAGATGGCATGTGAGGAAACGTAGGTGAACTTTAGTATGGCAGTGATTTTTTGGATTCAACACTAAATCAAACCCTTGAAAGAAATAAGGATGATATAATACCAAATTAAGAACTTCTCCTAAAAAACAACAAAACAATAACAACAAAAAAACTTTGAAAGCCGGGCAGTGGTGGTGCAAGTCTTTATTCCCAGCACTTGGGAGGCAGAGGCAGGCGGATTTCTGAGTTCAAGGCCAGCCTGGTCTACAAAGTGAGTTCCAGGACAGCCAGGGCTACACAGAGAAACCCTGTCTCAAAAACAAAAAACAAAACAAAACAAAAAAACCCAAAACCAACCAAACAAAAAACTTCTAGTCTGAGAAAGACACTGTACAAAGAGTGAGGAGAAAAGCCACAGACTGGGAAAAACATTCACAGAAGATATATCTGATAATGAAGTACTAACTAAAATATACACAGTGTTTTATTACACTTTTAATTATTTTGTATATATATAGGGCATGATGCCCATGTTCAAGTTGGCAGGTAGAGATTATTTCTCTCCCTCAGCGTGTGAATCCCAAGGATAGAACTCAGATTGTCAGGCTCGGCAGCAAGCACTTTTACTGGTACTCTGGATCAGCAATGACCCCATAGGACCAGGCACCGGAACACCTGGTCTCAGCTGTTGGTGCCCTGGAAAGTTTAGGAGGTGCTGCCTGGTTGGAGGAGACATGGCAGTGGTCGCTGGCTTTCAGAGTTATATCCTCACCCTACTTCCACTTTGCTCTCTCTGCTTCATGCTTGCCTTTGAAGATGTGAGCTCTCAGCATCCTATTCCTGCGGCCATGCCTGTCGCTTGTTGCCATATGTCCCAACCATGATGGACTCTTATCCCTCTGGAACCACAAGCAAAAACAAAGTCTTTTTTTAAACTGCCTTGGTCACAGGGTCTTATCACAGCAAAAAAGAAGTAAATAAATATGCCTGTGCAGCCATCCTGCTAGCTCTGCAATGAACTCTTAAAGCTCAACTAGAAGAAACCAATTTTGAAAGGAGCAAAATACAGCCAGGTGGTGGTAAAGCACGCCTTTAATCCCAGCACTTGGGAGGCAGAGGCAGGTGGATCTCTGAGTTTGAGGCCAGCCTGGTCTAAAGATTGGTTCCAGGACAGCCAGGGCTACACAGAGAAACCCTGTCTCAATACATACATACATACATACATACGGGGAGGAGGAAGAAGGAGGAGGAGGGGGGAGGAAGGGGGAGAGAGAGGACAGAGAGAGGGAGAGAGAGAGAGGGGAGAGAGAGAGAGAGAGAATGAATAGCAAAAAACCATGGATACCTCCCCAAAGAACAAAAGGTAACAACCACCTGAGAAGATGCTCATCATTAAAAACCACCAAGGAACTGAAAATTAAATCACCAGGTATCACTACACAACTTATTAGTTCTGACCTGGATCCTGAACATGGATAATTAAACAATACTGATGAGGACATGGAGCAGTAGGGGTTCTGGGTGCAGTTGGAAAGCACAGTATCATAGTCACTTTGGAAGACTCTGTGTGTGTGTGTGTGTGTGTGTTGCTGAGAACTGAACCCAGGGCCTCACATGAGCTAGTTAAGTTCTCTAACCTATATCCATACATACATATATTACTAAGCTATATTCATACATACATTACTAAGCTATATCTGTATATATATTACTAAGCTATAGCCATACATACATGTTACTAAGCTATAGCCATACATATATTACTAAGCTATATCCATACATATATTACTAAGCTATAGCCATACATACATATGTTACTAAGCTATAGCCATACATATATTACTAAGCTATATCTAGCCCTAGTTCTTTGCTTCTTATAAAACTATCACACTTCTACTGTGATCCAAAAATCATGTTTAAAATTTATCCATTGAACTTGAAAGCTTACATTTATACAAAACCTACATAAAGCAGTTTGTATTCTTGAACTGAAGCATTCATATTGCTAGCAGAGTGGATGAACCATGGCATATCTAGACAAATTGTACATTACCGAGTACTAATAAGAAGTCAGGTGCTCACTTCGACAGCACATATACTAAAATTGGAACGATACAGAGAAGATTAGCATGGCCCCTGCGCAAGGATGACATGCAAATTCGTGAAGCATTCCATATTTTTTAAAAAAAAAAAAAAGAAGAAGAAGAAATCAGGCCCGGCGGTGGTAGCACACGCCTTTAATCCCAGCATTTGGGAGGCAGAGGCAGGCGGATTTCTGAGTTCGAGGCTGGCCTAGTCTACAGAGTGAGTTCTAGGACAGCCAAGGCTACACAGAGAAACCCTATCTTGAAAAAACCAAAGGGGGAAAAAAAGTCAGCTACTGGGCCAGGAAAATACAGAGAATGTGCCGGCTGATGGTGGCCATTTTCATAGCTTAATCTCGGAGGGTTTATTTGGGCATTGTGACTGGTGTGTGAGGGGTGAGCAATGTCTCATCTGATAATACACGCTGCTAAGTGGAAAAAGCCAGTCCAAAAAGGATCCACACTGTATGATCCCAATGTTATGACATTATAGACAAGACAGATCAGTAAGAAAATAAGATCAGAGTTGCTAAGGGTTGGGGTAGATGAAAGACGAACACGAAGAACAAAAGGAGTGTAAGGAGACTGACAGTAGTCCATACCCACAGAGTACACCACACTAAGATTACTGTGGACTCTAGCAAGAGTGTTGTCTGTGTGAGTCCATCAGCTGACTTTGGAGGGCACGCTGGCAGTGACAGAGCTGTACATGTAACAGTATGGGTGCATGGCAACTATCTGGACTTTCTACCTAATCTTGCTAAAACTTTAAAAATAAAGATCTAAAACAAAACAAAAAGGCTTATCTCCAAAAGCCATGTGTTGAGGACTTACTCCCTAGCCTGTGGTTCTGTTGGAGGGGGAAGAGCCTGCAGAAGACAGGTCTCGCTAGAGAATCAGGTCGTATGGAGCATGCCCTCAAAGGGCAATGGGCTCCTTCCTCCTCCTTTCTCTTCCCCTTCCTAACCATGGCATGAGCACTTTTGTAACACACTCTCCCATCATGATGTGCTACCTTGTCACAGGCCCAAAACATGGACCAGAATCTCTGACACTGAAACCAAGATAAACCTTTTGTCTTCTAAGTTTATTATCTGAGGTATTTGTTGTGGTAACAGAAAGCTGACTATCCTAAAACTTGTTAAAATTCATATTGCATGGGATGGAGAAATGGCCTAGTGGTTCAGAGCACTGTTGCTCTTGCAGAGGACCTGGGTTTGATCCTCAGCACCCACATGGTGACTCACACTATTTATAACTACAGTCCTGGGAGATCCAATGCCCTCTTCTGACCTCTGTATATAATACACACACAAAATGTATATATGTGTAAAATAAATAATTTTAATTCATATTTCCTAACACTTGCTATAAGCTACAGTAACCAAAGCAGTGTGATATTGACATAAAAAAAGACAGACAGCTCAATAGAACAGAGCAGAGAGCCCTCAAACAAATCCCTACATACATAATCAATACTTTTTTTTTTTTTAAGGATATCAAGCCTATTGTTGCAGGGGAGTATAGTTTCATCCACTATGGAAGCTGGGCATGGTGGTAAATACCTTTAATCCCAGAATTTAGGACAGAGGGACAAATGGATCATGGCCAGCATGGTCCCCATAGCAAGTTCCAAGCTAGGCAGGGCTACAGAGTGAGACCCTGTCACAAAGCAGGTTAGGGAAGCCTATGAGGGAAGCTGGAGAAACAGAAGTTAAAAGTACTAGCTGCTCTTCCAAAGAACCTGAGTTCAATTCCTAGCACACATGGTGGCTCACAACCTGTCCATATTCCAATGCCAGGGGATCTGACACCCTCTTCTAGCCTCCCTGGGCACTATACACACACAGACATGCATCCAGCTAAACACCCATGCACATAAAATAAATAATAAAAAACAGTGGATAGGTGCATTGAAAGATGACTTTTGTTAAGGGAGAAAGTCACAGATGAGCAGCACTGGCTGTGAGCCCTTAAACGGCACGTGTGGCTTTGTAAAGGATGAACTATGGACTCACCATGCAGACCTCAGGAACTATGTCAAACAAAGCTTCACCATGAGACAGTTCACCCCTCCTCACACACCTCTCACAACCCCAAAATGAACCTTCTGAGATTAAGCTGTGAAAATGGCCACCATCAGACAAACATTCTTTACTTTCTGAATTGTCTTTGAGACCATAATACTAAAAAGATCCAAAGAAGTTCATGGCCAGCCTGGTCTACATAGTGAATACCCGGACAGGCAGTGCTACACAGTGAAACCCTGCCTTGGGGGTGGGGAAAAATCTCTAAATAAACGCAATTCTTTGTTCTAGACTAGACTGACTTCATCTCAACTGGTAAGTTGGAACTGTGTATGGATAATACACAAAAATTTAATTCAAAATGATCACATTCATAAATGTAAGAGCTAAAACACTTAAACTCTGGGAAGAAAATACAAGAGAAGCTATGATAGATGCCAAAAGCCCAGCCAACCAAAGGAAAACAAACCGACAGCATTAAAACTCCAACGCTCTGTGCATGCTGGACAAAGTCATTAGAGTAATAGCAGGGCAGGAAGAGTAGATAAAATGTAAATGGGATCGCCTCTGTGGGAAGTTCAAGGGAACCTCAGAAAATTAAGTTAGGCTTACCATAAACGCTTACAATTTCACACCTAGGAATATAATGAGAAGAATTGAAAGCAGGGTCTCAAAGAGTTGTCTGCACACCCACATCCACATTCTCGATGGCCAAAAGGGAAGAGCAACACAAGTATTCATCAACAAACAAATACAGGTATAAAACGTGCCCAGCTTTAAAATGGAAGGGGAGTCTGACACTTACCAGGAGACAGGTAAATCTGAAACAAGGCAGTCACAAAAGGAAGTGAACTGAGTGACTCTTTGATCCAGCTCTTAGGTGATAATAGTAGGGAACATTACCACAGGCTTAGGGGAAGCTGGTGTTTAACAGCTATGGAGTTCAGTTCCTGCTTGGTATGATGAAGATTGTTCTGGAAATACATGGCAGTACTGGTTGCAGAACATTGATACCTTGGAACTACACTTAAAACTTATTAAAATAGGAACTGGAGAGATGGCTCAGTGGTTAAGAGCACCTGTTGCAGAGGACTTTAGTTCAATTGCCAGCACCCACGGCAGCTCACAACTATCTGGAACTCCAGTCTCAGGGCACCCGGTGCCTTCTAACTGCTATGGGCTCCTGCACACATGTGGGCACAAATATATACACTCAGGCACACACACATACACGCACATACGTGAAATAAATATTTTTAAATTATTTGAATGATGAATTTTGTGTTATATATACCACAATGAAACATTGTAAAGATTTTTTGTTGTTGTTGTTTTTTTGTTTTTCAAGACAGAGTTTCTCTGTATAGCCCTGGCTGTCCTGGAACTCACTCTGTAGACCAGGCTGGCCTTGAACTCAGAAATCCATCTGCCTCTGCCTCCCAAGTGTTGGGATTAAAGGCATGCACCACCACTGCCCGGCTTCCTCATAAAGATGTTTATGAGGGTTTTCTGAGAGAGTTTCACTATGTAGTCTAGGTTAGCCCTGAGCTCACAATCCTTCAACTTCTATCCCTTAAATGCTGGAATTATAGGTATACACCATAATAGCTATTTGAAATGTGAACAAAAGAGCATGTGTGTGTTAGTTGTTACTAAAAGAACACAAGGAGATTGTGCAACTATGATCTGGGCACTCTTGGCAGTGCAATGACCAACGCCTCTCAGAAACAACTTAAGGGATGAAGCATTATTTTGACTCAGTTCATCATGATGCAGGGGTGGCTCCATTCATGGACATGGGAATGGATGGCTGCTACTGTTCATGCTATGGCCAACCAGAAAGCAGAAAGCAAAGGGCAGAAGCAGAAGCTGTGTAGCCTCTAAAAGCCTACCCAAGTGATTTACTTCTGTCAGCTAGGCCTCATATCCCAAAGGTTCTACAACTTCCTAATACAGATGGGGTGTTCAAACATGCAACCTTGTGGGCGACATTTGACTTCAAACTCTAACTACTTCAAGCTGATGAACTAGAAAGGAATGGAAGAACAGAGAAAGGAAGGAAGAGATGGCGGAAAGGATGGAAGAAAGAAATGATATGCGGTGGGAAAAACACAAAGCACAAAGTAATATGGTTGATCTGAATCCAAGGATTTCCAAAATTACACCAGCCTCCACTGGTGCACTGTGGCACATATATCCCCCACACCCACACAAATAACTAGAATATAAATGCAAAATATAAAAGTAATCTAGAAAAAAATTAGGAAGACGGAAGAGTAGATACATGCAGAAGAGCACCAACCAGCTGAAAGCAGATGTACTCAACCTGACAGACTCCAGCAGAAGAGACGCCAGTAATGAAGAAGGAAAGCTGCCAGCTTGCACCCAGCTAGCCAGTGCCCCAGGGATGTTCACTGCCAACCCGGCTGATTTCAAGGACTTAACCGATTGGTAAAGCACATCTCAGGGAATGCCTGCAGGGTGTTTGTAGAGAGGGTTAAATATGTGGGAAAGACCACCATGAATGTGGGTGACTTAAGCCCATGGGCAAATTCCAGGAGATCAATTACTAGATTTACTTGTCCCTGATTAGACCCTATTTTCCAGAAAGTACTCAAGGTAAGAAATAAGAAGAACCTACTCAGACAAATAAGCCAATCCGAGGACACATGCTGTCTCTTCAAGAAGGACCACAAAGACCAACCTCAGGTAAATCCTGTGCCTAGCAGACAAAGCCATGTATATGCCCCTCTGAAATGGCCACTGAGCTTTGTTTCCTCCAGAATTCAACACACTGTCCCTGAAAAGTCATGTGCCCTACTGGTTCTCACTGTTTCCATCTTGCCTTGTGTTTTTGGTCCAGGCTTCAAATCAGGTGCTAACCGAAGGATGCCAACCCTTGCCCATCCTCTTCTCCCCAGGGCTACCTGAAATGCCTGGCCCTGGAGCCCATACATTTCACCTCTCCCCAGCATGGAACCATCTACCATCCCTACCAGTTGCAAGGAGCCAATATGGTTGGCTCCATGTTCTCTGGACCTTACAGAACAGTATGCATGAATACGCAGACCCACTTATGAATACATGCATGTGGAAGACAGGGGTAGATGCTGAGTACCTTCTTTAGTTACTCTCCACCATGTGCGTGTGCATGTGTGTGCGTGTGTGTAGACAGGGTCTCTATGTAGTCCTGGCCCTCCTAGAGTTCAATATGTAGACCAAGCTTGCCTTGAACTCACTGAGATCTGCCTGCCTCTGCCTCAAGTGCTGGGAGTAAAGGCATGTGCCACCACGCTTGGCTCCACCTTAGATTTTGAGTTTAGTGTGCGTCACCACCTCATCAGCTCATCAGTTAGGCTTAGGCTGTTTGCCAGTGAGCTCATCAGGTATGCCTGTCTCCAACCACTCAGCCCAAAGGTTACAGACATGTATAGTACTGTGCCCAACTCTTACAAGGGTGTTAGGGATCTGAACACTGGTCTTTGTGTTTAGTAGAGCTAGTATAGATACTAGCTTGTTCTAAGAATCTAAGACTCTTAATCCCAGCACTTGGGAGGCAGAGAGGCAGGTGGATTTCTGAGTTCGAGGCCAGCCTGGTCTACAAAGTGAGTTCCAAGAAAGACAGCCAGGGCTATACAGAGAAATCCTGTCTCAAAAAAAATAAATAAATAAAAAAAAATAAAAAAAAAAAAAAAGAATCTAAGACTCTAGGTGGGCTGCCATACCTGCCTAGCACTTATATGGCAAACACTTTTCCTACTGAGCCATCTTCCTACCCCCTCCTGTATTGTTTTTAAAAGCAAAAATTATAAGCATTAAAAATGCCTCATATTGGGCTGGAGAGACGGCTCAGCGGTTAAGAGCACTGACTGCTCTTCTAAAGGTCCTGAGTTCAAATCCCAGCAACCACATGGTGGCTCACAACCATCTGTAATGAGATCTAATGCCCTCTTCTGGTGTGTCTGAAGACAGCTACAGTGTACTTACATATAATAAATAAATCTTTTTAAAAAATGCCTCATATTAAGTAACAAAAGGAGTAAACATGTCTCAGATGTCAACATAAGATATCCATTAAACTGAATGTAGAGAATTTATAAAAGAAATTTAATAGGAATCAATGAACTACTTTTAATATTTGGAGGTATGTCTATATAGATACCTGCATGCATGTTTATATATACATATAACTTTTTTTGTTTGGTTGGTTGGTTTTTCGAGACAGGGTTTCTCTGTATGGCCCTGGCTGTCCTGGAACTCACTCTGTAGACCAGGCTGGCCTCGAACTCAGAAATCCACCTGCCTCTGCCTCCCAAGTGCTGGGATTAAAGGCATGGGGAAATTCATTTTTCCTATATATTTCTGACCTGCATTTTTGGGGTAGAGGAAGCACTAGCCATAGAGCTCAGGGCCATGTATACTAGGCAAGCACTCCACCGCTGACCTGCGTCACATCCTCAGCCCAGCCTTAGTTCTCTTACAAGTATGTATTATTTTTCTAAGTCAAAAATTCAGGAGCCAGGCATGGTGGAGCATGTCCTTAATCCCAACAGAAGCTGATAGATCTCTTTGTGTTATAGGCCAACCTGGTCTAAATAGAGAAACCTTGTCTGAAACAAACAAACAAACAAACAAGTAAGCAAGCAAACAAAGCCAAGTATGGTGATGTATACTTGCAATCCCAGCACTAGAGAGGCAGCGATCCTTAGGGTGGATCTTTAGGGCTGCCTAGCCAATCAGCCTAGCTATTTTGGTGAGTTTCAGACCTCTGTGAGCATCCTGTTTTGAAACAAACAAGGAAACAAGCACAAAACAAGCTATTATAAGATCCTCTACCCGCAAGAACTGCAGAAGGCAGAGACTATTTTGTGAGGTGACTCACCCATATGTCTTCCCCTGGGAAGGACCTTCGACAGACTGTGCATGTAGCTGATACAAAGGATCCATGAGCTTCAACCAGCTTTGAGGCAGGGATACCAGATGCTGAAATTCAAACCAGATCTTACTGTTGCAGCCTCTGGGATGGCTATGTAAGAACACAAGCATACCTTCTGGGCTTGACAAAACTGATTTCAAAAAACTCTATGGCTAATAAGCAAACAGAAAAGGACTTCTCAGTTGCATGTGGTGGCATAAGCACATAATCCTAGCACTGGGGAGGCTGAGGCTAAAGAACTGAGAGTTCCAAGACAGTCTGAGCACCAGAGTGCATCTAAGGTGAGCATGGGCGCCAGCAGAACCTCCTCAACAAATGGGTTCTCAGCAAGTTCATTACTGTTCTTTGGTAACTACAGTGCTTAAACCCAAAGCCAAGAAATTCCTACCTTCCCCCTAAAACTTTTCCTTCTACTTAGGGGGAAACTTGGGGTGGTCACTACTGTCTCTGGCTCTGGCTGTAGATTCCTTCTCACAGGAATCTTGTCCCTGAAATGTGATGTCTTACTTCAGACCACAGCACCCCACAGAACGGCAGACTAGCTGGATCTGCTGTGGGCCTGCATATTGCACCTTGGGGAAGCAGCAGCACCTCCCCCAGGGTACTCAGGCTCTAACCATGGCTGTCACAGTGTAAAGTAGAGCCAAGACATCACTGACTGACTTGGGCAGCACTGAAATGTTGGTGGCTCTTCAGAATAATGGCATCAGAGCTATGCTTCAACAAGGCTTTATCTTCCAGAGATATCCATAAACATCTAGACATCATTTCTATATTAACACCATGATGTGAGGGATCTGCCTGAAAATAATCTGAGGGTGAAAGATGAGGTGGAGGGAACAGAGAACAAGGCCTAGCTCATGTGTCATGCATGGAAATGGAGGGAAAGGACCTAAGGGTTCCTTAGGTGGGAGCCAGAGATGGAGAGAATGTGGGAGAAAGAGGGAAGGGAGGAAAGGGGGAGCAAGGGAGGGAAGAAGGGAGGGAGAGATGGAGAAAGATAAAGAAAGTGAGAGAGAGAGAGACAGAGAGGAAGAGAGAGAGGAAGAGAGAAAGAGGAAGAGAGAGAGAGAGATCCACACTAGATTCAAAATAATATGAATTTCAGTTCCATCTAAAACTCAGAACCCAGAAGGTATGTGGGAGACAGGCCTACAGAGGTTTCCATGTGGCCTCAAACCCAGAAGTGGTTAAGGCATAACCAGCTGCCTAGCAATAGTACCAGAGCCAACATAAACGCTAGGCTATAGACAGTCCTGAGAAACAAGCAGATACTCAAGGGGCCAAAGACTCACCTCTCTCAAGCCCATCGATGTTCTGTGTGTAGAGCCGCAGAAGCAGCTCCTTGTCGTGGAGCAGCCGAAGGAAGTAGTGAGTGACATTGGGCCTATAGTGCCCAGGGTACAGCTCCTTGGCCAACGTGAAAAAGGGCTTGGGGTTGTGAAAGAAAAAGCCAAGTTCAAAGATGGCCTCAGGGTATGGGATGTCATACTGTTGAAGGTTGCTGTAGAGGCCACTCCCTGGGGATCTGCAGAGAGAAGGGAAAGGCTGAGCCCTGCAGAAGACAATGGGGGAATGACATCTGAGGGAACTGCAGCATACCTGAAGTCCGGGATGCCACTGGGTGTGCTGATGCCGGCCCCCACCATGACCACGACTCTACTGCAGGCTCTGGACCTAAGCAGCTCAGCTACATCCTGCAGAGAAAGCTTCTTCTCACTGCTTCCTCCACATCCAAAGCTGCCTGAGGTTCCCACAGAGAGGGATATGGGCCTTCTCCCACCTGAGATACTGACAGCAAGAGCACAGAAGAAAGGCAGCAGACAGCAGTCAGTCTTAGGCTAGCAAGAGTGAGTGCAGCTGGACTCTTCCCCCCATCAAAGGTGGACGTGGCCTCATCAGGGCCGTCCAAACAACCAGTTTCCCACCACACGAGACTACCAACTAAAGCACAGAACCATCTTGCATCAGGAATCGAGATTTACTTGAGGGCAAAAACAGTCTGGTTTACAGACAGGTTCCCTGATAACTCCCATCATCAATGGTGTGAGCTGAAGGGCTCTGAAGAAAACCACAGCTGACTGACCAGTTGGAACTTTAGAGTTGGAATGTTGCAGAGCCAGAGCTAAGCTCATCTAGAACTATCTTTAGTCCCCTGGATAGGATACCTAACATCCTTTTGACTATGAAGTAAGACCTTTGGAATGTCTTGACTTCAAAGAACACAAGCTTCCACTAGCCCAGGAGCTAAGACTCTCATTAGATAGCATCTGAAACCTATAGCAGAGAAGTTACTGCTTGACTTTAATCCACTTACCCGATGTTCCCACTGATATTCAGGAAACACGTGAATTTCTGACTGTCTTTTGTTCTGTGACTGAAAGTCTGTATAACTCCTTCCATAAGTGAGATTTTATTTCGTGTAACCTGAGTCCATGTTTCCAGAGCATGGTCACTCATACTGGGGTCACAATAAGCTATGCCTTATTCACTTTGAAGCAAGAGCTGTGCTTTGTGTCCATGGTCTAGACACACAGTGTGAGATGCCTATCTGTCTCATCAGAGGGGTCATCAGGATCAGTGCCAAGGGCCAGAATAGGCCTTTGTGTCCAACTGTCTGTGTCACCTCCTTGGATAGAAGCATGAGAGTCTTCCCTGAGGTCCAGAGTCTGGATCTGCTTTTGTTTGGCTGGTGGTCCACTGGCTTATCTGAGCACTGTACTAGGTGGCCTCTTGCTATTGCAGGGCAACTGTTAGAACATCTGTAATAGAGTATTCATCAGAATCCATCGGCACTCCTGCCTTTTTATTTATTTATTTATTTATTTATTTATTTATTTATTTTGTCTCTGCCTCTTCCTCATTGCAACCTGGCCCCTTTAGTTTAGAACTCCCATGGGGGCCTAATCATAAAGATGGTGGAGATAAGAGGCACTTGCTCTTTCTAGTCCATCAGGACAGAGGAATCAAAGAGAACTCTCCATTGGAAGCACAACAGCCTCACAGAGAAGCCTCAGACAAGAGATTTTGTTCCCTTGGAAGGAACCTTGTTCCTAGCTGGGAAAACACACAAAAGAGGAAATCACCCCATTTCCTGGGTGCCCTACTTTCCTGCAAACACACACAATAAGCCCAAAATACAGTGGGAGGAACTGCTCAGTGAGAAGCAAGGGGGCTACTCCAGAAGTGGCACTTAAAACTTAGCCTGAATGCAAACTCCACCAGCAAGCAAAGCAGGCATCAGGTCCCAGAGAAAAATGTGCTAACATGGACACAGCTCCAAGGAAGGAGAGAGATTTTGGAGAACACCTGCCAGTCAGTACTCCAGCTGTTATAGGTTTGATAATTACAATACTTCAACTTGTAAGTATTTAAACAATAGGGAACCCTTGATATTTCTAAATTGGTTTTGTTTTCTGTACAAAACCATATGTCCTAAGGAATAAAAGACAAAAATAGGGCTGGCGAGATGGCTCAGCAGGTAAGAGCACCGACTGCTCTTCTGAAGGTCCTGAGTTCAAATCCTAGCAACCACCCATAATGAGATCTGATGCCCTCTTCTAGTGCATCTGAAGTCAGCTACAGTGTACTTATGTATAATAATAAATCTTTTTAAAAAAAGACAAAAATAGGCAAACTTATTAGAATTATAAAGCATCTCGGGAAGAAATCATTAAAATTGCTAATTTCTATGAAATAAATGAGCAAAATTTTTTAATTAATATGTTAAATGGGAAATAAACAATGAACCTTCCCCCTCCTCTCTCTCTCTCTCTCACACACACACACACACCAGAGCATGAGGCAAATCATAGTCAGCTGCTGTGGACAATCTGAAGCAACCCCATATCCTATACACCTGGAATTAAAATGAAAGCATTCTTATAATATTTCTGTGGGTTTTTTTTTTTAAATAAAATGCCAAAACTGTCACTACAAGTAGCTGTCAGCTCTCTCTCCTGTGCAGCTGTGTACATCTACTACGTCCACACAGAGTTGGTAGTCAGTTATCCAGCGACTTGTGCGCCACCAGCAAGTCAGGAGTAATCAATCCTCCACCACCCTGAGCCTCACCTGCCAAAGCTAAAAGATGGCACAGAAGCCAAAGATATCTGGAGTATGTTGTTGCTGTTGCTGGTACTGTTTTGTTTGGGGGGGGGGGGGGGGGAGGCAAGCGCTTCAGCCCTGATTTACAGCCCGCTCCTAATTCTTCCAGTCTCATTTGGAGGAACCTGTGTTTATAAACCTCTCAGCAGAGAGGACAGGAAATACACAGGAGAACAACAATAACAAAACCCAACAAGAGAAAGGCTACACTGCAGAAATGGGCCGATGTTTCTGAAGAGGTTCTGCTGTATCAGTTGGGCAAAAAAGCACTTTCCGAAGGTCCCTCTCCTGAGCTGAGTCAGTGAAACCCCCCCAGGGGCCTCCTGATGAAGACAAGAATGAGAATCGGCAAGCCCTGGCTCCAACACACCTCTCCCTCAGCAAACACCCACCACACAGGTACCCAGGGCAGTGCACTCAGAGTTCTTGCCCTAATATTTTTTTGAACTCCTCTCAAATACAAACCATATAAAAATACAAAAGGGGCAATAGAAAAGTTGTGACCATTGCTGACATCACTCAGGGAACATAAAAGACAATTTTTTAGTCATTTGTACCAAAAAAAAAAAAAAAAAAAAAAAAGTTTGCAAGTCACTGACATACAAGTGAACAAAATTTTATCAAATATCTACAACACACTTAAGATCTACAAGGTATGGAAAGCCCCTGAGATGAAGAGGCCCAGAGCTAGGATTGAGTACTGCCCAAGACATTGCAAAGAGACAGAGGATGAGGTCACATACAAAAGTCCCAAAATCTAAAATCAATATCAGAAGAAATGTTCTGTAATGGTACCCTCCTCACAGACATTCCAGGGCTCCTGTGTTAGGGTTGATGACAGCCAGCCAGTCTCACAGATGATCTCGTATTAGAAATGCTTCCACAAATCAGAGTATCTTTTCTGATCCCTGCATTATCCTCAGCACCCAGAAGTCTGGTATATAGAGAGAAAGGGCTCTGGGGCAGTAGCCTAAATGAACAACTCTATTAAAGTCTTCCCCACATCAAGTGAATATACCATTGTCTACCCAAATAGTCATCTATTATAGGGTACTGACATTTCTTTTCTAACAACTGTGGGCCCTAAGAATGTGAGGACTCCAAGCTGGGTATGTAGCTTGACAGCACCATGCTAGTCTACCAGACAAGTGCAAAGCCTAAGTTTGATACCTAGCACTGACCAAAAAAAAAATCTAAAAAATAAAGATAAAAATAAAATTCCCAATTTGTACATCATATTGATAAATTGTCCTGTGTTGTTTGAGCTCACTGAGAAGATGGCTTTGGAGACAAGGCCGACAAGCCCTCCCCCCTTGTCAGACCCATGTTTGTCTCAAAGTCCAAAGTCTGGAGGACTGGCTCCCCTAACTGTGTGACAGGACTGAGAGAGAACAGCAAAACAGCCCAAGAGTGAAAACACTGTGCCCTTGAGAACAGAACAGGAACAGTTTCCATCGGAGGTTACTATTGTTATCCCAGTATAGGAAAGTGCCTGCAAGGAAAAGAAATCGCCTACAGTTTCTGTTGGATGTAGCAAGTGTCCAATTTGATATTACCTCTATCTATCTGTTGCTTTACTAAACAACTTCACAGAAGGGGTCACTCTGTTCTGCCACAGACTCTCTTTATTGGGAGTTCCACCTGGCTACTTCAAAGGAGCTTCCTCAATAGATTTCTGCTGGATTTTTTTTTTTTGAATATGCAATGTGATTTCTAACTTAATTAACTTACTCATTTTAAACTGAAAATATCCCTATTATGGACCACTCCCAAAACTATACAAAACATGGTCCTATTTTTGCAGACAGTGTGACTGTTGGTGAAATTTTTAGTTTCACAACCTTTATGGGGGACAATTAAAACATAAGTAACAGCTGGATATGGTGGCACGTGACTGTAATCTCAGAAGCTTGGAGGTGGAAGCGAGGAGGATCAGGAGTTCAAGGTCATCTTTCTTCACACAGCCAGCTAAAGGCCAGTTTGAACAAAAGGTCCAGTCGCAAAACAATACAATCCGCGTAGCTTTACACAAGGCAGTCTACTGGGAATTTATGCTCAAAATGGGGTGTAAACAAGGTTATTCATCACGTTATTTGTAATAATTCAAGATTAGAAAGTATTCTATAAGGAATTGATAACATAAATTCTAAGACATCCATATAATGAACTTCTATAAAATAGTTCAAAGACTGTGCTGCAATAGCTACCTAGAAAAAAATCTTTAAGGAGCTGAGTGAGGTACAGATAGATGGCCGGTCAGCTGAATCATGCGGAAGGGCGCACCTGCCGGGTCTTTACTCCCGCAATTGCTTCCAGCTTCCCGCCCCTAAAACACCGCTGTCAGCCTGTCTGCGGGATCCCGTGTCTCCCCTGCCGTGGCTCACCTCCCGGACCCCACAGTCTGAGCGCGGCCAATGCCAGTCGACCACTCAGCGCCATGACGCTCTGCAGGACGACGGCGCCTAGAGGGTCAAGCGCCATCCGAGTCCCCGCCCCCGTGCGCCAAGCCCCGCCCTCTCGGCACTCTTACTCCCGCCCCCTCCTGGCCAAGTCCCGCCCTCCCGCGCCTTCCCTCCACCGTGCCCAGCCCCCGGCGCCTTAACCCCACGTGTCGAAGGGTGTGTTTATGCCTGGTGCTGGCAGCTTCCCCCATTGTGAGACTCTGACTTATTGGTTGGGAAGCCAGATCGGGAGATTTCATCGTTTTACCCCGCTCTCGACTTCCTTGAGCAGGCGGGTGATAACTAAAGCTCTCTGAGCGCTTACAGCGGTCAGGAACTGCATCACATCTAGTCTTCGCCAGACACCATCCGGTTTCAGAGGACCCACGTCCGAAAGCTCGTGGCTACGTGACCAGTCGGTGGCTAGCTGTCCCCAGGCACCTCTACTCTTTAAGGCCTCAAGGCAGGGCCAGAAACCCCGGAGAAGTTTGGCGGAAGCCAAGAACGCAGTTACCTTGACGACCGCAACCCGTGGGGGCTAGTGGGACGCTCCCAGCATGCCCCGCACGGCGCGGTGCCGGAAGTGAGCGAGCACTTCCGTCCGCCATCCCTGCCGGTTCCGACTGTTTAGTGTTTGTGTTCCCAGCTCTCTGCAATCATGAAGGATGTGCCGGCCTTTTTACAGCAGTGTCAGAGCTCCGGGCCGGGCCAGGCCGCCATTTGGCACCGTTTGGAAGAGCTGTACACGAAGAAGTGAGTTCTGAGGCTGGGGCGGGTGCGAGAGGGCTCTGGGAGGGCCAGAGGCTCCGAGCAGTCTGGAGGGACTGGGATTTGGAGGAAAGGGTCGATAGCCTTAGGAGCAGAGCTGTTGCCAGGGTTCTGAATCTAGACTCCCTGCGTTCCAGCCTTTTCGGCTATGATAAGCTGCTAAGCTTTGTCTTCTGTATGTTCTTCATTAACTAAAGGAGGCCCGGGCTGGCCTGTGATGCTAGATAGCTCTTAATTCAAACGAGCAAATAGTTCTGAAGCTAGAGTGTCACCCCGTCTGAGAAACAGCTCTGGTACCCTGTACTAAGCCGTGGTGTGATTGTCTACAGCCTCTGATTTCTTCCTGATTCTACAACCATTGATCGACCTCCCACTGCCCCTATTTTCTGATGTATTTCACATTGGCCTTTTTGCCACTAAAGAGATCTTAGTGTTTGAGTTTGTTTGGAAACGGGATGAACTTCAGAACAATTATGAGTTCCTGCCATTGATACAGAGCTTTCCTCTGAAGAAACACCTCTTCTGAGCCTTTCCACATGATAATGTTCAGCAGTTAAAACTCTTAGTGATTTCTAGAGAACTTTTTCAGTATTTAATATGTAACTGCCTATATATGGTGTAACATTTTGTGGTTTTCAAAACATTTTATCTCTATTATTAAATATTAACCTTTAGTCTGGTGTGAAATGTGCTGTTTCGGTGTCCTAGCAGCTCATGTATTGGCTTTTTTAAAGTATTGGCTTATTTCATCCTTCCCATTGACAGATGTGGAGATTGAATATCAGTTCTCTATTCTGTGAGGTAATCAGCTAATAAGTAAGAGAGCATGGAGTTCAAAATATAGGTATAGAATCCCAAAGTTCTTCCAGTTGACACTCAGAGTGGGTGTTGAGGCTGTCTCAAAAAGTGTTCTCCATTGTTACCTAAGATAACAGTCTTGGAGAGGATAAGTGACTAAGGGGCAGCAGAGTCAGTCAAAAAATAAGCTTGAATGAGCTGGCACTTGCTTTAACTACTGTACTGCTCAGTGGAACCTGGGTAGTACTTGGTGTTTGATGGGACCACCAAGGCTGAAGGCATCTGTTCCTTCATGTTAGTGTTTGGGACTCAAGAGCTTTTTGTTTTGTAGGTTGTGGCATCAGCTGACACTACAAGTGCTTGATTTTGTGCAGGACCCCTGCTTTGCCCAAGGGGATGGTCTCATTAAGGTAATGACTTACCATACAGGCCAGGTTATGTTGAGTACACTTACAAACTATTATTGTTAATTTTTATTTACTTTTAACATGTATGTGCGCATCAGAGTGAGTGTGTGTGTGTGTGTGCGCGCGTGTGGACACGAGTGCAACCAAGGATGCCAGAAGAGATCTCCTGGATCTGGAGTTCAGTCAGTTGTATGCCAACTGGCATAGGTGCTAGAAACCCAGTTTGAGTCTTCAAAATGCTCTTAACTATCACTGAGCCATCTCTCCTGCACTTCTGCACTTGCTCATAATTTTTGGTTGGTTGGTTGGTTGGTTGGGGCTATGTAGCTCTGACTGGCCTGGAACTTGCTCTGTAGACCAGACTGGGATTGGATTCATAGTCCACCAGCCTTGGCCTCCCAAGTGCTGTCATTAAATATATGCAGTGCCATGCCCAACTCTACTCAGAAACTTTTAAAGACAAAAAAAGTTGGGGGAACATTATGGTGGTCACACTGAGTTACATCTTTCAGCAATCACTTTGTGCTGAGGACTGCTGTAAGCACTGGGCCCTTCATGATAGCTCTGAGAAAGTCTCTCCCTTTCTCATATGTCATAGCAGACATATAGATAAATCACCATAGGTTACAGCTAATAAATCACAACATTGAAACAGACTTTCTGTTTTTTTAAATTTAGACTAGAGCTGGGAAAATGGCTCAGTGGAAGTATGTGTTTCCGTCCACAGGCCCTGTGCACCTTACACAACAGCACCAGAAGGGAAAAAAAGAAAGAAACTGGACTGGTGACACACCTGTAATCCCAGCACTTAGAAACTTAAATCTGGGAGATCATTAGTTTGAGACTAGCCTGGATTACACAGCAAGACTGCTAGGGAGAGGGACAATTTAAAGGGCTCCCCTCACTTCTCAGCTCCCCCAATCCATCCATGCACAAAGGTTCTACTTGCCCGGAGATTTCTAGCCAGAGTAGTATAGAAAAGAGAATGCCTCTTCATTGGAGGTGAGAGAGTTGAGGGGGACTTCGTACTATGCTCTCTCTCTCTAATGGAGCATTTTTAAAAATGTTGTCAGCAGAAAAAATAAGAACACACTCTTTCCCATGTTTCCTCAGATTCTCTGAGGGACACCCAGGGATTTCCTCACTAGAAGCCTCTCTGTAACCTTTCTCGTTAACATCTGAATTTGAAAGGGATAGTTAGTCTATCTATAATTGTAGCTTTAGTTATTTCTCCTGAATACATTGTGATGCTCACAATGAAGCTTACCCCTTACTACCTTACCATATCCTGGGGTTCTAAAATTTTTTTTTTAATGTTTTTTACTTATCAGTTTGACATTTTACTACCCTTAAGAATTTGCAGTTGCTTCTAAGCCTAAAGATTTTGCTGGGTATTCTGTCTTCAGAATTATGTGGGAATGGTAAATCACACACTGCATGTTCTATATCATAGTGATAGTTTTTCATATTCTTTGCTTTCTAATCTTCAGTTGATATGCCCCCATCCCCATCTTGGTTTCTTTTTGTGATGGTTTTTATTTTATGTGTCGGAGTGTTTTGCCTTCATGTGTATGTGCACCATAGGCATACTTGGTGCCCTCAGAGAGCAGAAGAGGGCATTCGATCCCCTGGAATAGGTGTTGCAGATGGTTATAAACCATCTACCATGTGGGTGATGAGAACTATGCAATAGCAACAGGTGCTGGTAACCACTGAGCCACCTCTCCAGCCCATTTCTGTGTTTCTTAAATTAAGAATATCAGCATTCGTTTGCTCTGTCTTCTCCAGTAGTGCAGGAGCACCTTGGAAGCTCAGCATTTGACACACGTGGTGTGTCCATAGTACTAGCCTAGTGTCTGAAGAAGTGTGCTCTTGTGTACTGACTGGCTAAGAAAGTTGGTAATATGAATCTTTAGAAGGCCTATAGCCTTTTGAAGTCTGAAGAAACTCTATTTTGTTTGATTAGGAACACATCACACCAGTCCAGCTGTTGTACTCGAAGTACCTTGGAGGAAGAATGTAGGAATTAATATTTAGGTGATTTTCTTTAATTGTTTGGTTTTTGAGACAGAGTCTCTCCATGTAACCATAGGTGACTTGGAACTAGCTATGTAGAACAGACTAGCCTCAAATTCACAGAGATCTGTCTGCTTCTGTCTCCCAAGTGCTGGGACTGAAGGTGTGAGCCACCGCACCCAGCTGTATAGAAGGATCTTACAAACCAATGCTCTGAGTCTCAAAGCTAGGAGCTCTGGTTTTCTTCAATAATCCATTGGTGGCCATTTATGCGGACTCCAATGAGCCCATCATTCAACAAAGGTTTAGGCGGGTGCTGTCTGTGTGATGGGCATTGTGGTTTGCACACTCTCACTTGACAGTCTTAGTGCTGCATAAGACTTTGACAGTCTTAGTGGTGCATCTGTAATGAGAAGCAGCTTTTGGAGTCTGGTTTCTCAGAGTGAAGCTCATTCTGTATTAATTCTCCATCTTTGGTTTTGCAGCTTTATGAAAACTTCATCAGTGAATTTGAGCACAGGTAATCTCCTTTTGTGAGTTAGTTTACTTTGAAAATGAATACATTAGTGCTTTTTCACACTAAAAAACTGGTGGTTTTTATTTCAGGGTAAACCCTCTGTCCCTGGTAGAAATAATTCTTCATGTGGTTAGACAGATGACTGGTAAGCCTCTGTTTCATAATAGAAAATACCAAATTGGCCAGGTTAGTACTGCACATCTGTAATCTCAACACTGGGGTGAGGCAGTAAGTACAACCTGAGCTACGTAGGCCACTGTGGGGTACATCGTGAGATTTTTGTAATAATCGAGGAAAGAAAAATGTTACTGTTTATCTTGTTTAAAGATGTCTTAACTGGTAAGGAGCTGCTGGTGGTGGGTCTGACTTTGTTCTTGTTTCTATTCTAGATCCTAATGTGGCTCTTACTTTTCTGGAAAAGACTCGTGAGAAGGTGAATATGGAATTTGAAAAGCATTTTCTAGTATCTATGCAATTTGTATCTAGTATCTAGTATCTATGTAATTTATGTCTACACCCTCGGAAGTCAAGTTCCTGGTCTCAGTCAAGTCAATGCCCAAGGAGCAGCCTGCTTTGCAAGTTTGGTGCCTAAATTTCTGAGGTTCCCTTGTTTTTTAATCTCTTCAGGTAAAAAGTAGTGATGAAGCCGTGATCTTGTGTAAGACAGCAATTGGAGCTCTAAAATTAAACATCGGGGATCTGCAGGCTACAAAGGTGAGAGGGTACAGCAGACATTCTTCCTCTTCAATTGTTTTTTGATGATATTTTAAGTTATAGAGAGAGAAAAAAAGCCAAGGAGCTCTTGTATTCTAACTGAGATGTCCCCATTGTTTACTTACTGCCACCTTTGATGTATTCCACCCTCTGCTTGGTTTGGTTGGTTTGGGGTTTTGTTTTATTTTCCCATTTAAGTTAACTGCTGATAAGACATTTACTCTTAAACAAAGAGCATTCCCTGTATGAGCACAGCTGACCGTCCAGTCAGGACTCCATGTGGTCTAGCATGCAAAGCCTGTGGGCTTCATCATGCCAGGCGGTGTCTTCACTGTTCTTTCTTCTTCTTGAATTGTTGAAGGTTTCTGTCTATATTTATGTGTTTTGGTGTGTACCTGCATGTATGTCTGCACCACACACAGTGCCAGTGGAGGCCTGAAGAAAACATTGCATCCTCTGGAACTGAAATTACAGTCAGATGTGAGCTGCCATGTGGATACCAGGGACTGAACCTAAGTCCTTTGCAATAGCAATAAATACTCTGAATGGCTAGGCCATCTTTTCAGCCCCATCTGTGCCCCTTTGCGTTGTTGTCCAGTTTGGGAGACAGGCATAAATAGTGGTAGCAGAGAAGCCAACATAATATTGTCAGTCTACCTTGTTTATCTAGAGGCTGCATGTGCTTTTATTTTGGTTTAATTTTGGTAGCCATAATGTTAACAAAAATAACAGAAGTGGCAGTTGACAGTTTGTTTTCATTGCCCTAAAATGTCTTACTTATTGCTTCTTAGTCCCAGATCACACCCGTCCTGATGACATTTCGTTTGGAGGTATTAGCTGTGACATGCCGAGAAGTGCTGTAAGGGAGCTTAGGGGGTGGTTTATTTTGTCTTATAGTTTGAGGGGTACAGTCCACTGTGACAGGGAAGGCGTGGCAGCAGGAGCTAGAAGTGGTTGGTTACCATGGGTCTGCAGACAGGAAGCACAGTAGAGAAATGTTGGTGCTCAGCACTGGCCTCCTTTGATCACTCCAACACCTGCTCTTGGAGTGGTGCCCACATTTAGGGTAGGTTTCTCTGCCTCAGTTACCACAATCTAGAAAGTCCCTCACAGACATTCCCAGAGGTTGTCTCCTACGTGATTCTAGATCCTCTCAAATTGATATCCATAACTGGATGGATAGCTTAGTCTTCCAAACCAGATTTGTGAATTGATATGTGTAGACCATTCATTTTTACCCCTGTGTGGTGTATCCTATTATATACTTTTTACAGCATATGTATCTGTTCTCCTATAAAAGGATTGAGGCAATCTATTATATTCCAAGTGCTCTTCGTGTTAACATTTCTATGCCTAGTCTTCTTGGTGAAGGTGCTAGTGTGAGTTGTTCTACAAAATCTTACGGGCATCACTGAGGCTCCCCATTGGCAGCCTTTGATATTTTTACACTATTTAACTCTTCATGACCTAGTGGAGGTCAAGTGGTAGTGGTTTAATTTTTTATATCTCAGTTGGTAGTGGTTTACTAGCAACTCCACTCAGATCTCTACTTCATTAATTGCCTGTTACTATCTTTTTCTACTGTGTCCTTCATATTTCCTGGCTCACTACTCCTGTAGGGTATGTAGTTATATCGTTTGCCAGTCTATTACTTTAAAGATCTTTTAAGTTGGAAGATGATTTTACTTCTTGTGTGTAGGAAACGATTGAAGATGTTGAAGAGATGCTCAACAATCTCCCTGGTGTGACATCAGTTCACAGTCGT
>NW_022196904.1:130001371-130006337 GCF_008632895.1 Mastomys coucha
CCCTGTATGCTTTCAATAGTGGCGATGTAGATAGGTTCCAGACACTGAAGTCTGCCTGGGGCCAGCAGGTAGGTTTCATGTACCCCTGTGTCTTAGGGTTTTACTGCTGTGAATAGACACCATGACCAAGGCAATTCTTATAAGGACAACATTTAATTGGGACTGGCTTACAGGTTCAGAGGTTCAGTCCATTATCATCAAAGCGGGAACATGGCAGCATCCAGACAGACATGGTGCAGGAGGAGCTCCATCTGCTAGCAGAGTACTGACTTCCAGGCAGCTAGGATGAGGGTCTTAAAGCCCACACCCACAGTGATACACCTAACACCTTCTAATAATGTCACTCCCTGGGCTGACCATAAACAAACCATCTCACCCCATGTCTACTCTTACAACAGGGATTCACTAAGCCTCTTCCCTATACACACACCAGATGCCCAAGAGGATCTAGGCATAGACTGGACATTGGTAGGCCAGGCTTCTCTCCCAGAAACAGGGCAGTAGAGGTGTGAGTCACTGCAGTGCTGTTCATGAAAGGCACAGCATGCTTCTCTGTCTGCTGGCTAAGGTGCATCATAGACCTCCCAGAGGAAGACTGTCTACGTACTATCTGTATAATCTTGAATGGGTGAGGAGATGCAGGAGGAAGAGGACCAGGAAACTTAACGCATTTGCTGAACTGAAAAGTGTGTGTCAACATGAATAGGCAGTCCCCGGGACCACAGTGCAGTGGGGAGAACAGAGGAGGGACCCAAGAAAAGTAGTAGCAGTTAGCCAGCTACTTAACAATAAGTTAAGCCTTTCTTATTTTATTTCTTTACTTTGCTTTTATTTTGGGGGGGGGTTGGGAGGGGTTGGTTTTTCGAGACAGGGTGTCTGTATAGCCCTGGCTATCCTGGAATTCTCTCTGTAGATCAGGCTGGCCTCAAACTCAAGAAATCAGCCTACCTCTGCCTCCCAAGTGCTGGGATTAAAGGCGTGCACCACCACTGCCCGGCCACATTTTTTTTATTCATGTATATGTGCATAGTGTATATGTTCATATGTGTTTGTGCATGTTCACATGTTTGTGCAAATGTATGTGGAACACAAAGTTGGTAGTAGGAATCTTTCTTTGTCGCATTCCAATTTATTCATTGAGATAGGCTCTATCACTTAAGCCCAGAGCTTGCTTGTATGGCTAGTCTTGCTAGCCTTGTTCTGGAGAGCCCCTGTCTCGGTCTTTTTGGGCTGGAGTTACAAGTGAATAGCCACGCCACCCAACTCATGTGGCATTTATTTAGATTTATTTACATCCTAAGGATCTAAAATCTGGTCCCCTCGTTTATATGACACTCTAGTCTCTGAGCCTTCTCCCCGGCTCAGTAGCATCGCCTTTAAAATGAAATTATTAGAAGTAAATATTTCAAAATATTCATTGTGGTAGGAAATATGGTTATGTTCTTATATTTCCTGAAACTTTGGATTTTCCTGTTGTTTAATAAAAACTTGAAGTGTGTGGGGGGGTGTAATAGAGCGGGGTGGGATGAGTGAAGGGGCTTTGCAAAGACAGAAAATACTGGATCCAGCAAGCCTTAACTGTAGTCTCATTGTGAATTGACCTGTCAGCAAAATATACCACCTCAAAGGAAAGTGGGGCCAGGTACTAGGATTCATGCCTCCAGTCCCAGCCGAGGTAAAAGGATCACTAGAGACTAGGAGTTGAGGACTAGCCTAGGCAATATAATGAATGAGACCCCTATTTTAAAAAAAGAAAGACAAGACAGACAGACTAGCTTAATGTAGCAATTTATAAGACGAAAAAAATTCTGGGATACCTGCAGGAATGTCCCTGCTGGTATTTTTCTAAGCAGAATTTATTTTGTTTTTATTCTGAAACATGGTCTCTCCGTGTTCTGGTTTGTCTTGAATTCGTAGGCTCAAGTGATCCTCTTGCCTTAGCTCCACAGTGCTGGAACACAGGTGTGACATCATACCGGCCTGCAGACTTGCAAAAAGATGGATTTTCGTTCTCACCATGGAGAGATTGTCTGTTGCAAATTAACTACTGGCTCTTTAGACTTAGCACAAGCCATTAGGCCTTCAGTACTTTCAGGCAATTGTGCTCGCATTGTGCTGGCTAACATCAGTGCCACCCAAAACCTTTCAAGACACAAGACTTATTCTTGGCTGGTGGTGCCTCTGCCAAGAGTCTTGAGGTGCCCGTTGGTGGTGTTTGGAACATCAGTAAATCCTGTTGCATATACTCCTGTCTTGAGAAACAGCCTGTCAGTTTATTCTTTAAATTCTTTAGTATCACTTGGAGCTCTCAGTGAACCTCAGCTAGTCACAATGTAAAGTGTTTGGGCTTGCCAGTTTCTTTTTGTTTGACCCATAGTAGAGTTTCAGAACCCACGTTTCTGTCTTTCTGTACTTTGCAGCCTGACTTAGCAGCCAACGAAGCCCAGCTTTTGCGGAAGATCCAGCTGTTGTGCCTTATGGAGGTAAGAAGCATTCAGGAATCCCTGTCCATAGTTCTGGAACAGTGCTTATGAGCTAGCTAGCCCTGCGTGCTTTCCCACCTCTCGGGGCCCCACTCCTATCTGTTTCCTCCCTTTTTTTTTTTTTTTTTTTTTTTTTTCTTGGTTTTTTGAGACAGGGTTTCTCTGTATAGCCCTGGCTGTCCTGGAACTCACTCTGTAGACCAGGCTGGCCTCGAACTCAGAAATCCACCTGCCTCTGCCTCCCAAGTGCTGGGATTAAAGGCGTGCGCCACCACCGCCCAGCTGTTTCCTCCCTTTTGCTTCTGCTCATTAGGTTTGAATTTGGATCTTGCACTTTTTCTTTTTTTAACATTTCTTTTGTGGGAGAGGGGTACACACATGTGGAAATCAGAGAACAACTCCTGGGAGTCAGTTCTCTCCTTCTGCCGGATGGATTCTAAGGATCAAATTCTGGGTTGCCAGGCTTGGCAGCAAGCGCCTTTACCCACTGAACCATCTCACTGGCCCATGAGTCTGACTCTTAGACAGGCTCCAGGAGACACTTTGTAATTGTCCTTGCCCATTGGAACCTCAAGCTACTGTCTCAGGACACACCCTTTCTACCCATGTGCTGTTGTGTGTCGTCTGATAGAATATGAGCTTGTGGGAGAATTGCCATGTGCATTCCCAGTTTCCTGCAGTGGTCCCCGTGCAACTATCATCAAAGGATGAATATTTGTTCTTGTCAAAATTTCCTTTAAACTTGGTTTTGTCCATTGAAACCTTGTTTGTAGTGGACACTAGCTTAAGAAAACTTGAGTACTTGAATATAGGACTAATAAAGCAATCTGTTATATCAGAGGTTTTTTTTAAACACGACAGCCTCTCACTAGTCATCCTGACCATAGCGTGGAATTTGCTGTGAACCAGGCTAGTCTTGAACTCACAGAGATCTGCCTATCTCTGCCTTCTGAGTACTGGGATTAAAGGCATGAACCAAGCTCCCACAGAACAACTGCAACTTCTGACCAAAAAAAAAAAAATTATTATTTTTAATTTTGTTCATTTTCTATCCCAACTGCAGTTCCCCCTCCCAGGTCTTCCCCTTACTTTCCATCTCCCACCCCACCCCCATCCACTCCTCCCTTCCTCTTCAGAAAGGGCCGGCCTGTAGATATCAGCCAGCCCTGGCATATCAGGTTGTGATAAGATGAAGCACTTCCTCTTCTTTTAAGGCTGGACAAGGTAACACAGAAGGGGCAAGGAGTCCCAGAGGCAGGCAACAGAGTCAGAGAAGCTCCTGCTCCCACTGTCAGGAATCTCACAGGAAGACCAGGCTACACAACTGTAACCTGTGCACAGGGCCTAGGTCAGTCCCTGTCAGGCTTCCTGGGCAGCAGTTCAATCCCTGTGAGCCCCTATGGGCTCCGGTTGGGTGATTTGTGGGTTTTCCTCACCCTTTTCCTTGGGATTTCCCGAGCTCCGCCTAATGTTTGGCTGTGGGTCTCTGCATCTGTTTCCATCAGTTGCTGGGTGCAGCCTTTCTTGACAGTTGGGCTAGCCGCCAATCTGAGTATAACAGAATATCATTAGGAATCCTGCTCCCATAATTTCTGTGCCACCTTTACCCCTGCACATCTTGTAGGCAGGACAAATTGTAGGTCAGAGATTTTGTGGCTGAGTTGGTGTCCCAGTCCCTCCACTGGAAGTCTTGCCTGGTGACAGGAGATGGTCAGTTCAGGCTCAGTACCTCCCATTGCTAGGAGTCCCTCGGGTCACCTCATCAATTCCTGGAAGTTTCCATTGCCTTAGGTTTCCGGCTCATCCCAGAGATTCCCCGATTGCAGTTGTATCTTCCAGTACTCTCCCTCCATCCTCCCCACCCCTGATCCTTCCTGTTCCCGTCTCCACTCTCCACACCCATCTACCATACTGCAAGAACACTTGCTCAGCTATGGTCATAACAGCCAAAAACTGGAAACTTTTTTAATGACTTACTTTTATTTCACATGCATGGATCTTTTGTCTGCATGTATGGCATGTATGTCTGTATGATGGTGTCAAGATCATCTGGAACTGGAGTTACAGACAGTTGTGAGCTGCCATGTGGGTTCTGGAATTGAACCTGGATCCTTTGAAGAACAGCCAGTGCTCTTAACCACTAAGCCAATCTCCAGCCTTGACCAAAAAAGAAATTCTTAACCAATTCTCTGAGCGCTTTTGCTTAGAAGAATAGTTTTGTTTTTCAGATGACTTTCACACGGCCTGCCAACCACAGACAACTCACTTTTGAAGAAATTGCCAAAAGTGCCAAAATCAATGTCAACAAGGTATGGTTGTTGGTCTTGAGTCACAGCAGCAGTGCTGCCACACCCCTGGCAGAGATCTGGCCTCAGTGAGCAGTGCTCCCAGCGTGTCTCATGAAGCCCCTTGCACAGGTGGAGTTGCTGGTGATGAAGGCACTCTCGGTGGGGCTGGTGAGAGGCAGCATAGACGAGGTGGAC
>NW_022196904.1:130007169-130031737 GCF_008632895.1 Mastomys coucha
TGGGATGGAGTTTGGGATCCTCCTAGGAGTGGGAACTGTTTTTGCTATAAAAACAGAGATCTGTCACTAGTAGGAGTGTGATTACTTGGAGAAGGCTCCTGTGTGAGGTCTTTTGTAGCCTGAAAGAGGTGGGAGGGGGGGCTCCAGGCCTAGGTGATGAGAAAGGGCACAAACTGGAATGGGGACAGAGTAGTCTCCACCCAAATCCACCTGAGTGGACCTTCTCCAGTGTGGTCTGAGAGTGTTTCTCTAATAAATGCCTTTGCATTGTTCTGTTGATGCTTCTGTTCTTGGACTCAGCTTCTTAGCCAGTCCTGTGTGTGAAAAAAAAAAAAAAAGAGCATGTAAGCTGGGACTCAGGGTCGGTGGGGACTCTCCTTACTCTTCCCTATTACCAGGCACAGGACCGCGCCACCAAAGAAGTGCATTCTTTATTGTCAGACAAGGAAGCATTGGTTCCTTTTTGCAGTCCTCTTCAGAGCATTCTCAGACTCAGGCATCCACACTCGCCACCTAGCATCACTAAGGCACCGGATATTAGGAGTGCCAAGCTCAAGAATCAGCACAAGCAATAGGTGGATGAAAGCGTTTAATGTAATCTCTCAGGGATGTGCCACTTCATGCTGTGGAGCTTTTTTTATAGCTCTCCAAGTGGGATAAGACCCATCCTGCTGGAACCAGGAAGCTAACAAATGTGGCGGAGATCCCCACAGCCTGCTCCTGTGGAAAGAAAAGCAAACATGAGTCCACTGGCCATTAGAAGGCTTAGGCCTGGCCACAGGCCAGGGTAGCTGCCCCATCCTTAGAATCCTTCCACGCGGGGCGTCTGCCCTAGGCAGAAGCATCTCTCCAGCTGGAGATTACTGCCCTTGCTCTTCTTCTCTGTGTTGGCCAGAGTCCCCATTCACCTTTGGCTTCTCTAGGCGGGCTTGTGAGCAAGCAGGCTCTGCTGTGTCAGAGAGCTTGGCAGCCTGGAGCCCTTGGCAGGGAGAATGACCTCAGAAATCAGGAGAAACAGCCTTGGGCTTCAGAACCCAAGATCCTGCCTGAAGCAACTCTAGTAAGGCAGAGGTTCACTCAGCTGTCCGGTCTTAAGTTCCAGGGTGCTGTGCAGAACAGCAGAATAGCTAAGTTTTCCATTGTTATAAACAAACACTAGGCCTTTCTCGGATAGCAGTTGCATCCAGAAGCAAAGCTGGGTGAGCTCAGACACCTGCCTTGTGTGTCTCATGTGCAGTGGTGCCCCCCCATCCCCATCAGGAGCTCTCTGTTCTCGGTAGCTTTGAGTATAGAAGCAGATTCTGAGGTATCAACTGCATTGACACCCTGAGTTCCCTCTAAACAAGGCCTGCGTCCAGGTCTTGAAGCTGAATCGGTACTTCATGTGGCAACTCATCCTTCCTATTGACCTCAATCCTGAGTTTAAGCAAAATTGCCATAATCTTAGTCTGGGCTGAGTCATAGCCCTATGTGTGTGACCAAATGACCTGGCTCTTTTATACATGTAAGATAGACACTTTATATGTCCGATTTTATCAGGTTTGCTGCTATTTCAGTTCCCCCTCAAAGTAGCCCCCTAACAGTGGAGTAAACAAATCCTGATATGAGTCCTGTATCCTACTTGAACTCTGCTCCCTAGTTCTGTCACTGTCAACCTTGGCCAGAGGTATGTGAGGCCTGAGGTCGGTCCCCACCCCACCATTTGTAGCCTTTTGAGAGCCTGGCCCACAGGCAGTGGTACCAGAGCCATCTTCTGGCACGCAGACAGTCTTGCATAAAACACTAATACCTAGCACCACATTCGTCCCTCTCCTTTATCACTTTAATCTTCCCTGTGGCCCTGAAGCCCAGGGAATGCCACCTTAGAAGTTACTTACCATGGCGGAAGTGGGAGTTTTGGCTGGCTTAGCAGAGACATGGGCTTTAGGAACCACTGTGTACTTCACAGGTGCTTGGAGCAGCCGCAGGAAAGGGGCAAACCTTGGCATGATTCTCAGGGTCGCACTCCTTCCTTGGCCCCAGAGAGACACCCTGAATGTCCGCTGCACGTCCTCTGTTCACTTAGGTAGCTAGGGCTTTTTATAGCTGGGGCAGAGAGCTGCAGCTGTCTCCTGTCACAAGACTTGGCAGAAAGGGTGGCTGCTGGTCACTGGGAGAGAGCCCTGTGAGCCTGCTGTGAGCCCCTCAACATGTAGGTAGATAACGGCCATACAAGATTTTTTTTTTGGTCCAGAAAGAGACTTCAGTGGGATAAGCCCAGGAAAGTCAGACTTTAAAATGCAAGAGATGTGGCATACTTTTTAAAAAATAAACCTTAATCTTGGGGTATCAACCAAACAATACATACAGAGCCTGCATTGAAGTCCTGTGACCTGGTTCCTAGATGAGCAACTGGCTCTCCCATTCTCAAATGGTATACATTGATCCAGTAGTCATCGTAGCTGAGGAGATTCTCCAGGGAGCCATGTTTTTGCATGGTGAATGGCCTCACAGTTGTGCTGCAAAGGAACAAAACAGAGTATAGACCAGGCACTTTCTGAGTGCCAGCTGTGGACAGGAACTATGTCTGACCCCAGACCCTTGTCCCCAGTAAAGCCACTAGGCTGGATGAGCTCTAGCACCCAGGCCTCTCTACAGATCGTGTGCTGTCCATTCCTCCCCAGACTTGCGTTAGTGTCTTATTATCCTGTTCCCTGGAAGACTGTCACCCTGCAGACCCACTCTTCTTCCCATGTGCTCCTCTCTTCTGTCCCCAGGCAGCTGTCCTCTTATCCCAGCTGACGCCTACCAAATGCAAAGGGCAGTTTCCAGCACTGTGTCGGCCCTGCTCCGTTGCTGGCTCTCCTCCTGTCTCATTCAGTCTCTTCCTGACCTCTGGTCAGCCCCAGGCTCTCGGGTCTCCATCTGGTCTTTCCAGACCTCCTGGTCCTGGACCACTGTGCTTCAGCACTGCCAGCTTCTCTGTCATCTGAGACTGACTGTGATTGGGACAGACTAACCACCAATGGCTCCGGCTGCCTCGGGGCCAAGTTCTGTGGGCCTGAAGTGTTCCTTCTCCAGCAGCAGCCTCTATTTCCTCTGGAATTTATATTCCACTTCCAACCCAGCAGTAGTACCACACCCCAGAGATTAGCTCCCCTTCTTCCCAAACTCTAACTTCAAACATTTCTACCTTGACCTCTCTACACATTGTCTCAGACAATTCTTACAAAGCAGCCATCCTTCCTGCTTGCATCCTTCACCAGGCTCCATGCACTGCCTCCCCACAACCTCCGAGGCCTGACTGGTATACACAACACACTGTTGACACACATCAGTGCTTTTTACTGGACATCCCCTTCTATTCTCTCATATCTGTTAAGGTCACAAATAACATCTGATGTGTATCTTGCTCCACCATGTGCTCCCTTGACTAGAGTAGAAGTTTTTTGAGGGGTAGGAACTCCATGTTCTCCACTGAGTCTCTAGGACCTAGAGCAGTTTCTTGCTTAGAATGTTCATCCAGGTAGACAATCAGGATGTATGGATGAATAAGTATATGGGTAGTCAGTTGGGCAAGAAGATGTAAGGATGGATGATGTTCCCATTATACACCAGGCCCTGGGTAATAAATGCTGAGTTATCTTCAGAGAGAATGTTCCCTTATCAGAAGGTATTGTCATGGCTGGTAAAGGCCACAGCCCAGTGTACCCCATAGCTGCCTTCAGACAATATTGGTATGAGCCCAAGATGGGGCATATGGTCACAGGACATTCAGCCTCGCCCTTGGCCGTTGTCGGCACCCCTAAGGTTAGCCAGGTCACAACCCTTGCTGGAGACCATTATGCTCTTATTTGTTTAGAAATTATGATAATGTGAATCTGCTTTGCTGGGAACTTTACTTTTATTCTTTCTGAGAAGAATTGGCTGTGTACATGGGACTCCTTAAGCTCCACCTACCCAGTAGGCCCAGTCCAGTCCAGCAAGGAGACAAGTCCAAGGAGGTCAGAGGGAGGCTCCGATGGGGGAGGTTAACTGAATATTATTTCCCCCAGCACTGAGCTCCAGATTCCAGCCTCGGGCTGTGGGGGCCCCTCTTCCTCTCCTCTGGTGTAATCCCTTCCGCCTAAACCTTTAATTATAGCCTTGGGGTCCGGTCTTGGATAAGACTGTGGACCTGAGCAATTTGTTCAAGAGGCTCAGTCTCCCACTGATGTTTGTTTCATAAATAAGACCTGTCTCTAACCTGTCCAGGCCTGCTTCTGGCGGAGGTCTCTGTCTCTGTCTTTCTGGGCTTGGGCCATTTTCTGACTGGCTGTTGGCAGGACCATCCCCAGATTGCAAGACTACCCTAGACCCGGATCATGCCACCCTTCTCAGAGTGGCTCCAAGTTCTGTTAGCAGCGTCAAGACAGCTGAATCTCTCCCATTTCAGATTTGTTTGGCACTTTGTTTTTTTAAGGAAAGGTTTAAGCTAGAAAGGTTGTGAAGACAGGGTGAAGTGTTTCCATGAGATCAGCACTGTTCCTCATAATGTGCAACACTGCAAAAAGCACTTTTGGGGGGGGATGGGGTAGAAAGATCCACCACCCTCCACTGCATCAGGCTTCCCAACATCTCCTAGCCTAGCCATGATGGATGAGGCCTCAGTGAGGGCAGAGTTGGAAGGAGTATACAGTGCACAGAGAATCCACAGGTCCCCTTATAACCCAGGTAGCCACACCAGTTAGAGCCCTCCATTCCCTTCCAATTTCCTCCCCAGACTCTCTGACCTTCCAGAACTCTTTTTTTGTTTTTTTTGTTTTTTTTTTTGTTGTTATTGTTGTTTTAGTATTTATTATTATATGTAAGTACATTCAGTAGCTGTCTTCAGACACACCTGAAGAGGGTGTTAGATTTCATCACGGATGGTTGTGAGCCACCATGTGGTTGCTGGGATTTGAACTTAGGACCTTCAGAAGAGCAGTCAGTGCTCTTAACCACTGAGCCATCTCTCCAGCCCCTTCCAGAACTCTTCCAGGCACAACCCAACCCCCTTCATTCTTCCACTGAAGTGGTCTCTATCCTGCTACTCAGAGTAGAGAAGTGGTTGCCCCTCTTCCCTGGTCTGCCTTATACTTAAAGGAAACGACATTGTCAGGAGAAGGAGAGAACAGTGAAGTACAGCACAGAATAGAAATGAAGGCCCCAAGGAACAGCCAAGAAAACTGAGCTATGGAGAAGTCTCAGTACGGGCCTGCCGACCCTAGCTCGGCCTGAACATGAGTGCCTCTCTGGGTGTGTGATGGACCGGTTGTCTTGATGCTCAAGGCTTTAGTCGGCATTCAAACACACAACTTATACATGTGCCACCACCCTGGCTTTAGCCTGAACACCCTTCCTGTAAAAATGAAGCTCACCTCTGCCTGCAGGACCCCTGGAGATCTGAGTGGACAATCGTGGACACAGGGCACCACCCTGTGCCCAGATTTGGAAGTACAGGAGCTGCTGGGGAAAGTAATGAGCAGAAATGGGGTCGTGTTCCCGAGACTCCAGAGGGATGTTAACTCCAGAGGTCACTGATAGAGATCACTGCCGTGCGCTTTCCACTGGGCTTCTATCTGTATCCCATAAGACAGGTTTCCAGAGTATGGGATCTGAAGAAAGCCAGCAGCACCTGGCAGTCAGCTGGAGGGGACGCTCGTGCTCTGCAGAAACTGTGCAGGCCCCCCTCGGACACAGCAGGCTCTCCTGGAGGCATTTACAACTACATTTATAGGCCTGAGGCTTATTGCATGTGTCGTATCACCATTTTCATTTACATAAAGATGTAATGATTGGGCTAGAGAGATGGCTCTTTGGTTAAAAAACGTTTGCCATGCAATCGTGAGTACTGAACTTCAGAGCCTAGCACCCATGTAACAAGCCTGGTACCTTATGATTGCCGGTAACTCCACCTCAGAGCAGCCTGAAGCCCTTTCCTGGCCTCAGTGTGTGCACAGTGACATACAGTATGTGTGCCCACATATATGGACGTATATAATAAGTACATTATTAATTAAAAACTTTGTGCTTCCCATGGATTCAAAACTAATTAACAACTTCCGAATTTACATAATCTACTGTGTAAAAAATTATTCCTCATTGTGAAGGTTTGTTGCAGTAAATCTCCAACCCAAATATGCCCAGGCAATGAAAACACAACTCAATTAATATGAATATATGCTGTGCACCTAGATTGGGCAGATCTCCCATTACACTACCACCTTCCCCATCTATGAGACCCCTTATAACTTTCGGTTTCTCCAGGCCACATGCTTCTGCTCTGCTTTCCTTCCACCTCCTCCCCTGTCATATCTCTCTCTCTCTCTTTCTCTCTCTCTCTCCTTTTCTCCCCAAACCTTCAGCTCCACCTTCCCATCCTCTTCTGCCCAGTCACCTGCTCTAGCCTTTATTTTATCAATTAAGGTGGTAGACGATTTACAGAAAATCACCTGAGTATTAACATCAAATATAATTAGCCCCAGGGCTATCTGCAACAAAGGTTGAATTATTGACTGGATTTGGACCCACTGTAGAAACATACTTCTAGGTTTGTCTGTGTGGATGTTTCTAGATCGGTTTAAGTGAACAGGAAGATCTATCTGCTCTGAATGTGGACCATACCTTCCTATGGACTGGGGCCCCAGGCTGAATGACAGAGGAAGGCAGCTGAACATCAGCCTTCATCTCTCTCTCCTTCCTGACTAGATTAATATAACAAGCTGCCTTCTGTTCTTGATGCCATGCCTCTCCACCCTGATGGACGCTACCTTCCAACTCTAGGCCAAAATAAGAGCTTCCTTTCTAAGCCATTGTTGTCAGAGAGTTTGTCAAATCAACCTGAAGAGTGACAGGCACTCAGCAAATGAAGATGCCCACCAGTCATCCAGATATGAGCCCTACTTGATAGAACCTAAACACTGAGGCACTGTGACATTGAAATAGCAGCTGAGAGCACATACAGAGTCGCCCACAATAAGATCAGACTTTCCAGGGAGCGATGCAGGATTTGTTTGTTGAGGGATTTCATATGGAAACCCCTGAGTTGCATCCCTAGCACTACATAAACCTGGTGTAGGGATATGTACTTATCCCAGCACTGGGGTGGATCACAGTTTCCAGGTCATCCTCAGTTACATAGAGAGCATGAGGCCAGCCTAGGATGTGAGAGATCCTGTCCCCAAAACTATAAAACAGCAGCCAGCAAGATGGGACCAGCCTAGTGATGAGTTCAGTCCCTACTCAGAAGCGACTTGGTAGAGAGAGGAAACAGACTTCCACAATTATTCTCTGACTTCCACAGGTGTGCTATGACTTGTGCATGCCCCCCAACTTAGTAAGTAAGTAAATAAATAAATAAAATTTAAAAGATAAAATCAAACATTAAAAAATATTTAAAATTTGTATGGTGGGTAGCAAGCACCTTTAATCCCTGTACTCAGGGGGCAGAGGCAGGTGGATCTTTGAGTTCCAGGCTAGCCTGGTCTACAGAGTTAGTTTCAGGATGGCCAGGGCTACACAGAGAAACCCCGTCTCAAAAAACAAAAAACAAAACAAAAAACTTAAAGCAGCTCTTATCCTCTGCATGGTTTTCCTCTGCTGCCAGCTTACTCTGCGCCAATGTATCTAATAAGCTGCACTGCATCTAATAAAGCTGCATTGTATCTAATAAGCTGCACTGTATCTAATAAGCTGCCCTGACTGTCTCTGGTAATCTCATTCTGCTACAGTGTATCTAATAAGCAGCTATGCCTTCTGTCTCTGGTAACTATTCCCAGCCTGTCATTAGCCTGTGGTTTTCAGCAGGGCACTTCTAACCCTTATACATGTATGCTATGATTTTCTTTCATGAAGGACAAACTGACTCAAGCTCTCTTCACAGGGATGTGCTCTATGAACCTGCCACAGAGCTTCAAAACCCCTTCTGTTTTGTTAAATGTAATGGTTAACTTTTTGTGTCAATTTGACTGGACTCTGAAGTCGAGATATTGGGTCAAACATTACTCTAGATGTCTCTGCAAGACTGTTTTGGGGGTGGAGATTAACAGGCAAGTTGTTGAGCTTCAGTGAAGCAAACAACCTAACATAATGTGAATGATCCTTGTGGTCAGTTGAAGCCATGAGTGAAACAAAGTCTGAAGTAACCTTGAGCAAGAGAGAACTCTACCTCCAGATAACTTCAGGTGCAGGTGCAAAGTTAGCTCTGCCCTGGGTCTCAAGCTGCCAGCTTCCCCATCAGGCTCCAGGGCCCCCAAGCCCCACAATTAAGGAATCCGGTTCCTAAAATTAACCGACCTCTCTTCCCCCTTCCTCCTCCTGCTCTTCCTCCTGCTAGTTCTGTAGCCCTGCAGACTCCTGGCTGAACTGACCCAGTTGGGGAGAGTAAGCCGTAAAAGGGTAGCTTTTCTGTCCTTTCACTTTGCACTGAAGCCCCATGGATCCTCCTTTTCTGTTTGCCATGGTAAATGGTGTCAAATGTAGCACAGATGCACCATACACTGCAGAAGCGGAGCATCCCGTCTTCCACAGTCATGCACACCTGAGGTACCAGGGAACACCAGTTCCTGTGCAGCAAGAAGCCACCAAACCAGCAACTAGACATAGTATGCTTATCAAAACCTGTGTTTCTGTGGGCCAGAGCCAAATCCAGGCAAGCTGGGTCCCTCCTTGGGTCCACCAAGCAATTCACAGTATCTGCCAGACTGTGTGCTCCTTCTAAGCCTGAGGTCTGCTACCCATCTCTGCTTCCCAGCAGAGCCTTTGCTGTTGACACACTAGTTTGAGCCCCATTTCCTAGTGGGCTATTGACAGACTTCACTGATAAGGCTGTCCAAGACTCTTAGTGAAGGAGTGGCCATGTGTGGCTCCAGGTGGTCCTGCGTGGCTCCAGGTGGTCCTGTAAGCCAAGATGAGCAAGCAAATCTCTCATGCTTCAGATCGCTCTGGGTTCTTGAAAAGATTGGGGGTTTGTTTATTGTTTGTGTTCTTTTGGTTTTTTGAGACAGGGTTTCTCTGTGTAGCTTTGGCTGTCCTGTAACTTGCTCTGTAAACCAGGCTGGCCTCAAACTCACAAAGATCCACCTGCCTCTACCTCCCAAGTGCTGGAATCAAAGGCATGCACCTCCACCACCTGGCTTGTTTTGTTTTCTTTTTATTACTATATCTAAGTACACTGTAGCTGTCTTCAGACACTCCAGAAGAGGGCATCAGATCTCATTACGGATGGTTGTGAGCCCCCATGTGGTTGCTGGAAATTGAACTCAGGACCTTCGGAAGAGCAGTCAGTGCTCTTAACCACTGAGCCATCTCTCCAGCCCCGAGTAATTTCTTTTTCTTTTTTTTAAAAAAGATTTATTTATTTATTATATGTAAGTATACTTAGCTGTCTTCAGACACTCCAGAAGAGGGCGTCAGATCTCATTACAGATGGTTGTGAGCTGGAATGTGGTTGCTGGAATTTGAACTCAGGACCTCTGAAAGAGCAGTCAGTGCTCTTAACCACTGAGCCATCTCTCCAGCCCTTGTTTTGTTTTTAAAGAAGGTTTTAGGTACACAGATAAGCTGTGGATTAGGACAGGGTTTTCTTTCTTTCTTTCTTTTTTTATTTATTTTTATTTTTGGTTTTTCAAGACAGGGTTTCTCTGTATAGCCTTGGCTATTCTGGAACTCACTCTATAGACCAGGCTGTCCTGGAACTTAGACATCTGCCTGCCTCTGCCTCCCAAGTGCTGGGATTAAAGGCATGTGCCACCACTGCCCAGCAGGACAAAGTTTTCTTGCCTCTGCCACCACTCCCATTAACACCTTACGCTGCACACACACACACAGCAGAGCCCTATCCTGAATGCCCAGCAGTGCTCAAAGCAAGAAGTATTCGATGATGTGATGACTCATCTTGTGAGTCAGACATTCATTCAAACGTTATTGTTCTCAGTATGTCCTTGAGGGTATTTTTGGATAAGATTAATATCCAAATCAGCAAAACAATAGCAGCTTCTGAAGCAACAGAAATATCAGCTGAAAGACGTGTGACAAATGCACAAAATATTCTGGAGAAAAGTTAATGAAGCCATAAATAGTTGCATCCATAAACTTTAAAAAATGTGATTTTTTTTAACCACTCCCAGTTCCCACAAATTATACCATGGCTTTAGAGAGTGTGATTCTAAGACAGTCCCAAAGCTTTTCAGTCTGTGGGTGCTTAAAAGTGGTTTCTAACACAAACATACGGAGAACTGAAGCAGGCTTGGACATGCACAGAATCAGACCAACAAAGGCATGGGTTTCTTATGTTAGTTTTTCATATTAATTTATTAAGATAATTTCTTCATATGTATACTTAAAACTGATACATAAAGCCACTGCTTATAAGATTCGAAATGTCTGCATTTTGGGCTACAGAGATGGCTTCGTGGGTAATGCGCTTGTTTGCTTTGGCAGAGGACCCAGGTTGTATTCTCAGAACCCTCATGATGGCTCACAACCATCTGCAACTCCAGTTCCATTTCCTTTTCTGACCTCTGATGGGCACACTGCACATATGCAGTACACATACATACATACAGGCCAAACAATCATACACATAAATCCATGTTTAAAATTGTCTTTTAATTTAAAATGTCAGTCTCAGCTTCATGCTTGCTGTTCGAGATGTAAACACCCGGGGGCTGGTGAGATGGCTCAGCAGTTAAGCACACTGACTGCTCTTCTGAAGGTCCTGAGTTCAAATCCCAGCAACCACATGGTGGCTCACAACCATCTGTAATGAGATCTGACACCCTCTTCTGGTGTGTCTAAAGACAGCTACAATGTACTTACATATAATAATAAATAAATCTTAAAAAAAAAAAAAAAAAAGATGTAACGCCCAGCTTCTTCCCTCTATCACCAGCCCGCCAGTCTTGCCACTGCTCCCAGCCATAAGGCCAAACAAACTCTGTTAACCACCAACAAAATTAAATGTCAGAAGGGAAAATCCATCATCTCCTGACTGTTGGAACCACTGGTCTCGCTTGTGCAAGAACACAGCTTTTGTTTCTACAGTCCACCAGGGACTGTCCCTGTGAGCAAAACAAAATAGGAGGTGCAGTGGAGGGAGAGCTGAGTCTCAGGGCCTGAGGGGGTTGCTCAAGGAAAGGGTTGAGGAGAAAGGTGTGTGGCAAGACAACCTCCTTTACAACCTCGTTCTCCTAAGGCATGGGCTAAGGAGGAGTCAGAAGGCGCTGAGAGACTGTTTGGGGAACAGAAATAATAGGATGCTACAGAGGGAGGAGAAATCCACCTCTTTGCTGCAAATATCTAGGAATATGGATGTCATAAAATGGAATCTGCCTGCGACCCAGGAATTCTCCTTTGCGGCCTGCAGGTGGAGCTGTCGAACTGTTGTCTGTCCTTGGAGCTCACCAGCAGAAGAACATGGGGTATGGGCAGGGTTCAAAGAAGTCTGAGTTCAGAGCGCAGGAGTGTTGTGTGCCCGTGCGGAGGACTGCAGGGCGCACAGTGTGCTGCAGGATAAGGCAAATTACAGGGTACAGGTGCAGAGGCCGAGAACACTCAGCAAAGTTCACGCTGATGGCATATTCTGTGACTGACATCTACAGGTCCTTGCGGTGACAGTGGTGACAGTCACTACGGGGCTCTCTCTGGTCACAGAGGAACTGAGGCAGGAGGGCGGTTTGAGAGGCTTTGATAGACTAGATGTGCAGAAACAGTGATGCTGTTCCAAACAGTGGAGGTCGCCAGTGCGCTTGCGGAGAGTGGGAGTAGGGTGGGAGTGTTAGTTAGTGAGGGTGAAAACACAAAGCTTGTTTTTGCCAATTTAAGTGTACAGTTCAATGGCATTAACTGTACTGAAAATATTGTGCAGTCATCACTACTATTTATCAAACTCATTACCTCAAACAGAAACCCCATACCCATAAAGCAATAACTCCGGGTTCTCCCTGCTTTCTGTCACTTCCGAGTTTTCTTCATTTTGCTTTGGTTGTTGCTGTGTTGTTTGTTTGTGGGTTTTTGTTGTCCATGTTTGGTTGATTTCGTGTTTGTTTGCTTGAGATAAGGGCTTACTGTGTACCCTAGGCTGGCCTCCAAATCAAAGCGACCCTCTGGTCTCAACCTCTCCCCGCTTTCTCTCTGAATGTGTCTGTTTTGTGTGCTTCACTTCTGTGGAGTCATAGATGTCTACATCTGCTCCTTTGTCCTTGACTTGCTCAAGATTTGCCCTGAATCCCTTCATTTTTGTGGCTGAACAATATCCCACTGTTGGTTCTGACCATATTTGACAATCTGTTCATTTGTGATAAACAATTTGGATCCAGTGAGTGATGGCTCCTCACTCAGAAACTACAAGGATATGAATTCTTATTTTCATTTCAACAATCACAAACTTACCCACAGTGGCTGCATCCGCTTTCTTTGAGTTTGACACCTTTTTTTTTCTTTTTTTCTTTTTTTTTTCTATTTGTGCTTTATCTCATATAATTTTATTTTGAGACCAGGTCTCTCTATGTATCCTTGGATGTTCTGGAACTTACTATGTAGACTAGACTGTACTCAACTTTACAGGGATCTGCCTGCTTCTGCCTCTGCCTCTGCCCCCTGGCCCCTTCCCCTGCCTCCAAGTGATGGGATTAATGGCATACACCACCATGCCCTGCAGTTTTGTTTTGTTTTGATTTTTTAAATGATGGTCTTCCCCCAGCAGATATGCCCATTCAAGTCTTTTCCTTTTTCTCCATTTAAAAAAATACTTTATTAGGGCCCAGAGAGATGGCTCAACAGTTGAGAGTACTAGCTACTCTTCCAAAGGACCTGACCTTGATATCCAGCACCCATTTCACTGCTCAAAAATGTCTGTAAGTCCAGTTCCAGAGGTTCAGAAGCCCTCTCCTGGCTTTCTTGGGTACACAGACTTACATGTGGGCAAAATAATCAAAACATCATCATCATCATCATAATAATAATAATGAATTTAAATATTTTAAAGAGCACACACTGCTCAGAATTTTTCTTTTTATTTACTGTCTGTTTTATGTGTATGCACTGGCTAGTGTTTGTCAGCTTGACACTGCTAGAGTCATTTGTGATGAGGGAACCTCAATTAAGAAAATGTTCCCCCCCTAGATTCCCCTGTGGGCAAGCCTATGGGATAATTTTTGACTGTTTGTGGATTATGCCAACCTTAGGCAGATAATCCTGAGCTGTAAAAGCAGGCTGAGCAAGTAAGTCATGGGAAGCCAGTCAGTAAGAAGCATCCCTTTGCAGGGCAATGGTAGCACATGCCTTTAATCCCAGCACTTGGGAGGCAAGGCAGGCAGATTTCTGAGTTCGAGGCCAGCCTGGTCTACAGAGTGAGTTCCAGGACAGCCAGGGCTACACAGAGAAACCCTGTCTCAAAAAAAAAAAAAAAAAATCCACAGGAATTCAAAACACTATGACCAAGGCAATTTATGAGAGAAAGCATTTAGTTGGGGGCTTACTTGGAGTTCAGAGGATTAGCGTCCATGACCATCATGGCAGGAGCATGGCAGCAGGCAGGCAGGAATGGTTCCAGACCTCACATCTGATCTACAGGCAAGAGACGGCGTGGAGTGGGGCAGGGGGAGAGAGAAGAAAGAGCACTAACCAGAAATGATGTGAACTTGTGGAACCCCAGAGCACACTGTCTGTGACACACCTCCTCCAATAAGGCCGTACCTCCTAGTCCTTTCCAAACAGTTTTACCAACTGGGGACCAAACATTCAAACATTTGAGCCTATGGAAGCCATTCTCATTCAAACTATCACTATTTCTTTATCTTGAGATGGGGCTCCTGAAATCAGGTTTAGCCTTGAACTTGTAATGTAGCTGAGGGTGATCTTGAATTCTCATTCCCTTATTGCATCCTCCCACTGAAGAGATAGTTCAGTGGGCAGTAATTACATCTAAAATATTGTAAAAGCATATTCTTAAATTCTTATCAGCACAGAGACCCTTTACTATCAAGCAATAATTTCAGTTCCAATAACTTATACTTTTAAATTTATTACTATTATTACTATTTATATGTACATGAATGTGCATCTTCATGCCACACACATGTGTGGGAGGAAGAGAAAAACACCTTGATGTGTCTTTGGGGTATCCAGCTCAGGTTGTGTGACTGGCTCTTTATCCACTGAGGTTCTTATGGACCATTTACTGATGCTTTTAATACTGGATCTGAGAATTTACTGTCAAATCCAGACAAGATTTTCCTGTGTGCTTTACTAAGGGTTTTGTGGTTTTAGATATTGACTATAGGGCATTGGTTATGCTGAGCTGATTTATACAGTGTGGGCTGAGGGGACACTTTCATTCAGGAACAGGTCTCAGCTGCTTCAGGATTCCTTCTTTCAAACTCATAACCGAAGGGAGGAACTGTCAGGACCCTGGCCCAGGCAGGTCAGGAGAACCTCCCAAGTCACAGATGAGCCAATGACCAGTAGAACCCTCAGTCAGCTCTCGCTGCCCACTCAGCAGTATTGGAAGGGGGACTTGGGTGTAGGAGCCAGAGACCTCTAGGGGTGAGGTAGGTAGGGGTAAGCAGAGAGGAGGGAACAGAGAGCCTTGGTGAACCCCGGAAGACACAGGAGTCGGAGCTTTAAGGTGGGGACACTCACAGGACAGGCGTGTGAGGCTGCGTGCCTGACAGCCTTCGCACTGCAGTCAGAGTGCCATCCTGAGATAGGATGGGTACCGATATGCCCACAAGACCCCAAGGGGTAGAGGACAAGGCAGAGGCCCTGAACACCAAGCTCTGTGAGGAAGGGGAGGCTGAAGTTTGGCCCTTGGGGTGGTTTCCCAGTATAATAGAGAAGAGTCCCTATAATTTTAGCAGCTTGGAGATCCTCAGTTCTGCTCTATGACATGGGGGCAGGTTGGTTTCCTCACTTCAGGGAAAAGCTCTGTGTACCCTGAGGGCATTCTGCCCTGGTGCCACTAGGCTACCTGTTCCCACCCTTTGTCCTAAGACCTACAAGGGACTGGCCCAGGGCACTTTAAAGGAAGCTCTCTTCTGATCACCTGCTGAGGCAAAAGAGGGACATCTGTCCTCAGAAACTTCAAGTCTGGCTCCCTTAAAAACAGACACCTTCCCATGACACCCCCCCCAGGAAGTGCCAGTTGATAGCAGGTGCCTAGCTGGCAGTTCAGTCTTGAGGAGGGTTCAGGGTCCTTGCCAACCTACACTAAGTGAAAAGCAGGCATGGACTTGTTCCTGCCCTCTGAAGGCGATAACGTTGACTTTATGGCCCTATTCTCCCAGTGGGATAGAACAATTACTATAGCCAAGGTCTCGGTCTCAGCCTCCTGTTAGACATGCAGCAGGGGCTCTGGGGAGAACATTCAAGCTAATCATTAACCAGAGCGTGTGTGTAAAGACTCCTTTGTACTGTTTATTCCTTGGTGGTGCTCGGGACAGGATCCAGGGGCTTGGGCATGTAAAGCATGCAATCTACCAAGAGGAGCTACACGTGATTATAGTAAATAACAGCAGGAGTTTCCCCCAGTCGTAAAGAAAAATAAACTCCTATCACTCACAGGAAAATAGGTACAACTGGAAATTATCATCGAAGTATCTCAGATTTAGAAAGCAAATACTACATGTTTTCTGTGGATCCTGATTCTAGCGCGTATGTGTGTGTGTGTGTGTGTGTGTGTGTGTGTGTGTGTGTGTAGTGTGTGTCTGTGTGTGCCTGTGTGTGTCTGTGTGTGTCGTGTGTGTGGGTGTCTGTATGTGTCTGTATGTGTGTGTGGTGTGTGTCTGTGTGTGTGTGGTGTGTGTGTCTGTGTGTGTCTGTGTGTGTGTGGTGTGTGTGGGGGTGTCCCTGTGTATCTGTGTGTGTGGTGTGTGTCTGTGTGCCTGTGTGTGTGTCTGTCTGTGTGTCTGTGTGTGTCTGTGTGTCTGTGTATATGTGGTGTGTGTGTCTGTGTGTCTGTGTGCCTGTGTGTGTGTGTCTGTGTGTCTTGTGTGTGTGTGTGTCTGTGTGTGTGGTGTGTGTCTGTGTCTGTGTGTTTGTGTGTCTGTGTGCCTGTGTGTATCTGTGTGTGTGTCTGTGTGTGTGTGTGGTGTGTGTGTGTCTGTATGTCTGTGTGTGTGTGTGCCTGTGTGTGAGATGAGGGAATCTAAAGTAGGGGTCAAGGTACTAGAAAGGGAACCATAAGAGGGAGAAAAGCAATCCTAAAGAAGCGAAGAGTAGGGGGATAAAAATAAAATAAGGTGACACAATGGGAAAGTCAGTGGAAGGAGGAGCAGCAGAAAGGGGAGTCAGGGACGAATATCAACAAAAACAAAGGAATCCTATAATGAAACCCATGACCTCTTACATATTTTTTAAAAGATTTACTTGTTTTCAGTTTATGAGTTTAGGTATATGGTATGTGTGTGTACCCATGCCTGGAGGACAAGTGAGGGTCAGGTCCCCTGGAGCTGAAGTTATAGGCAGTGGCAAGCCACCATGTGGGTTCTGGGAACTGAACCTGGGTCCTCTGCAAGAGCAACCATGGCTCTTTTTTAACCACTGAGCCATCTCTTCACTCCCCTCTTACATATATATATATATATATATATATATATATATATATATATATATATATATGTTTTAAACTAGCAAAACATAAAAGGTTTCTGAGCCAGCAAGATGGCTACGTGAGTAAAGGCCGCTGTGGCCTGATTATCTGAATCCAGTCCCCAGAACTCACATGGTACACAAAGAAAACTCACTCCTGGAAGTTATCCTCTGACCTCTGCATGCACACTGTGGGATGTTTGCCCCCACCACAACACTCACATGGACACACAAACACCCACATGAATAAATGATAAAACCACACTTTTTCCATCTTGCCCACATCTAAATGCACAGCTCAGTGTCATGAAAGCACATTCACAGTGCCGTGCGGCCAGTGCCACCATTCACCTCAGAACTTGCCTCTGAATGAGAACTCTGTCCTCATTAAGCACTTAACCACCCCACCCCACCCCAGCCTCCCAGCCCTGGAATCCAGTCTCAGTTTCTGTTTCTATAGCTCTGAGGATTCCAGGAAACTTCTAGAATGACTCCATAGCATTTGTCCTGCACCTGGCTATGTCCTCAGTGTGCTATCCTCAAGGCCTATCAGGGTTGAAACATGGATTCCTTCTTTCTAATGTTGTCCTTTATTTTACTTGACTTTTACTGATTTGCTTATTTGGTCATGCTAGGGTTCATGGGAACAAATCCAGGTGTGTGCTAGGCAAGTGATTTACCACAGAGCTACAGCTCAGACCAAGGCTGTCTGAAGACATTAGATCCTCCCATTGAGGCTACATGGCAGCGCTTGTGGAGTGGGAGAGAGGACAAAGGAGACATGGAAGTGAGCTCTGAGGACAAAGATTTTCTTGGAGGGGGCATTCTCTGGCCTTGGAAGATGCTTGATGCAGGTACCCCAAGCCTGAAAGCTGAACCAAGGGTTCTAGAGAAGGTCATATCCTTTTCCATGAGACTATTCAGAAAATGTGGGTCTCCCAGGAACATCCTCCAGGATCTTGGCTGCCTCTCAAACTGGCAGTCTACACCTGAGCTGGGGAGCACATCTCCAGCACCACTAAGACTAGAACCCATGTTGACTCCCCAGAGTGGAATCATGGGGTCATCGAGTATGCTCAAGAGCGAGAAGAGTCACAACTGTGACATTTTGAGAGACAGGTTTGTGATGGAGCCAGACTCGTGACATTTAGGCTGGCACATGTCTGGTAGGCCAGGAGTGATTCTGGCTGAAGAAAGCAGAAGCAACCTGTGAATCCAAGTTATACCCTACAGAGAAACGTGGTCATGCCCCTCTTCCCTCTTTTTCCCACTGGCTTGAAGCTTGGTCCCCAGAAGAGGGAGCTGCCCCAGATGGACACAGCTAGTACCTGACCTTATGTTGCTCAGGCTCAATTGTTTGGCTTAATGTTGGGTGACAGAGCTGTCACCAAACTGAGCTGACAGTCCAGCTGCAGATCTATAGGTCTGCTGCATGGAGACAGAGTCTTCCCAGGCCTTCTGTGATCACTGGATTTCAGCGGTGGAAACCCTCATGTAACTGCAGACCAGAAACAGTTGTTTGAAAACATCTCAAGAGCTGGGCGGTGGTGGCGCACGCCTTTAGTCCCAGCACTTGGGAGGCAGAGGCAGGTGGATTTCTGAGTTCGAGGACAGCCTGGTCTACAGAGTGAGTTCCAGGACAGCCAGTGCTACACAGAGAAACCCTGTCTTGAAAAACCAAAAAGAAAAAGAAAAGAAAAGAAAGAAATTTCAAGAGCTTTCCTCTGCTGCCACCAAGGTACTTCATCCTTCCAAGGAAGCTAAGACTACACTAGGCTGAGGCCCTCCCTGCGTCCAGACACTAGCACCACAGCCAGAAGTCCTCACTCTGGCCTCCTTTTCCAAGGTGCCTGTATCTACTCCACCCTCATCTTGTAGTGCAACGATGAGCCACAGAGGGTAAGATCATTGCCCTGTTTTAAAGCAAACTTTAAAATTTAAAGTAATTTAAATTTAAAGTACTTAAATAAGTAAATGTTTAAAAACAAAAGAAGTAAAGATACAGTGAGCAGTAGCACACTCGGGTAGCATACCCAGGGCTCTGGGTTCCAGCATCAGAACCCAGAGGGGAAGGACCCACAATGAAACTGTAACAGCTGGGGTCAATGTTCAGCCACTTTGGCCTGGCTTATTCACAAAAGCCCTGGCCAGTGTCAACATTGGGAGCCTCACCTGCACCATGAGAGCAGGTGGCTCAGTTCTGAATCTGAGGCGTCTAGGGGACATCACAGGCCTTAGGCTGTTTGACTAAATACAAAGCTGGTTCTGTTCTTAAAAATCTCTCCAAATATGTAACCGACAAACTATAAACAAACCACTTTCTGTGAATAACTCACTGTGGGTTTGTTTGCTTTTTTTGTTTTGTTTTGTTTTGTTTTTGTTGTTTTGTTTTTTTTGTTTTGTTTTTTTTGAGACAGGATTTCTCTGTATAGCCCTGGCTGTCCTGGAACTCACTCTGTAGACCAGGCTGGCCTCAAACTCAGAAATCTGCCTCTGCCTCCCAAGTGTTGGCATTAAAGGCGTGCACCACCACCGCCCGGCATCCTCTCCTTCTTTTTTAAGACAGGGTTTTACTATGTGGTATGAAGGTCAGAGACAAACCTTGCCTTATTTTCAGTTTTACAGGAGAATATTCCAGTTTGTTAACATTGAGCATGATGTTAACTATAGGTGTCTCCCAGATATTCTTCACCAAGTTGAAGAAGTTCCATTTTATTCTTACTCTACTAAAAAAAAAAAAAAATTGTTTATTTGTTTTTAAGTCAAGAACAGTTCTTAAATTTTCACTTTGTTTTGGACAGAGTTTTACTATGTAGCCAAGGCTAGCCTCAAACTCCGTTTTTATCCTTCAGCTTCCTGAAAACTGAGATTACACATCCAGCTTCAAATTCTTTCCTGCCTCTATTGATACAATCATGTGATGCAATGGACTTAACGGATGCCTGAATGTTAAACCAGACTTTGTTGCTAGGGAAACAATCCCACTTGATGGTAATATATAATTTATTTACACAAGGTGGCTCTGACTTACTAGTACTTAACAGAAGACCTGCACCTGTGTTTGTGTTCCCAGGGATAGTGGTCTGCAGTTAACTTGTCTTGAGATCTCTGTTAGGTTTGCATACTAAGGCAGTAGTAGCTTCGTTAGGTGCTGTAGGAAATGTTTCCTCTCTAATATTTAGAGAATTCTTTTGTTGGTGGTGGTGGTGAGCTTTTTTTGGTTGGTTGGTTTGGTTCGCTTTGATTTGGTTTGGTTATTTGAGACAGGATTTCTCTGTATAAACAGCTCTGTCTTGGAACTTGCTCTGTAGACCAAGCTGGCCTCAAAGTCACAGAGATCTAGCTGTCTCTGCCTTCTGAGTACTGGGACTAAAGGCACGGGCCTCCACACACAGAGAATTTAGAGAATTCTTACTCACTTCTTCAAATGTTTCACAAAGAATTCATCAGAAACAATAGGAGCCCATACTTATGTTTAGCAGGCTACAGGATACTGACCGATCTTGTTATCCGTGGATAAAAGCTTTATTAGTAAGTTTTCCATTGCTGTGCTAAAATACCATGACCATGGCAACTTACAAAAGAAGGGGTTTATTAGGGGCTTATGGTTCCAGAGAATCCATAATAGAGCCATAATGTTGGGGAAGTAGATAGGAGATATGGCAGCTGAAGCTGGAAACTCAGAGCTCACATTTTAAACTGCAAGCATCAAGCCCAGAGAGCCAACTCAAAATAGTTCCTTTTTTTTTCCCCCCGAGACAGGGTTTCTCTGTGTAGCCCTGGCTGTCCTGGAACTCACTCTGTAGACCAGACTGGCCTCGAACTCAGGAATCCGCCTGCCTCTGCCTCCCAAGTGCTGGGACTAAAGATGTGCGCCACCACCGCCCGGCTCAAAATAGTTCTTAAAACCCATTCCCAGTGACATACTTCCTCCCTCAAGTATCCTTCCTAAAGAGGGCTGTCAAATGGGGCTGAGCAGTCAAAGCTAAAAACTATGAAGAACATCTTTTTCAAACCAACAATTGTATGGGTTTGGAAGATTTTATTCTTCAAAAAAAAAAAACAAAAAAACAAAAAACTGGTACATAACCAGGCTTGGTGGTATATGTCTTTAATTCCAGCCCTTGGGAGGCAGAGACAAGTGGATCTCTTGTGTTCAATACCAGCCTTATCTACAAAGCAAGTTCCAGGCCACCAGGGCTCATAGTGGAACCCTGTCTCAAAACAAGAAGGAGGAGGAGGTGGGGAGGAAGAGGAGGAGGAGAAGACTGGCACATTTTGAGAAATATAAACAGAGAGTTGCTCAGAGTGCTTCCTGAATGATCTCTAATTCATGGAATCAATTGTGATTTACTCTCTCCAGTTCTAACACTAGTAACTTATATCTTACCTTCTTTTTTTTTTGTTTTGGTTTGGTTTCTGGTTTTTGGTTTTTTGAGACAGGGTTTCTCTGTGTAGCCCTGGCTGTCCTGGAACTCACTCTGTAGACCAGGCTGGTCTCGAACTCAGAAATCCACCTGCCTCTGCCTCCCAAGTGCTGGGATTAAAGGCCTGCGCCACCACCGCCCAGCTATATCTTTCCTCCTTTTTCTTCCTCTGTTTGGCTAGGATTTTATGATATTCTTCCCAAAGAACCAGCTTGATTTTTATTAATTTCTTATTGTCAGTTTCATTGATTTCTACTCTGATTTTTATTATTTTCTTTTTTCACTAATTACTTTGAACTTAATTTGTCTTTCCTTTTCTAGTTTCTTTTTTAAAATTGTTATTATTTTATGTGTATAGTCATATATGTATGTCTGTGCCTGGTGCCCACAAAGATCAGGAGAAGGTCAATTGGGTCCCCTGGAACTGTCTTTCCACAGCTGTTATCAGCAATCCTGAACATGCATGGGGCACAAAGTTCAGAGGGTTCCTCTAAAGCAGATGAATTGTCTAGCCACAATCTTGGGGTCCCAGGTCCCAGACATTCTGTGGCAGATGCCCAAGAGCCAAAGCAGTGCTGGCCTTTAGTCTCAGTCTCTCTTACAACAGGAAAGAACATTTGAAAGACAGTGCTGAGAGCTGGTGAAGGTGAAGTAGAATCAAAACTGAGTCAGAGGACTGGAAAGATGGCTCCGCAGGTAAGAGCACTGACTGCTCTTCCAAAGGTCCAAAGTTCAAATCCCAGCAACCACATGGTGGCTCACAACCACCTCTAATGAGATCTGACGCCCTCTTCTGGTGTGTCTGAAGACAGTGTACTTATTTATAATAGTAAATAAATCTTTGGTCAATTCCCAACAACCAAATGAAGGCTCACACTATCTGTACAGCTACAGTATGTACTCATATACATAAAATAAATAAATAAATCTTTTAAAAAAAAAAGAGTCTGTTTAGAAACCCAGCATTCTCAGTAGACCAGAAAACAGCTCTGTAGACCAGGCTGGCCTCGAACTCAGAAATCCACCTGCCTCTGTCTCCCAAGTGCTCAGATTACCGTTTCATACTCAAAAGAAAAAAATGGTTAAAACTTTATCTGCTGGTTCAGCGCTTGATTTAGTTTTAACTAATTTCAAAAAAAGAGAAAAAGAAAAAATAAATAAAAAACCGTTTCAATTGGAGCCCTACACTTGTAGTTAGGAGTCTACTGCGGCTGGAGAAGCCCTGCTAGGAGCTGATTGTCTGTAAAAGCCACTCTTAAAGGGGTCAGAAACTTTTTGGCTTCTATGGTAGGGGAACTGATTTTCCTAGGAAAATCTCTGTGCTTGTGATTATTGGGTCCAACAGGTAACAAGGTGCTCCTCTCTTGAAATTACAGCTAGAAAAATTAAGAATTTTGTCTGGTTTAAATAAGTAAATGTATATAGCCACTTCATTTTTGTTTCTGACTAGTTTTAAAAGTATAAATATGTTCTGCATGTCTTGGTTATAGATTATTGGCTTATAAGTTATTAGGTATGATTAAAAAATTGTAACATTGGTAACAGAAAGTTGGCTTAAAACTGGTAACTCTAGGTTAGAGTAATTCAGAACTACAACAAGTGGCATGAGCCAACCCAAGGAAACAGGTCTCTAAGCTACGTCTAAATTGGGTAATATTTTATGTAATTCTTATCCTAGAAAACAGACTTATAGAGGATAGGATTTACAACAGTGTCTTTTTGAGGTATTGGAAGCTGCATTGTCTTGTGTTTTGAGTGCAGGAATGAGCAGCCAAACTTTGTAGCATGGGGGTGATTCACTTGGTGTTTTTGGAGAATCTGGATTGGTTGTTGGAGGGTGAGTTTTGCTTTCCAAAGTTCTGGTGTGCTCTGGGCCACCAGCTCAGAATGACCCAGGCTCACTGACAGCAGTTCAAAAGTAGGGAGACACTTAAAAACTTTGTAATGTGAATGTAATGTTTTTGGTGTTGATTTTAAAGAGAATAGATTGTTTACACTGTTAAAATTGGGTATTGCTTTCCAAAGTTATGATTATGCTCTAATATTATAGCAAAAGAAACTTAAAAATTATGGTGAAACTGCCAGGGTTCCATTGGCTGCAGCTTGCATCACAAGCTCAGGATTCTTTTTTTAAGATTTATTTATTATTATGAATAAGTACACTGTTGTTGTCTACAGACACACCAGAAGAGGGTCAGATTTCTTTACAGGTGGTTGTGAGCCACCATGTGGTGGCTGGGATTTGAACTCGGGACCTTTGGAAGAGCAGTCAGTGCTCTTAACCTCTGAGCCATCTCTCCAGGAGATCCAAGCTCAGGATTCTTAACTCACCCATATTTTGTAATTGGGATGATTGCAAGAGTAATAAAAGTTAAAAAACAGCTGTGGCCAGTATGGCCTGTTGCCCCTTTTACACAATCTTTGTTGGATATAGTGGTAGAAGCAAATTTAATGCCCCCCATATTGGGAAGGAGATCTCAGTGCGAACTTATCTGGTATCAAACAAGCTCCTGATGAACTGTTTCAGGAATTTGTGGATAGACTGTTAAAGCAGCTAGTAGAATTTTTGGAGATCTTCAAGCAGGAATTCCTTTTGTTACACAATTGTCTTATGAGAATGCTAATCTGCCACGCAGCCATTCAGCCATACAAAGCAAAGACAGACTTACAATTACTTGAAACTGATCCCTTTTTAGATACTGCTAATTCTCAAATTTTGCAATTATTTATGCAAATACAACTCAATTTAAAAAAATGTACAGTTCCTTATTTTATAGTATTTTAAGAGCTCTTACTGTATTGTCAGGACCCCTTAGTGAGGGCAATGCCACAGCAGATTTGTATACCAGGCAGATTATAGGCCTTACACCATCTCATTCTTTACATCATCAAAACAGTAATAGCTTGAGACAATTTGGTATTTCTTTTTTTTTTAAGATTTATTTATTTATTTTATGTATATGAGTACATTGTAGTTATACAGATGGTTGTGAGCAATCATGTGGTTGCTGTGAATTGAACTCAGAACCTCAGCTAGCTCAGGGCCCCACTCACTCTGGCCCAAAGATTTATTGTTATATGTAACAATATATTGTTATATGTAACAACAAATACAATTGTCTGAAGACATTGTAGTTGTCTTCAGACACACCAGAGGAGGGCAGGATTTGAACTCAGGACTTTCGGAAGAGCACTCAGTGCTTTTTTTTTTAAGTTTTATTGCATTATTATGAGAAAAGTTACACAATTTCAATTTATCTGAATTTGTTAACATTTAAAAACACATTTTAAGTAAATAGAATTAATTCACATTATTGTTTTCCTTTTGTACCCCAACTACTCCCAGAGACCACCCCTTCAATACCTACAATATCTTTTTTTGTCATATTCTTTAAAATTTATAAAATATTGTAACAATAAAAATGAGTATTATAAAAGTTGTCTGATATAAAACAACAATTTAACAGTCTTATGTAGATACTTGTGTACAGCAATACTGAAAATACATACATTTTTCTCAATATAAATTTTAAATAACTCCAAATGTATTAACT
>NW_022196904.1:130033050-130052525 GCF_008632895.1 Mastomys coucha
GGGTTAGGAGCTTTTTGCTTTTTGCATTTTCTTTGACTGTTGCGTCAATGTTTTCTATGGTGTCTTCTACTCCTGAGATTCTCTCTTCTGTCTCTTGTATTCTGTTGGTGATGCTTACATCTATGACTCCTGATTTCTTTCCTAGCTTTTCTATCTCCAGGGTTGTCTCTCTTTCTGATTTCTTTATTGTTTCTATTTCCATTTTTAGATTCTGGATGGTTTTGCTCATTTCCTTCACCTGTTTGATTGTGTTTTCCTGTAGTTCCTTAAGGGATTTTTGTGTTTCCTCTTGAAGGGCTTCTAGCTGTTTACCTGTGTTCTCCTGTATTTCTTTGAGGGTGCTATTTATGTCTTTCTTAAAGTCCTGTATCATCATGAAAAGTGATTTTATATCTGAATCTTGCTTTTCCAGTGTGATGGTGAGTCCAGGACTTGCTATGGTGGGAGTATTGGGTTCTGATGATGACAAGTAACCTTGGTTTGTGTTGCTTATATTTTTACACTTGCCCCGCACCATCTGGTTATCTCTATTGCTACCTGCCCTTGCTAAATCTGACTGGAGCCTGTCCTTCCTGTGATCCTGATTGTGTCAGAACTCCTCAGAGTCGAGCTGCCCAAGCTGTCTCTGTGATCCTGTGATTCTGAGATCCTGTGACCCTGGGCTTGTTAGAGCACCTGGGAGTGGGGCTTCCTCTGGGTGTTTTGGGAATGACTGCAGAGTTTGCGCCCAAGGTCTGCTCAGGGCACCAGCTCAGACAGACTGGAAGAAACCTGAGCCACTAGGCTGGCGGAGTTCCTGTGTGCTTGGTCCCACTGGTCCCAGTTACTCCCGGAGTTGGGACAGATGTTGTCTCCTCCTCACCTCTGATCCTGGGCATGTTAGAGTGACAATTTGGTATTTCTAAAGAATGTTCATGTCAAATTGTAAAGACTTGTCCTGAATGTCCTCAATTTCTACCTGTATCACATAAAGGTGTTAATCCTCAAGGACTTATACCTAATCAATTATGGCTAATAGGTGGTACTTATTTCTGATTTTGGAAAATTAAAATATGTACATGTGACTATTTACACCTTTTCAGGCTTTCTAGTTGCAACTGCTTTAACAGGAGAAGCAACTAAAAATGTAATTAGTCATTGCCTATATTGGTTTTCTATGTTGCTTGTTCCAAGACAGATACTAGAACTGGCTACTACAGTCAAGCATTTGAGATGTTTTGTTGGCAATTTAACATTACCATATTATTGGGATTCATTATAATCCTCAAGGACAAAGTATTGAGAAACAGGTATTGTGGAACTTTAAAACAATAGCTTCATAAAATAAAAGGGGAGTGTTATATCCCTGTATACCACAAATTTATTTAAATCATGCTCTTATTTTAAAATTTTGAAATTTGGATGCCAAGGAACTCTCTATGGCACCCTACAACCAGGCATATTTATGCCTAGGTGAAATGGAATGATCCACATACTGGCTCATGGCATGGTCCTGATCAGGTATATAATATGGGGAAAAGGACATGTTTGTGTTTTTTCCCCAGGATGCTGAAGGAGCATGGTAGCTGCCAGAGTGATTGGTGTGACATGATGATGCTGGGACAAAGAATGATACTGACGTCAGCTTTCAGAGTACCCTGACAACAGTGACTGGAAAGCTGTTTTGAACATATGTTCCTGACCCACCTTTGCTTGCCTATATCCCAGATTGGACAAGCTGCCTTGCTTAAAGCGTTTAGATCTTGTGGAACAGAGAACATAGAGACTGTGAAAACTGCCTTCAAAAACAGAAGTTATGATGACTCTTCTTTTTCCTTTAATGTGACCAGTTATTCTGACTCAATCATGGACTGGTCTAGAAATCAGTCCAATATTGGAAATAACAGTCTTCATTTGGAAGGCTGGTTCTGGACATTTTTAGAGACATATTTGAAAGTTAGCTGCAGTTCTGTATGATGTTATGCTAGCAATAGATTAAATTGGGACAGGATCTGGATTTCAAACAAATGTTAGTGCATGTGTTAAGGCTCCCAATCTTTTATTAATTGGTCATGTTGAAATTACTTTGTTTCTTCCACAGTATTTAATGTAAGCTGTATTGATTGTACTCTTTCCAATTGTGCTAGTGTGTTGAAACCTGGCATGTTTGTTATGGTGGTCTATCAACCAGCTTTCGTTTTATTGCCTGTGAATATTATAGGACCTTAGTATTCTGAAAAAAGCTTGAAGAAGTGAGTTAGGCTTTAAGTAGAGACAAGAAGACAGTGGCCTTGATTATTGCTGGTATAACAGCTTTAATTACATTGATAGCTAGCACCACTGCTGCAATTGTTTTGACACAAGAAGTTAAGACAGCTACTTTTGTTAATCATTTAGCAAAAAAATGTTACTAATGTTTTTGAGTATTCAAGAGGATTTAGATAGGCATTTGGAACAATGAGTTAATGCTCTTTATGATATTATTCAAATTATTGGAGGGGAGGTTCAGAGTCTAAGAGTAGGAAGCCATCTCGAGTGTCATGCTAAATACCAATGGGATTTGTGTTACTTCTAAAATTTACAATGATAGGCACTATAATTGGGAAAGGGTTCAAAGACACTTGCAGTGTGTTTGGCTTAATTCCAACACCTCTCTGGATGTTTTAACTTGGTCCCGCTGGTCCCAGTTACTCCCGGAGTTGGGACAGATGTTGTCTCCTCCTCACCTCTGATCCTGGGCGTGTTAGAGTGACAATGTGGTTGCCATGAATTTAAAGAATGCTGTCCTGCTGAGCTTTGATGCTGCTGATATTGCTGGTAAAATTACCCAGGGCCTGAAGTCAGTATTTCTATCTTGGTCAAGCTTTAAGTATGGCATATATGGCTTGCTAACCCTTTTTGTCCTAGGAATACTTTTATTCCTGCCAATCATGTTAAAGCTTGCCTTTAGCTGGGCGGTGGTGTTGCACGCCTTTAATCCCAGCACTTGGAGGTTGGGGGCAGAGGCAGATTGATTTCTGAGTTTGAGGCCAGCCTGGTCTACAGAGCGAGTTCCAGGACAGCCAGGGCTACACAGAGAAGCCTTGTCTCAGAAAAAAAAAAAAAAAAAGCTTGCCTTTAACAACATCAACATGTTGGCAGCCCAGGTACATGGTTGAAACTAAAAAATGAACTCCCAGACAGAGTTATAAATTTAAAGGTTGGCAAGCCCAGGATGGGTAAAATTCTGCACAGAGCCTTACCAACCTAAGACAGAGGCATGCACCAAAAGGCCATGCTTGTTTATAACAAACACTAAAAGGCTGTGTTTGTTCATATAACACAAACAAGCTGCGTGTGTCTTGAAGATGGGTAAGGGAGGCATTCTTGTCAGAACAACCTAAGACAGGCTCAGCCTTGTTTATGAATTAAAAGTGGGGAGATGTAGAGAGCCTTTTGGGGTGCCAATTGGCAGGAATCTGACGTTGGCCAAGGACAAGGAAATGGGCTTCAGGCAGGAATCTGACATTGAGCATGATAAGGAAGTAAGTTCCAGTAAGACTCTAACTTCAGGCTATAATAAGGAAGTAGGTTAAGGCAGGAATTTTAATCTTTTTTAAAAAAAGATTTATTTATTGTTATACATAAGTATACTGTAGCTGTCTTCAGGCACAACAGAAGAGGACATCAGATCTCATTATGGGTGGTTGTAAGCCACCATGTGGTTGCTGGGATTTGAACTCAGGACCTTCAGAAGAGCAGTCAGTGCTCTTACCCACTGAGCCATCTCACTCGCCCAGAAATTTTAATCTTAGGGTGGCACAAAAGAAGTAGGCTTCAGGCAAGATTTTGAGCTTAGGCAAGGAAGTGGGCTCAAGTATTTTGGTCATTATCACAAGCCCTTTTAAACAGTTGTCATGGGAGTAATCACGGGACTCTGCTTACTGCTTTGCTGGTTCCTTACTGCTCACCCTTAATACTTGCATGTAATTAAAAGGGTATAAAAACAGACTGGAAAAATTAAGTTTGCCTTCAGTCTCAGAATTGACTGGGGTCATGCTACAATGTTATCTAATTGTCTTTTTTCCTCACTCCTGCATTGGAGAACCTGTTGACTGACTGAGCGGGCTTGGTCACAGCTTCCAAAGAACAGTGTGGGAGAGCCACCCAGCGAGTGTCACCATTACACATCATATCTTGTGGGTTATCATGTCTTTAAAACAAAGTGGGTTCTGGGGATTCAAACTCTGGTCCTCAAGCTTATGCTAGACTTACAATAAAACTGCTTTACAGGCTGAGCCATCTCCCCAGAACTTATACTTCAAACCATGTAATATGAATACCATAAGTGTTTCTTCTTTTTTTAATTTTGTATGTGTATTTTGCTTGCATTTGTATTTGTATTTGTCTGTGCACCAGGTGCACTCCTGGTGTCTGCAGAACCTAGAAGAGGGTGTCAGATCTACTGGAACTGGACTTACAGATAGTCTTGCACTGCCATACTGGTGCTAGGAATTGAACCTGGGTCTCCTAGAAGACCAGTCAATGTTTTAACTGCTGAGCCATTTCTCCAACCTCCTGAGAATGTTTCACTTCACAGAACAAGGAATAGAGGCAAGGTCACACAGCTGTTGAGTAGTGTATTTGAGACCAGCTTAGCTTCGTATTCCTTCCCTTCCTCCTTTTTATTTAGATGTGTGTGTTCTACACACACACACACACACACACACACACACACACACACTCTTGTATAGCCTGAAGCTGAAATCATAGGTGATTGATAGCTACTTAATGTGGAAACCAGAGTCTAGCCTCTGCATGAGAGACAGATAACCTTAAGTATTATCTATCCCCCCAGCCTCTCTCCAGCACCTTGAAACATTTGTTGTTGGAGGAGAAGGTGGCATGCATTCCACAGTTTGGGTGTGGAGGTCAGAGGACAACTTTGTGGAGCTGTTCTCGTTCCACATTTATGTGGGTTCCAGAGATAGAACTCAGAGATAGTTGTCAGGCAAGCACATTTACCCTACAAGCCGTCTCCCTGGCCCTGGCTTCGCATTTCCTACCTTCATTAATGATGACCAGGAGACTTGTTTTCAAGAATTTCTATAAATAAACAAAGGTGTGCACTGCAGAGCAACACAACCATGCCTGTGTGAACTCTGTCTTCATGGACTCATTTAGTCTACTACAAATAGTCACTTAAATACAGTGTTAAGTTAGCCATGTGGAGGTATACACACGTGCTTTTATACACGTCGGTGCCGCCACACACTGGAACTCCATATTCCTGTAGTCACTTGCAGGTCCTAGGGTCAGAAGCATCCAATCTCTGCCCTTTAGCCGGGCGTGGGAGGGTTAATTGGCTGCAGAGCTGAGGACCTGGTTCCCCTTCTCTATCCACCTTTATCCCTGCCCACAAAACCTGCCCCTTTGACTTTCACACCCTGTCTGCGAAATTAAGGTACCTTAAGGCCATTTCTGAAGACCTGGTTGTGAGCCAGTCACTTAATCTGAATCACCTCACAGCTGCATAAGACGCCACACCCAGGAGGAGGAGTATTGATAGAATAAAATAGAAGAAAACCAAAGGTCACTACTCCAGCACATATATGATATTACAAACTGTGCTTAAGTTTGGGAGCCTCTTGACTGTCAGCAAGAGTCCAGCTGAGCTAGAATGAGCAAGACTGAGAAACACCCCCACTCGCAGGATGAGACCAGTGTAGCCCAGGAAGGATCATCTCTGCTCCCAGCCTCTGCATCTGAGAGTTAGATCCTGAGATAAGACTCCATGGATGCCGCTGGAGCCTCCTGCTCCAGGTGAGTATGGTTTCCAGAGAGAACTTCCAAGCTAAGTGGGCTCACCTCTAGAGCCCATCTTGTGCTGGGATTCCAAGCCCATCTTCTATGCCCACTCTGCAAACCAGGGCATTTATGAGTCTGCTCCCCACAAGGGACTCAGACTTAGCCCCTGCTATAGGTGGTCCAGAAAGGGCTCACCAAAGTGTGCTTGGAGCAGAGATTTCAGGAACCCAACCACGGCCTGGCCTGTCTGAATCGAGCCGAGCTAGAGCCTATCAGAGGATGTGACAAAGGAGAGCACAGACCCATGTAGGGACCCTAACTGGCTTAATCTGGTGTGTCCAGAAAGGAAAGACTCAGGAAAACTAGCCATGGAGTGATCCACTTCACCACAGTTAGTAATTTGAGGTGAAACCTCGGATCACCCCCGGGGGTTCTCTTCAATGTATTGTCCTGGGGCTCCATGTGGAGAATGTGCGATATGTGACCCGGAGTGCTTTGGAGATTCGGGGACAGGTCCTATTCAGGTCGCATCAGTGATAACCCAACTATCCCCAGCTCGGAGGCGGTGGCAAGGGAGCTGCTTCAGGCAGCACTGCAGGATCTGAGCCAGGAGCAGCTGAAGCGCTTTCGCCACAAGCTACGGGATGCGACCCTGGATGGCCGCAGCATCCCGTGGGGGCGACTGGAGCGCTCAGACGCTGTGGACCTCGTCGACAAGCTGATCGAGTTCTTTGAGCCAGTGCCAGCGGTAGAGGTGACCCGAAAGGTCCTGAAGAAATCGGATATTCGAGATGTGGCGTTGCGACTCAAAGAGCAGCAGCTGCAGAGTAAGCTGGGCAGAGTAGGATGGGGTTGAATCCGGTGACTCGGCCTTGATCTTCCCTGGTCTCCTTGGGAAGATCAACTTTGTCCACTCTATCACCTCCTGAGACTGCCACTCCCCTCCCCTTTCCGGAAACCAGCCCAAGGTTTCATGCACGGCGGGCCTGGGGGTGGGGGGTGGGGGTCGGGAGATGTAGTTCCAGAAGCTCCCAGGGAAATGCCTTGTCCCATCCCTCATGCTCAGAGAGCCTCATGTCGGGTTTGCCTTCCAGAGCTCGGCTCCACCTCGGCGCTTCTGTCCGTGTCGGGTAAGTTCAGTGGGACACACAAATGAAAGGTCCTATTGGGCTCCACATGGAGCCCAAGTTTCCTGGGCCCTACTTGGGGATCCTTGGGTGTGAGATGGCTGGAGGAGGAAGCTATGGCACGCTAGAGGAAAGGGAGTCCAGATTTAGATAGGCAGAGCGTTGGTTCCAGTGTAGCGGCAAGCGCATCCCTATCTTCCACGATCCTTGCCTTACAGAGTACAAGAAGAAGTATCGCGAGCACGTGCTGCGACAGCACGCTAAGGTGAAGGAGAGGAATGCCCGCTCAGTGAAGATCAACAAGCGCTTCACCAAACTGCTTATCGCTCCAGGGAGCGGCGCTATAGAGAACGAGCTGCTGGGGCCGTCGGGAGAGACGGAGCCCGAGCGCGCCAGGCGCTCGGACACGCACACCTTTAATCGGCTCTTCCGGGGAAATGAGGAAGAGGACTCGCGGCCGCTGACCGTGGTGCTGCAGGGCCCGGCAGGCATCGGCAAAACCATGGCCGCCAAGAAAATCCTCTACGACTGGGCAGCAGGCAAGCTATACCACAACCAGGTGGACTTTGCCTTTTTCATGCCGTGCGGCGAGCTGCTGGAGCGGCCGGGTACGCGCAGCCTGGCGGACCTGATACTGGACCAGTGCCCGGACCGCACTGCGCCGGTGCGGCGGATACTGGCGCAACCCAGTCGCCTACTGTTCATCCTAGACGGAGCAGACGAGCTGCCTACTTCAGCAGCCCCAGAGGCCACTCCCTGCAGAGACCCTTTCGAGGCTACGAGTGGCTTGAGAGTGCTGAGCGGGCTGCTGAGCCAGGAGCTGGTACCATCGGCTCGCTTGCTGGTGACTACACGCAATGCCGATCCCGGAAGGCTGCAGGGCAGACTGGGCTCGCCACAGTGCGCAGAAGTACGCGGCTTCTCAGACAAAGACAAGAAAAAGTATTTCTTCAAGTTCTTCCGAGACGAGAGGAAGGCAGAGCGCGCTTACCGCTTCGTGAAAGAGAACGAGACGCTATTTGCACTGTGCTTTGTGCCCTTCGTGTGCTGGATCGTATGCACAGTGCTGCAGCAGCAGCTGGAGCTGGGCCGGGATCTGTCTCGTACCTCCAAGACCACTACTTCTGTGTACCTGCTCTTCATCACCAGCATGCTGAAGTCTGCAGGCACCAATGGACCCCGGGTTCAGGGAGAGCTGCGCATGCTGTGCAGCCTGGCCCGGGAGGGCATCCTGAATCATAAAGCACAGTTCTCAGAAAATGACCTGGAGAGATTGAAGCTTCAGGGTTCCCGAGTTCAGACAATATTTCTCAGCAAGAAGGAGCTGCCAGGAGTGCAAGAAACTAAGTTCACCTACCAGTTCATTGACCAGAGCTTCCAGGAGTTCTTGGCTGCATTGTCGTACCTACTAGAAGCTGACCGAGCTCCGGGGACCCCCGCAGGCGGTGTGCAGAAGCTCCTGAACTCGAACGCGGAGCTGCATGGTCATCTTGCACTGACCACCCGATTCCTCTTTGGCCTGCTAAGTACAGAGAGGATTCGTGACATTGGAAACCATTTTGGCTGTGTGGTGCAAGATCACGTGAAAAAGGACACCCTGAGGTGGGTACAAGAACAGAGCCACCCCAAGAGGGCACCAGAAGGGACAAAAAGGAATGCTGAGCTGGAGGACGTCGAGGAAGAAGAGGAGGAGGAGGAGGAGGATATCAATTTTGGACTGGAGCTGCTGTACTGCCTGTATGAGACGCAGGAGGATGATTTTGTTCGCCAGGCTCTCAGAAGCCTTCCAGAGATGGTACTGGAGCAAGTTAGGTTGACCCGCATGGACCTTGAGGTTCTGACCTATTGCGTGCAGTGCTGCCCAGATGGTCAGGCTCTGAGACTGGTGAGCTGTGGGCTGGTGGAAGCAAAGGAAAAGAAGAAGAAGAGCTTGGTGAGGCGGCTGAAGGGGTGAGTCTAGAGGGTAAGGTTGTACTCACCGGTGCTATGTGTGCCCACACACCCATGCCCATTGGGCTGGGAAGCATTCCACACCTGATAACCCAAGTGGCAGAGCAGACCTCAGGACTGCTCTACCCGCCGCCCCTTGCAAGGCAGCTGTCTCTACTCCTCATCAAGTGACCTCACCATGACCACTTTTAATCATCCAGAACAAGGCAACCCTCCAAGCTCAGCCAACATAGTTCCACGAAGCAGCCAAGCCCTCTCTCTGATGCACTTTCTCATACATTCTAGAATATGCCATGTCCTCTGTGTGCTGAGCCTTGTAACCTGCTGTTCCCTCCATCTCAACACTATTTGCTGTCTGTCTTCAAAGCCTACTTTGGCTCCACTACTTGGGTCCAACTACTGGCCTCAAGGTACCCTCATGAACCACATTATTCCATATCCTCTTCCTTGCCCATCCTCCACCTGATTCTAGGTTCCTACACCGACATGGGCATTTGCTTTCTATGAATTCAGCTCTATTCAATACTTGTGCCAAGGCTCACCCACTACTGAGAGTATACACCAGGATAACAGCAGGACCCGGTCCTAGGGACCTGCAGCCCACACTTGGGTTTTGTTCAAATTTGTTGGGGGAGGGGATGCAAGGGATATGGGATAAGTGATAAAGTTCTGGATCCTCAGGACCTTAGGTAGGAAGGATTGAGGCCTTTCTAGAAAGGCCTGGAAGGAGCACTACAGACACCAACCTTGTTCTTTCTCTCCCTACAGTTCTCAAAGCACGAAGAAACAACCTCCAGTCTCCCTGCTGCATCCACTCTGTGAGACCATGACTACCCAGCAATGTCGTCTGAGAATTCTGATGTGAGTCACTATGCTCTAGCTTGGAGGGGATTTACCCCTGGGTAGCCTTTACAGAGACAGAATCTGCCTTGTAGGGAAGGCTAAGCACCTAGGCCTACCTGGGTCCCGCACTATTAGGGGCTGCCAGGGAAGGGTTAGTGCTAGACCTCGTGGGAGTCAGAGTGCAGCACAGCCTTTGGGGACAGACAGCGAAAGCCACAGCATTTTTCTGAAGCTCCCACGTGCTGATGGACACTGCCTGACCATCCCTCTGCAGGAAAGTCTTCAGGGAGGTCAGAAGCTGGTACATCCTGCCTCCCTGTGCTTTTCAGCAAGTCAGTCTGCCCAGGTGTTGGTTTCCTCCCTGTGAGATACCCAGCTGATCTTAGCTCAGAGGATGGGTGTAAGATTTACTGAGGCTTCATGGGTAGAGAGTTCTTAGGATATGATAGGTTTTCTATTACTGTTTGCTATCACCAGTGAGCAGAGGGTAAGGAAAGTTCTAGGAACCGATAGAAGCAGGCCATGGTGAAGCAGATAGTCAGGCATACATCAATAGTGGATGAGGAGGAAAACCAGCTTTGTGGAGGCCAGGGTCCAGCAACATGAAAATAAAATGAAAGGAGCCAAAAAGACAGTCACATTCAGCTCAGGAATTCTACCAGAAAACAAAATACACAGAGGGGCTCACGTCATGACTTGTAATAGGAAAAAAAAATTTAAAGAATCAGAAACAGCAGCGCTGTTCAGCAGCTGGGGATGACAGCTCAAGCCACTGGGGATGACTGCCCAGCCACTGAGGATGACTGCTCAGCTATTGGGGATGACTGCTCAGCCACTGGAGATGACTGGGATCAACAATCCATGCAAACCAAATTATGAAAAACTAGATTTCTTGACTAAACATCAGGCTACCAGAAAATAGGTAGTTTGTTCAGCTGGAGGTAGAGAAGTGGCCAATCTTACAGACCAATCTACATGTTTCTTGACCACAGCTTGTCACACTGCAAACTACCTGATGCAGTTTGCCGAGACCTTTCTGAGGCCCTGAAGGTAGCTCCTGCCCTAAGGGAGCTGGGCCTCCTCCAGAGCCGGCTCACTGAGACAGGCCTTCGTTTACTGTGCGAAGGCCTGGCTTGGCCCAAGTGCCAGGTGCAGACACTCAGGTGAGGCCTGGTTTTGAAGGGATGGGGGTAGGGAACACACCTCCAGCAACCCCTGAGGTCGGCTCTCCCCACAGGATGCAGCTGCCTGGCCTCCATGAGGTGATCCATTACCTGATCATTGTGCTCCAGCAGAGCCCAGTCCTGACCACTCTGGACCTCAGTGGCTGTCAGCTGCCTGGCCCCATGGTGGAACCTCTGTGTTCAGCCCTGAAGTACCCTAAATGCCGCCTAAAGACCCTGAGGTAAAGGCAGGGGGAGGCGTGGTACCGAGGACATAGCCTGTGAACCCTAGGTGCTTAGGAGCCCTCCCTGAGACCTCAGACATGGTAGAACGCACACACAAATCTGGGTGCCCAGCCTATAAAGACTTGCCTTCTGCAGGCCTATCCAAAGCTCTGGGTCTCAAACAAATATCCCTAAGCTGTGGAGACAGTCTGAGCAGAGCCCCCTCCTACATTCCCTTAAAGAGCCTCCACTTTTAATAGATCCCAACTGACTGCCTTCTGGTACTTGTTAAATCCTAAGCGGGCAGCTCCAACCACTCCACTCTCACCTCAAGCCCCAGGTTCTTCCCCCAGCCGATTGACCTTTGCCCCTGTTGACCTTTGCCCCTCATCGACCCTTGTCCCTTCTTCTGTCTTATGCTTGTGGCTGCAGTCTGACCTCCGTGGAGCTGAGTGAGAACTCACTGAGAGAACTTCAAGCTGTGAAGACATTAAAGCCAGATCTGGCCATCATACATTCAAAATAAGGCACACGTCCTCAGCCTCTGAAGAGTGAAGCAGCGTCTTCTAAGGCCCCGGGAGTCCAGAACAGGATGGAAGATGCTGTAGCCAAAGTCCTTCAGGATATGTCCTCCCCATTCAGAAGCAGGAAGATGCCAGCTTCCCCGTCTCCAGGCAAGTTTTCAAGCCAAGAAGCCACAAAAGGGCAAGCAAAAGGCCCAGGTAGATATAGACCCTGGATAGCTCCTGGATAGGCCTGGCACATGCCTGCCCTGGACACTCTGAGGTCAGCCTTTCCTCAGCCCCACAACCAGCAATACCCTCCTTTCTGGGCTCACCGATCTGTCCCTTGAAGGCAACCCCGACAGCAATAGAAGCATTCAGTAACTGAGCATATGTTGTTGAATGATGTCACTCATCTGTGATCTGGCCCCCAGCTGTCATATGGGTGGATATAGGTACCCAGAGTTCTGCCCTCCATAGGGAGGAGACAGGTGGATCACCACTATAGTCTGGAATTTTGGGTGTTGGCTTTTGGAAGGATGCCATCCCTGAAACCTTAGGGTGTTAGCCCAGAGGCATCCATTTGCTGCCTGACAGATACAGGAAAGGAGCCAGAAGAGTGACAGCTTCCATTGATGGTGGGACCTGGCACAACACAGTGAATCTCTCCCAACATAATAAATTTTCTTTTGGATTCCCTTTTGTTGATCTCTGTAACACTGTCAAGGTATCAAAGCAGGTGTTAACATCATCGTCCCTATAAACACAAATACAGGCCAAGGTTTGATCCATAGCCCACCACTGAAGAAATAGGCTTGGCATACTGGCCTGACTGCAGAAAGTCTGCAAGAGAGGTTTGACCTTCAGAGCCAGGGCAAGACATGGATGCCCCAGAACTGAGTCTTCTCTGTCCAGCATTGCTGGGCTCAGAGCACTTTGCAGTGAGCCCCTTTTACTTCCCAAGGGGCATTCCCTTCACAATCCCTTCATAAATTCATCCCTTCATCCCCCCCCAACCTGCTGTTTTAGTTACTTTTCCATTACTGTGATAAAAACACCATGACCAGAAGCAAACCCACAGAATACAGAGTCTACTTTAGCTTACAGTTCAGAGGGATAAGGGGCCAGCATGGCTGACAAGTAAGGCAACAAGACATCTGGAACAGAAGCTGAGGGTTCACATCTTGAATGGCAGGCACAGAATGAACTGGAAGTTCAAACTGGAAGTCTTCAAACTCTCAAAGCCACCTCCAGTGACATACTTCCTCTAAGCAAGCCATATACCCCTTAGAGCTCCCCCAAACAGTGCCATCAACTGAAAATTAAGTGTGCTAATATTTTGGTAGTTTGAATGAGAAGCCCCCGTAGGCTCATATATTTGAACATCTAGTTCCCAGTTGGTGGAACTGTTTGGGAAGGATTAGAAAGTGAAGAGTTGGATTGGAAAGTTGGAGACATGTCACTGGAGCTGCGGTTGAGGTGTCAAAAGCCCACGCCAGGCCCACCCTTGCTCCCTGTCTACCTCCAACTTGCAGAAGCGAGGTCTCAGCTACTGTTCCAGCACCATATCTGCTGCTATACTCCCTGCTGCTCTCCATGATGTCCATGGACTAATCCTCAGAAACTCTAAGCAAGGCCCAATTAAATGTTCTCTCCTATAACCTGTCTTGATCATGATGCCTCTTCACTGCACAGAACAGTAACTAACACAAATATGCAAGCCCCCATGCGACATTTATAGTTAAAAGCGCCACGTGGTTCCAGAAGGATAAGAAGCCTTGACAGGAAAGCATGGCAGCAGTTGGCAGGCATGGTCACAGGAACAGGAAGCTGAGAGCTCACAGCTTCAAAGGTGAGAATGAAGCAGAGAGAGGAAACTAAGAGTAGAGAAAGAATGCAGTCTCCCTAACCCTCCCTCCATACTGCTTCATAAAGGATGCACCTCGTAACTCTCCCTCAAGCAACACTACCAACTGGAACCAGGTGTTCAAATGCCTGAGCCTATGGGGACATTCTTCATTCAAACCACAATGTTCCACTCCCTGGCTCTCTTAAATACATTACAATGGGGCTGGAGAGATGGCTTAGTGGTTAAGAGCACAGACTGCTCTTCTGAAGGTCCTGAGTTCAAATCCCAGCAACCACATGGTGACCCACAACCATCTGTAACGGGATCTGATGCTCTCTTCTGGAGCTGTCTGAAGACAGCTACAGTGTGCTTCCATGTAATAAATAAATAAATCTTTTAAAAAATGCATTATAATACAAAATACATTTAGTCCAACTTCAAAAGACTCCATAGTCCTTCATAGTCTCAACCATTGTTTAAAAGTCTAAAGTCTCTTCTGAGACTCAAGGCAATCTCCTAATTATTCCCCTGCAAAATCAAAAAGCAAATTACAAACTTCCAACATATAATGGCATAGAATACACCTTACTATTGCAAAAAGGAAGAATCTGGCATAGTGACAAAATATTAGGCCAAAGCAAAACCATCACTCAGCAGGGAAAACATCCAATCCTGAAGCTCAATATTCAGTGTCTGGGACTAAAGTTTTAAGGAATTTAGATTATTTTGCCCCTCCAGTTTTATGGGCTGGTTAGACTCCCTGTATGCAACTCTCCTTGGCAGATGACTCACAACTTTGGATCTCCAACATCTTGAGGTCTCCCCTGCAACCCAGGCTACACTTTCATAGCTTCACACAATGATCTCTCACTGCCCCCTTGTAGGGAATTCCTTGCCACATGTTGCCCAGACACAGTGTCTCTCTGAAACTACTAAGTAAGAATTCACAATCCCTGGGACTAGAGAGATGCTCAGCACTTCATACATTTGCTGCTCTTTCAGAGGACCCAGGTTCAATTCTCAGCACCCACATGGCATTTAACAACTGTCTGTTACTCTTTTCCATGGGATCTAGGGCTCTCTCTAGACTCTGTAGGCACCTGGCACACACGTGGTGCAGACATACGTGCAGGCAAAACATCCGTTCATACTAAGTAAAAATTAAAAATTGAAAAAATAATTTACGACCCCTTTGCATGTGCATCCTTGCCATGGACCGGGTTCGTTGTGGGGACCCCAATTCCATGGGATGAGAATTCTGGTCAGGTGGGCAATAAGTCGGCAGATGACAAACAGACTCGACACAAGGGTGTGGTGAATCTGAATATTTGTACAAGATGAAATGCAGGCTTAAATAGCATACAGCAAGCAGGGCAGATGACAAGAGTCACGTAGGTGGGCGAGGGTTACGGCAAGGGGCGCAAGACTGAGGTCAGGTAGACAAATCAAGGTCGGTAGGATCAGGTAGCCAGGTGTGAAGCAGGCTGAAGAACAGTGGAGCCCTCCCTGCTGGGGCTATTTTGGTATTCCTATGCTAATTCTCTGATTCTGCTGGAGGCAAGGACCAGGAGATTCCAATCTAGCACTTCCTGCTAGATTCTCCTAGGGTCTTGCTGGAGGTAGGTCTTGCTAGGGTCTTGCTGGAGGCAAGCACCAGGAAATTCCAATCAAAAAGTTCTAGCTAATGTCCTTGAGTGAGGGAAGCCCTTCGATTACTTTCTAGTATGTAAAACAGTTCTGACTTTTGTGGGACTGTCCTAAGAAATGTGCTTGATCTCTGTTGCTAACTCTGAGGAAAACCTGTCTGATAAGGCAGATTCCTTGAGAGAAATTCCAAGCTAAGGACAGCTTGGAATTGAATTAGGATAGGTTGGAAACATTGTGCTGGCCAGGAAACGATGGGGCCAGAAAATGGCCCAATCTTAGCCATTTATTAATCATTTCTTGGGGTACCTTTATGTCTAAATAAGAGGGCATGTTGACAATTGGAAAGACTAATCTGGAACACATCTGAGTTAGGAGATGCCAGCGACTGTCTGAATACCCAGGAGGCACAGAACTCCTTTTGGAGCCATAACGCTTCTCATCCTTAATCAGGCTTTTACCCCCGATATTTCGGATTTAACTGGAGTAGACAAATGGGCGTGACACATCCTTCATGTTCTAAAGGTAGTATCACATGGACAACTACCAGGATTGGCCTGGGTCACATTCACAGACATTGTTTATTTGTTTGTTTGTTTGTGAAAGACCCCATAGGGGGTTCCCACTCAAGTCCTAGAAGACATGCACCCAGAAAAACACGAGAGACCATCTTGATGCTTGATGCAACCGCAGAGGTAGTTTTTATTCGGGGCCCCGGTTCGTTTCCCAATCAAACTCACGCAGGAGTCCAGGGAATGCGACACCAGGCTCAGGGGTTAGGGGCTATATATAAGAAAAAGGTCTGAGGGAACAAAGGAATCAGGGTGGCTATAAATGATTGGTTATTTTAAATGTAGTTCGTGCAGATTAGAGTTGAGAATTCCTAAAAAGGAGAGTGAAAAAGGAGTGCTTATTCAAGGTTCCTAATTGACCTTTAGCTAATACCTAAGAAAACCAGATGGCCCATGGTCCATCACTCAATGTCTGCCCGGACATGTCCCAGGCGCCTGAGCTCCGGACATGTCCCTATCTCCATGTTTTATGTCTTCCTGACCTGGGCACTGGACACGTCCTTGCATTATTGCCCTATCTCTGTGTTTTATGTCTCCCTGACCTGTCAGCCCTCCTAACAGCTTACTTTGATCTGTATTCACAGGCCTGGCCCCTGTGGTTTTCGGTAATCCTCTCTAACACCAGTCTCAAATTTAACTCTTTCAATCCCAGGCTTACGTGGGCAAGTTTGTGTTGAAATTTTTATTTTCCTTTTCAGTTTGTTCTTAAATTAAATTGCTCTTTTGGAACACAAAACTCATTAGTTGGAAGCTTAGCTGGGTAAGGTCTTGTCCTAAAGGCACCCTCTCTTTGTTCCAGGGCATTGTGGTCCTCTCCTTAATGGCACTTATTAACAATTATAGTCTCGGACAGGTGGTGGTGACACACACCTTTAACCTCAGCACTCAGGAGGCAAAAGCAGGCAGATCTCTGTGGGTTCAATGTCAGCCTGGTCTACAGAGTGAGTTCCAGAAGATCCAAGGCTACACAGAGAAACCTTGTCTTGAAAAACCAAAATCAAAAATCAAAAACAAACAAAACCAATTAAAGTGTCTCTTCTAGCACAAACCCTGGCTACATTAGGCTTCTCTGTGTTTCTGTCTAAACTGTGTGCTTTGTAATTATTTTTGCCCCACTTGGTCTTTCTCACTGTAGACCTGTATAAGTGCTATCAGTAACAACCATGCACCAATTCAATATTATCTTGTCTCAAAATTTCCTCCTCTAGAAAAATTAGCCTGTAACTTTAAAATTTAACTTCAAACAAGTTCTTAGGACAAGGGTAGAAGGCAACTAGATTCTTTTGTTGTTATTGTTGTTGTTTTTGTTTTTTCAAGATAGGGTTTCTCTGTATAGGCCTGGCTGTCCTGGATCTCACTCTGTAGACCAGGCTGGCCTTGAACTCAGAAATCCACCTGCCTCTGCCTCCCAAAGGCTGGGATTAAAAGCATGAACCACCACTGCCTGGCAACTAGATTCTTTGCCAAAATACCACAAAAATGTCTTATGCCCAGTTGGCAATATTGTTCCCCTCTGAAATCTTTTGACCAGGGCCTTTACAATCTAAATTGCTTTCTGTACTGCTGTCTCACAGGGTCTGTCTAGACTGTCTCTTTAAGTGCCACCTATAGCATTCAGCCACTTTTCTAGGCCAAAATTCCAAAGTCTTCCACATTTCAAACCCCAACATGGTCAGGTTCTTTGAAGAAAAACCCCATTCCTGGTACCAACCATATTAGTTACTTTTCTGTTGCTGTGATTAAACAAACAAGCAAAACAAACAAACAAACCAACAACAAAAATCAACCACAAAAATATAATCAAAGGCAATTGAAGGAGGACATTGCTTGTTTTTGACTACAGAGGAATAAGAGTTCATCGTGGCAGGGCAGGCACAGTGGAACAGGATGCTGAGAGCTCACATCTTCTATGGCAAGCATGAATCAGAGAATGCAAATTGGAAGTGATGCAAGGATATAATCTCTCAGAGCCCATCCCCAGTGACATACTTCTTCCAGCAAGGCTGCATATCCTACACCTTCTCAGTGCCACTAACTGGGGACCAAGTGATCAAATAACTGAATTTATAGGGGAAATTTCTAATTAAAACCACCACACTGGTCTTCCTGGGTCTGGTGCTCTAGACCTGGAATAGAGACAGACAAAAAATACATAGATGAAATTATGAATATCATTCAGTATAAATGTGATACATAAACATATAATATGTAAATGTATACGGTGTATAATCATAGATATATATGTGATACATAAAATATGGTAAATACCCATATGATACAATGTTGCCATAAATGGTATTTATTAACTCTATCAGTTCTTATATGACTGGGCCAGCCCCCCAGTAATCAAGACTGAGTCCTACCAGATTTATTTAATCAGCCTTAGCACAATTACTAGGCAATTTCCCCTAATCTATTCTTCTACATAATATAAGTATGTGCAAGACTGGAAAAATTAAAAAGACATGAAATGTTGTAGGATGTTTGATCACACTGTGAAGCCCGAAATTGTTATTTACTGAAACAAATTTGTTTCTAATTGTGTGGCTCAGCCTTAGCACACACCTTTAATCCCTCTGGCTGGAATGTGTACAGGCCCATAGTATACAACTGTAATCCCAAGCAATGAAGGTAAAATTAGTTTGTAGAAGGAAACATTCATGTGTGAAAGTGATGTCTAATTGAGTGGCAGAAAATGATGAATCAGAGAAAGATTTGACAGAATAGGATATGCCCAACTCTCATGAGGAGAGAGAGGAAAGAGAAGCTACTTAAGAAGCAGTACATGGGCTGGAAAGATGGCCCAGTGGTTAAGAGCACTGAGTGCTCTTCTGAAGGTCCTGAGTTCAAATCCTGGCAACCACATGGTGGCTCACAACCATCCATAATAAGATCTGACGCCCTCTTTTCTGGTGTGTCTGAAGACAGCTACAGTGTACTCACATATAATAATAAGTAAATCTTTGGGCCGGAGTGAGCAGGGTCAGAACAAGCAGAGAGCAGAGATCCTGAGTTCAATTCCCAGCAACCATGTGATGGCTCACAACCATCTGTACAGCTACAGTGTACTCATATACATTAAATAAATAAATAAATCTTCTAAAAAAAGAAGAATCAGTACATAAGAGAGAAGACAGTTTTGTGGGTTGTTGGGTTTTTTAGATTTATTTATTTAATATATACAAGTACACTGTAGCTGTCTTCACATCAGAAGAGGCATCGGATTCCATTACAGATGGTTGTGAGCCACCACCATGTGTTTGCTGGGAATTGAACTCAGGACCTCTGGGAGAGCAGGACCTCTGTTAAGCTTGCTCTTAACAGCTGAGAACAACCCTCTAGCCCCCAGAGAGAGGGTGGTTTTAGGAGAGTTAAGAGACAGGCTGCAGAGAGAGAACAAGCTGAAGACAAAGTCAGAGAATGAGAAGGAGCCAGATTAGAACATTGTCAAAGTTATTTTGATGCCATGCAAAGTAATTCAGGAGAGACCAAGAGAGAGAAGCCAGATTGACTCGGCCAGTTTGGAGATGAGTCTGAGTCAGAACAGATGAGTTGAACCAGCCAGCCTGAGACAGAAAGAACTAGGAAAGGGTTAGAGGCTGAAAACATTCTAGACTTAGAATAGATTGTACAGAGGCTAGAAGGTTCCAGGACTAGGTCTGGCTTAACAGACAGAGGAAGTGAGCCTTGGAGATGACAAATATATAAGAGGAAATAAAAGTTACTTTTACAATGAAAAAGGAAAGAGGATTCAAGGTCTAGTTTGTATTTTTTATGTGTTGAGAATCAAGTCTTTCTTCTTTCTTTCTTTCTTTCTTCTTTTTTTTTTTTTT
>NW_022196904.1:130052679-130058169 GCF_008632895.1 Mastomys coucha
TTTTTTAAGGCAGAGTATCATATAACCCAGGTTAACTTTTGACTCACTTTGTAGAAGATGACCTTGAATTTCTGATCTTCCTTTTACCTCTTCAGGACACTATGCCAGGCTCCCATTTGTGACTTTTGAATTTAACTGTGCCAGCATTCATCTCTCATCCATAAATCTGAACAATGTACCTCATAGACCAACTTAAAAATTCATTTACAAGAGGAAATTCTTTGAGGAATGAGTAAACCAGCTTGTACCATTTTACTTAACGTTTAAACTTTACTTAATCTTTAACTTTTTTTTGTAGCCTGGCTGTATCCTTTGAGCAATGTAATTTCAAAAGCTACAAAATCATACATAGCTATTGCTAGTGTTAACTGAGAATTTGGAGTTCTTGTTCTTGGGTTTTTAGCCTCCTTAAAAATAGACTCTGAAGGGAACTAGAGAACAATTTGGCTAAGAATTTGAGAGAAAATCCCCAGGGCAAGTGTATTAGTCAGGGTTCTTCAGAGGAACAGAACACATATAATGAATATTAGAATAAATATATATAATGAATATATTCATTTTATATATATTCTAGCTAGAACATATATGCATTAATTATAATTATTGAATGTGGATATTTATTTATTTATTTATTTGTTTGTTTATTAGAGGAACCACCTACCTGTACCTTCCCAAATAGTCACACCAACTGGGATCCAAGTGTTCAAATACCCAAGTCTATGAGGCACACATTCCTCATTAAAACTACCACACCTTCCTTCCTGGAGCTGGTGTTTTGGACCTAGCAAGGAAACAGACAATAAGTATATAGATGACATATGAATATCATCCAGTAAATATGTGATACATAAATATATGGTATATAAATATATATGATGTTTAAGAATGATACAGGTACCTGTATCATATAGGTACTTACCATGTGTTGTGCAACCCTGTATCATATAGGTATTTAGCATGTGTTACGTATCCCTGTATCATATAGGTATTTACCATGTGTTGTGTATCCCTGTATCATATAGGTATTTAGCATGTGTTACGTATCCCTGTATCATATAGGTATTTAGCATGTGTTATATTTCATGACTGTGGTCCAGCTAGTTCAACGATGGCTATCCTAATGGAGAGGCCAAGAATCTGGTAATTGTTCAGTCCTTGAGGCTGCATGTCTCAGCTGGTTCCAGTCCATCTTGGAATCCCAAAGTAGGATCTAATACCAACTAATTGCCTTTTATGTAGGCTGCCACCAGCCTACATATGGTATGTACAGCCTACATAAGGTATGGTTCACATTTAAGGTGGGTCTTCCTCGTCATATATCCCAAATTCAGGATGGATCTCCCACATCAAAGGGTTCAGTCAAGAAATCCTTTCCCACTCATACCCAACTGCTTGGATTTTAGTTGACTCCAGATTAATCAAGTTGACAACCAAACTTAGCTATCACAGTGGGCAAGCAGTAAATCTTACAGGAAAAGGGAGATGTAGAAAAGAGAATAAGTCAATCTTTTTTGTCTTAGGGTCTACAAAAGCTGGCAGGTTCAGAAGTGGAGACCAGCAAGTAGCAGAAAGCAATGGGGGATTTCGATGGGGAAGGTGGGAGATGGATGACTTCAGCAAAAGAGTGAGCACATCCAGAGGGGCAGGAAAGAGAGAGTTTATTTAAAAGGAAGGCCAGTGAGACCACTTAGTGGAAAAAGCACTTGCTGCCAAGTCTTCCCATCTGAGTTAGATCCCTGAAACCCACATGGTGGAGGGATTGGACCAACTCCCTCGGGTTGTCTTTCGGCTCATGAAAGCACATACCAACATACACTGTCCCAACACACACTAAATAAATGTAGTAAGAATTTGGGCTTCTTTAAAAACCCAGTTATGCTACATGAATATGGTGTTGTTTTAATCCCAGGTGTGGGATAATAGGCTGCTTTACAGTAAGGTCGTCGTAGTTGTCCAGCAGCTTTGGGTGAAATGGGTTACCTGAAAGGGGGGCTGGAAATGAAAAGGAATGGGGTGCGAGAGAAGGATGAAGCCAAAACAAAGTTTCTGATCAAGGCTTGAAGTATAATATTTATATAGGGAGAGCCCACAGACCCCATCCTTTGTTTCAGCTGGATTATGTTGCTTTGTTTCAGCAGGATTATGTTGCAAAACAAGTTCAGCAGGCAGTCTACTCCAGAAAGACATTGCAGGTGCAGCAAGGCTGAAGACAAGACCAAGTCATTAAGGTCCAACTGAGGCAAACACTTATGGTCTATTTAACCTATTCAAGGCTGGGGGAAGGGCACAGGAGGTGACTATGATTCATCTTGTGCACTAGGAGAAGCATGATTTTTTTTTTCAGCAGCAAGATAGTTTATGTTTGGAATTCTGGGAACTTTTGAGAGGGCACAAATGCCTGAGCCAGGGGCCAGAGGTGCTCTGAGGAGGCTGTAGAAGCTGGATCCTGCTGTTGCTGTTTGGCAAGTGATCATGATCAAAGAGATGAGAAGAAGCTGGAGATATTCTGACAAGAGAAGGCTTGCCCCAAGGAACTTGACACCCTTAGTCAGCAGGAAGAAGTCTAAAGAGGTCTAGGTCTCTTTCCCCTCTAACCTTTTCCCCTATCTGGTGTTGGGGTTTGGAAGGATTTGTGTGGAACAAAGGTTGAAAAGGTGGTAGATATGAAAACCCAATAAAGTAGCCAAAAATCAGTGCCAACAAATAAATAACTGTAGTAAAAATATTAAAAAATCCCACACAGGTTTCCACTTACCTTTGACCATTTATGTTCTCAGATGAAAGACAGACACAACCTTAATGTTTTTAAATATTCCTTAGGCAGCTCCATAGCTAGGCAGCTGCCTACCCTCATGCTGTTATCATCTGCCTTCCTAGCAATAACCCCAAATTATCTCTTACTATGTTTCATTGTTCCATCTGGGCTTCTCTTAGCTCCAATTGGTCAGCCCACGTGGCCATTGTCTCTTGGCCTTTAGCCCATTGCAGCTCAGGGTCTCTCTCCTGTGCCTTCTTCTTCTCCCATAGCCACTTTCTTCTTTTCTCTCTTCTCCCCTTCTCATGGTCTCTGTCTAAACCCAAGAAAACCTCCTCCCCATCTATGTCTCTTCTCCCCAACTATGAGCTGTTGGCATCTTTATTCACCAGTCAGAATTAACTTGGGGGCAAGGTTCCAGGGGCTACATGCAAACTCCAGGTTTGGGGTGGACCACACTTAGCATTGCAATAGACAGTAAAAAACAAAACCTCAACTAATAAGTGTGTAAGATCCCAGTAAACAGGGACATCTCAGAAAAACACCGGGAGGCCAGGAATTTCCTTAATAAGATAAGCTCAGAACTTTAGGAAGGTAGCAGAACTCTCTGGAAGGGAAAGGCTAATTAACATTCCTCAGATCACAGGGTGAGAAACTACCTGCGGGTGGGTGCATATTCTGCAGGGTGGGTGCATATTCCGCAGGGTGGACCTTTGCCCACCTTCAGACAAGGGAAATCCTTGCCACTTCTTTCCCTAAAGACCAATCAGTCTTAAAAAGTCACATTGTGTCTAATGGCTGCTGCCCTGAAAATTGTATAAGAGCTCATTGAACAAGCTGTACAGGGTTGCCTCCTTTCTTGAAGGTCAGGGATGGCCTCAGTGCACTGAAATAAAAATCCTCATGTTCTTTGCATTGATCAGGCTCCATGTGATTCACTCAGGGGATCTCCGGTAAGCTAAAGCTGGACAGGTTCTTACACTAGGGTTCACTGAGATGGCCAAACCATTAAGAAGCTGGACCCAATGACTCAAGGATGGCTTGATTTCCCCCTGTATCACTCTGACGTCTACTGAAGCACTGTGGCACATACACATAATAAATAAAAATAAAATCAAGCAAGAGACATGATCCAGGAGGCAAGAACACTTCCTGCTCTTCCAGGAGATCTGGTTTGGGTCGAGTCCCAGCATCTTCAGTGTAGCTAACAAGCATCTGTTTCTCCAGTCCCAGAGGATCCAGTGCCCTCTTCTGACCTTCATGGGTACTGAACACACATAGGGAATAGACATACATGCAGTCAAAACATTCATACCCATAAAATAAAATCTCGGAAAAAAAAATAGAAATATCTTTCTACCAGGGACCCCATAACCTCCACAGACCCAGGTAAGAGCAGGTCTCATCCCTCATCAAATGTGAGGGTTCAGTAAAGAGACTAGGTGAAGCTCCGTGATTGAAAGGGAAAAGTTGGGCTGGAGAGATGGCTCAGTGGTTAAGAGCACTGACTGCTCTTACAGAGGTCCTGAGTTCAAATCCCAGCAGCCACATGGTGGCTCACAACCATCCGTAATGAGAACTGACACCCTCTTCTGGAGTGTCTGAAGACAGCTACAGTGTACTTACATGTAATAAATAAATAAAAATCTTAAAAAAGAAAAAAAAAAGGGAAAAGTTTATTCCATACTAACAAGGCTGTCTCTTGGGAAAGCAGAGAGTGGGGTGGGGGGAGGCATATATCTCTAGAGTAATAAGAAGGGAGCCTGTGAGCTGAGGTGACTTTGAAGTATATCACACTTTGGGACTTTGAAATATCTAACAAATACTTTTGTGAGTAGGAATTGAGGGACCCTAGAAGCTAGCATAAACTTTAATATGCTAATAGGGACCACAAGCATATGTTAATGGAAGAGTCCTAGGTCCTTTTTATCCAAGTAAGGGGTCCCTTTAGCAAGCAAGAACTCTCTTCTCAAGTCCTGAGAGAATATTGGCTTTTGCCTAAGTGCCAAACTTTGGGAACAGGAATTTCTTGGCACCTAACAGGAGGAGGACATTGCAGAAAGTCACAACTAGTCAAAATGCAGAGGATAACTGCTGGATGCACAGCCCCAACCAATATATTTACAGCATAACTCGTGCACTTAAGGCTTAGAGACATCAAGGAACAGGGCCAGACAGGGGCTTGTATGAGCCTGATGACCAAGCCATCTGCTGTGAAATGATACATTCTTTTCTTTTTCTTTTCTTCTTCTTCTTTTTTTTTTTTGGTTTTTCGAAACAGGGTTTTTCTGGATCATCCTGGCTGTCCTGGAACTCACTCTGTAGCCCAGGCTGGCCTCGAACTCAGAATTCCGCCTGCCTCTGCCTCCCAAGTGCTGGGACTAAAGGCGTGCGCCACCACGCACGCATTCTTGAAATGACGCATTCTTGCTGTGTTGGGGAAACTACACCCAGGAAATCTCAACAATTTCAAGACCCGCACAATTTCAACAACAATTTGCTATGAAGTATAATGCCAGGAGGAGGTACATAGTGGGCCCATGCCAAGGTATGCCCCTGTGCAACTATGCCATGCAACAGATCTGGTATAAAAGAGGTTTATTGGGGAAAGGGAGAGGAGTGAGGACCTGGAGCAGTGGTAGAGGCAGACGAGTGGGCAGGCAGACAGACTAGGGCAGAAACAGCGGGGGTGGGGGGGAAGGGGAGATGGGGCGGGGACAGAGGACAGAAAGGTG
>NW_022196904.1:130058491-130061798 GCF_008632895.1 Mastomys coucha
GAGAGAGAGAGAGAGAGAGCGCGAGAGCGCAGTCCAGTCCATCACTTGGCAGTGCTAGCCTTTGCTAGGTCCCTGGGAGGAGCCTAGAGGAAGCTAACAGTTTAGTCCAAATGTAGCTAGGGAAAGCTCATGGGGCCCCTCCCCTAGATGAAGAGCTACAATCAATTAACTACTGGAGAAGGAGGGAGAATTAGTCTCCTCTAATTAGATGAACCTCTTTTAGACCTGGTGGGTGGGGGTGGGAGTGGGGGTGGGGTGGAAACAAACAATTCCTGAGTGTCTGATTAAAGCAAGCTGTATTTACAACTAGCCAGCTGGCTGTCTCTCCCAAAGTCAGGATTTCAGAGAGCAGCCCCCCTCACTGGCTTTTGAGGTTCCTTTTATGGGAAAGGTTAGGGTTGATAGAAAACAGATGTCGGGATAATTGGCTGTTAGAAGGGAGGCAATAAAAATAAGTGCAAGAAAACATCATGTGGAAAGGGAGGCACCAAGGTATCTAGGAAGACATCTTCGTAAGGCAAAAGGACAATCACATCACAGGTTCAGAGCTTAGCAAGGCAATGAGGCGGGCACACAGGATGGAGTCACACGTTCAGCACAGGTTGAAAAGCACGGTTTGCAGGATGCATTAGGCTTAAGAAACAGAAATTCTTGTGGATTCTTGTGAGAGACTTAATAACAATGTGGCTCTTTAACATCAATGTTGCACCTGTTTTGGTTTTACAGCTTCTTTTGGTGTTCCAATAGCAAGTGATGAGCCCCACAAACATATACTCAAATGCAACACTGAATGGACTCACAGGTTGTGTTCATCTATTTACTCATTTATATGTATATGTAACAAAAATGGTTTAAAAAGAGTCCCAGGGGCTGGAGTGATGGCTCAGCAGGTAAGAGCACTGGCTGTTCTTCTAGAGGTCCCGAATTCAATTCCCAGCAACCACAAGATGGCTCACAAGCATCTACAATAAGTTCCGATGCTCTCTTCTAACATGGAGGTGTATATGCAGATAGAGCACTCGTATACATAAAACACATTAAAAAAAATAAAACTCTTCAAAAAAAGAGGTCCTGTGAATGTGGGCAGGACATATATGGGAAGAGAAGAAGAAATGATATAATTATTTTTAATTAAATCAAAATAAATAAATACTGCTCAGTGTAGTGTGCACATCTTTAACCCAAACACTAAGGAGACAGAAGTAGGGTGGATCTCTGTGAGTTTGAGGCCAGCTTGGTTTGCATACTAAGTTCCAGGCCAACTACTCAAAAATAACATAAAACATAAAAATAAAATCATTTCCCTAAATAGGAAAGGTCCCGTAAACTAAGGGAAAAGTCTAAAAAGCATTCGGCTGTGGGACCTTTACACAGCACCCACCTCTCTCATGTTTGTATGAGGTAGGCTTTTCTTACACGTGTTCTGTTCCTTAAATGACCAGTGTCCTTTCTAGTCACTAAACGTCACTGTAGAATGGGATCTCGAGTCTATCCCACCCTTGCATACACCTTAGAACCAAAGCTCAACTAACCCCTATTCCTATTGCGTGGTCTCTTCCCCCAGAGACCAGGACAGTTTCCCAGGTTCCGCCTAGACTCAGCCCCGCCCACCTGCCACGGGGCAGAGCCGCTGCTCCTTCTTCCTACCGCCAGGGGCAGCTCGCAGCCACAGAGCCTACTTACACCGGGGCCCCGCACTGTCTGGAGAGGGCAGCGGTGAGTTACAAAAACAGCCCAACCCGCCCTCACCCTCTTTCACCTAGTACCTTCTTCCCCAACCCGCCCTCACCCTCTTTCACCAAGTAGTCTGAACTCTTTTTCGTCTCTTTATTCCCTAGTCTTTTATCCTGACAATCCGCGACCCTCCTTTCACCCCTCCCCAGTATCCCCCTTCCCGCCCACACACAGACTTCCTCTTTCCATTTCCCGTGCAAGTCCCGCTCCTCCCTAGTTACGGCCCCCCGGCCACCCCCTACCCCACCCCATCGTCGTCATCCACCCCATCCGGTCCCTCCTCCCTAATCCCAACGCCTCTTTTGGCTGTTCCTCTCCAATTCTCCGGTTTCGTCTTCCTCCGCCTTCCGGCCTCAACCTCCTTGAGGATTTAGGGCCCGCGCAGAACTCCCTGTTTCCTCCCTCAGCTCTTCTTACTTCAGGAAGATGGCTCAGGAGGTCTGCTGCGGGTACAAGAGGGAACTTGTTTACAGATTGAGTTGAGTTCCTGGCAGTCTTCTTGGTCTAAGAATGTTCTTGGCGCAACCCTTAGGGTAGCTAGTCCCCCACTCCCCTCACTGTCTGTGGGGATTGGCCAAGTTTGAGGGTTTACTGTCAGTCTGCAGAGGGAAGTCCAGCTAGTCACTGTTAACTGTCTTCTCCAGGACTGAGACAGCTTTCCATGGACGGCTCTGAAGATGACCCGACCATATTCAGGGCTCACTGTCTGCCCAGCGACCCCAGGCTCTGGGCCACTGTAACGAACTCATACCTAGGGACACGTGTATATCATGACACCATCCATATAAACGGTGTATACAATGGAGCTGGGGGGGACACCCACCGGGCAACTCTGCCCAGCCCCCTCAATGTCCAGCTGAAAGCCCCTGCAGGGACAGAACAGCTGACAGAGACCTTTACCCTGGACACCAACACAGGTTAGCTGCCACCAATCCACCCCCGAGCTAACGCTGTCGGGGAGAGGGACTCCCCACTTGTCCATGAAGCAGGGAAAGGGGCCACAAATGCCAGTATGTGCCTCAGGCCTGTAACCTTGGCACTGGTACTGGGAAGGTTGGGGCGGGAAGATGGAGAATTGGAGTTCAGCCTCCAGTACACACCAAGACGCTTCTCAAAAATAAGTAAACAAATGGCCTTTAAGGAAGAAGAAAAAAAAAGCATGAAAAAAACCACCTCCCAAGATGAGGCCTCTGTGGTTGGTCTTGCTTTCTTTTCATCTGGGTGGGCCCACTACACCGTGGGGAGAGGCAGCCTGAGGTCTGAAGGTCCCCACTCCCAGCCCAGGAAGGTTGTGGTGCTCTGTGTATTGAGAGTCTATCTGACTTTCCCCAACCCTCTCTAGGTTCCTTCCTCCACACCCTGGAAGGCCCCAGCTTCCGAGCTTCCCAATGCATCTATGCTCACCGTGTGTTACCCCATGTACTGGTCTTCAGCGTGTCCATTGCACGCTTGACCACAGAGAACAAGCCCATCACAGTGCTGCTACAGGCAGACTTCTCCCCAGAAAGCCCAGACCTGGACCTGCATGTGGGGCCTGACTTCCAGGGACTCCGGTATGGAATACACTGGGTAA
>NW_022196904.1:130061808-130073960 GCF_008632895.1 Mastomys coucha
AGGGAGGGAGGGAGGGAAGGAGAGAGAGACAGAGGGGGGGAGGGAGACCTTTCTTAAGACTCAGCTATGCCCTTGCAGGTACCTGCATGGCCACACACTCACCCCTGAGCAGCCTGGAGAGCCACAGCAGGAAGTGCATATGCTATGGATGCCGGTTCCCCCAGCCTTGACCCTTGGGGAAGAGGAGGACAGGACCTGGGAGTTTCTGACTGTTGTGGGTAGCAGCCAGGCTGAAGCCCGGGACTGCTTTGCTGAGGCCCTACAGCTGCAGACCAGGGGCGTTCTGTATTCAGTCCATGCAGACTCCTGGGGCCAGCTCTGGGCAGGCTGTGGCCTGGATGTGGCTGGGCCCTTGGTCCTGCGCCAGGCCCTTCGTGGCTCTCTCTACTACCTGTTCAGTGAGCTTCCCCAGCCTGGCACTCATGGATCCATCAGCCATGGGCTTAGCCCTGGAGGCCTCTCCAATGGGAGTCGGGAGGAATGCTACTGGGGCCATATCTTCTGGGATCAGGTACATCCTATCTTGTACCGGTTACCCAGGGGGAGCTGCATGCAAAGATTTCGGGCATTGCCTTTGCACTACCTGAGGTCAAGACCAAGCATGGGAGCTCGAGATAGGAGGGCTTCCTGGAAGAGATGGTTTCTCAGAAAAAGGGTGTGTAGGAATGTGGTCGAAAAGAGTGGTCAAGGTTAGAGCAACAGAAGGCACAAAGGCTGAGGGTGTGCAACATTTGGAGGCAGAGAAGGAGCCTCACAGCAGGCTAAGACCATCAGAGCCTCAGAGTGAGCCGGGTGCAAGCCTGGAGCTTACTAAAGGACTAAAAGAGCCATCGCAACTGTAGAGGAATGATACAAGGAGAGATGCAGTCTGGGGAGGTCTGTGACTGCCAGGAGCAGCTAGGTGCAGGAAAGCAAGGGCTAGAAAAGGCAGTGTTGTAGCATATGGAGATAAGTGGCCACTGTGTGAGGGAGTAGTGAGAGGGAAGACTCAAGGCTACTGCCACGTCTGACACACTGTGAAGTGTGGACAGTGGCCCATTTGACAGATGAAGACAAAGAAAGCTGAGGTCAGGCAGCCAGAGAGCAAGCTCTCCCTAGAGACCTGATGCAAACTAGTGCCCATGAGCTTCTCCTGATACTGCCTGGACTGAGGACCAGAACTCTGGGCTGTCTAGGCTGGAAAGATAGCACTGGAGAGGGCAAGCTGGGGAGGCCCTAGGTGGCTCTGGGTAAGAATGAAGTGAGGGAGTCAGGGAAAGCCAAAAGGATGGCTAGAGGGTAGGGATAGAGGAAGCCTCCAGGTGCCTGCTTGACTGTGTGTTGGTTGGAAGCCTTGGCAGGGCAGAACGTGGGCAGTACATAAGAGTAAGGGAGCAAGAAGGTATGGGCTCCTGTTTACTCCCAAACGGTTCATCTCTCAGGACCTCTGGATGTTCCCAAATATTTTGATGTTCCACCCAGAGGCTGCCAGGGCCATCCTAGAATATCGAGTCCGTACGCTGGCAGGAGCCCTGAAGAATGCTCAGAACCTGGGCTACCAGGTAATGAATGGGGACTGGGTACCACTCCACAAGCCCCTGCCCCAAGGTCTTCCCACTGCCATTCAGTGGCCACGAGAGCCCCATACCTCCTCTTTCCTTTTCTCCATAAAGGATTGCCCCTCCCCAGATCAAGACCTGACCATCTGGTCTTCTTTCCTCTCAGGGAGCCAAGTTTGCTTGGGAGAGTGCAAGCACTGGCCTAGAGGTCTGCCCTGAGGACATTTATGGGACCCAGGAGATCCATATCAACGGGGCTGTGGCCTTGGCCTTTCAGCTGTACTACTATTACACTCAGGTGAGTCACTTTCAGATGTGTGCCCTCGCACCTCCTGAGGCCACACTCCACCCCAGGACCCTAGGAAGCTGTGTGAAGAGGGACTTTGGAAGCCAGGCACAGGGACCCTCTTCTGTGCCTGGCCTCTTGCCCTGTTCTCACTCTCTAGGACCTGCAGCTCTTCCAAGAGGAAGGTGGCTGGGATGTGGTCAGTTCTGTGGCTGAGTTTTGGTGCAGCCGTGTAGAATGGAGCTCCCAGGACAAGCTGTACCACCTGAAAGGTGAGGACCAGGGAGCGTAGTGGCCAGCTCACCATGGGCTTATCGTGGAAGGACATGTCCTGAGCACCTGTACTAACTGTCATGTGGCCCTGTGTGACCAGGAGTCATGCCCCCTGATGAGTACCACTCAGGAGTCAACAACTCAGTGTACACCAATGTCCTGGTCCAAAACAGGTCAGACGTAAAACTTGCCCTTCACTTACCCTTAGCGCCCCAGCACGGCAGACAGGGCCCAGTCAGAAGCCATGCAACTGTTGCTTGTCCCCTCTCCAGCTTGCACTTCGCTGCTGCTTTGGCCAAGGACTTGGGTTTGCCTATCCCCAAACAGTGGCTGGAGGTGGCTGATAGGATCAAGGTACCATTTGACTCTGAGCTGAACTTCCACCCCGAGTTTGATGGCTATGAGCGTGGTGAGTGGTACTGAATCCTCTAAAGGCCCTCTGCTTGGTCACCCCCCCACACACACACACACACTCACCCTGGTGCACTCTCATCTCTTTGACCAATCACCTATCCCTAGCCTGCTATCCCTTCCCCCAAATCAGGAGAAGAAGTGAAGCAGGCGGATGTTGTGCTCCTGGGATACCCAGTCCCCTTTCCACTGAGCCCTGACATCCGAAGGAAAAACTTGGAGACTTATGAAGCCGTGACATCCCCCTGGGGCCCTGCCATGACCTGGGTGAGGAGCCTGCCGGGTAGTCTTGCCCCGTGGTCCTCACCTACCTTCCCACATGGTGGGTCTAACCGCTTCCTATTTGAATTCTGACCTCAGAGCATGTTTGCTGTGGGCTGGATGGAACTGAAGGACCCCTCAAGGGCTCAGGTCCACCTGAGCAGGAGTTTTGCCAATGTCACTGAACCCTTCAAGGTCAGCCTCTCTCCTACCCACCACCCGCTGCCTCCATCTTCTCTCATTGTAGTAGTCTCAGCAGGGTAAGGGTCCTGCCTGACCCTAGGATAATAGCCTCAGGTGACAGCCACCCTTGCTGACTGCAGGTATGGACAGAGAATGCAGATGGATCTGGTGCAGTGAACTTCTTGACAGGCATGGGGGGCTTCCTGCAGGCAGCACTCTTCGGGTGCACAGGATTCAGGTGAGTGCAGCCACCAGCCGTGAATTCCCACTTGTCCCAACCCTCTTCACACAGCTCTCCCCACAGGATCACTGAGGCAGGTGTGACCTTTGACCCCCTGTGTCCAGACCTGCTCTCCAGAGTATCTGTCTCTGGTGTCTCCTACCTGGGGAACAAGCTCAACTTCACCTTTTCCAAGGACTCGGTGACACTTGAGGTCACAGCCCGTGCAGAGCCCCGGGCACCCCTGCTAGAAGCTGAGCTGTGGCCATCACTGGCCCGGCTTCCCCTGACACCAGGTAGGGAAAGGCCTTTGGGCGTGTGACCCAGGTATTTTGGTCCATGCCCTCAAGGATTAACCCTCTCTCTTACAGGACAGAAAGTCTCCTTTCCCCACTCAGCTGGCCGGATACAAAGGTCATCCCCATAGCTGCCCAGAAGTTCTTCAGTGTTTCCTGATAGGAGTTTTGACAATAGAAGTCCCTTTCAAGCCTGGCAGTGGTGGTGCACGCCTTTAATCACAGCACTTGGGAGGCTGAGGCAGGTGGATTTCTGAGTTTGAGGCCAGCCTGGTCTACAGAATGAGTTCCAGGACAGCCAGGGCTATACAGAGAAACCCTGTCTCAAAAAAAAAAAAAAAAAAAAAAAAAAAAAAAAAAAAAAAAAAAAAAGAAGAAGAAGAAGAAGTCCCTTTCAGTTCCTCTAGGACACTCTTTTGCCCTCATCTGCATCCCCAACCCCACAATCTCTCAATCTGGATCATGCTCTGAACCAGTAAGGTTACAGGATGTTCCTTCTGCCCCACTCCCCCCACCCCTCGCCCTTCCTCTCCTCACTCTCTCCAGTCCTGGGCTATCTAGAGCCTCATATATCCTTTACTTTGGGCTGGCCCCAGCACCCTACCCCTTAGCCCACCCCTACCGCCCATCTTCCTGTCTCTCTAGGCCTTAACTTCCTGTTCACGCTTCTGGTCTCAGGAATACTCTGGTCAGCAGGCTGAGTGGGAAATGGCCAGCAGCTCTGCTGAGAAGTGAGTTATGGAGTCAGTGGCTTAGCCACACCAAACGAGAGCTTCCTGTGGCAGGCAGTTGACATCAGGTAGGGCTAGCCAAGTGCTCAAGGGGTTTGTAGCTTTGAACTTCCTAGTCTTTGATTCCTTTTGACGTCAGATGGTATCAAGCATACTGGGCTAGGGTGAGAGCTGTCCTTACCCAGGCAGCCTGTGAGAAGGAAGGCAGTGTTATCACAGGGCAGGGTAGATGAAATCAGGTTGGCAAGCAGAGGAACTGGAGTCAGACAGACAGGGTTCTAGGCCGCAGTCCTGGCCATCAGTGCTGAGAAGCTGCGCCCGCTTTGCTTCTGTTCTTAGTGTTTCTCCAGAACAAGGTTCATAGCATAAGACCATGATCCTGGTAAACCCTGTGCTCCTGTACCAAGCCAACTTGGCTAATTAAAGTCAGTGCTGGCAAAAGCTGAAGTCAGAGTGTGTGATGGATTCATGTCCCTTTGCACCAGGGGGGCTGAATGCTGACGTGATTTCAAAGCTTAGGGGCAATGTGGGGCCGTTGTGTCTCCCTCCACCTTCTCCTGGCAGACGTGGATGCTCATCTGTTGGCTCAAAGACAGGACTGGGCATGAACATTGGCAGGTTGCTTGGTGGCACTGCACTCAATAGAAGTAGCCCAGTACCTGGGTGTGTGTTGTACCTGTGTGTATGTGGTCACTTCTGTGCATGTAGTATGGTAAGTTTCTGGGTCCACAGAGGTTGATAGAGCCTGTAGGCTGGCACAGCTGATCAGGTCTAGCCTAGCAGCCTGGGGCAAGGGAAGCTGCTGCTTTTGCCTCACTGGCTTGACCACACACTCTGTTCTTAGCACTGAGACACAAACCAGGCAGTCCTTCATTATTTATGGTGGCTGGCAAACATCCCACGTTTGGGGACATCTACTCAGGAACACACAAGTCCCTATAGCCAGCAGGAGTTGACCTTGTGAACTAGACCAGGGACTCATGGTCAGCATACTATCTCCATCTTTATCTAAGCACACTGTCCTTGTGTCTGGGCCATAACAGTACTAGTGACCAGCACTAGCTTCCTCCCCAGAACCAAACACACACAGGTCAGCAAAAGGCCTTATCTCTTAGGGTTGGCTTGGAACACTGTCAGTAGCTTGGAGCGTCTCAAGGTCAGCTGTTGGCTACAGACATGGAACAGGATGCGGAACTGCCTAGAGTCTCCAAGTCAGGCAGCTAGGCAGACCGCCATGGAAGCCAGGAGCATGTGACACACAGAGAGAAGAAGTGATGTGAGAACACTCACTTAGTGCCACTGCCTGTCTGCCTCTGACCACGTGTGAGTGGAAGAAAACGAGGGAAACAGGCCGTAAATGTCTGTGTGTCGTGTGTGTCTGTGTGGATCATGTTGCTGTTCTCTGCGAATTCAGTATCCAATCCCAACTAGGAATGGACCCTTTCTACCTTCCCTACAGTCCTTACTGACCGGGGAGGGAAGAAGACCACTGTGGCATATGAGGAGTGAGGGCACACCCTCACATGTTCTGGGACACAGCCCATCAAACCACAGGGCAGTAGGAATCAAAGGCCTGAGTTCCCGAACTTCATCCTAAAATACTTAGGCTCCTCCACCCCAGAAGCCACAGGCAGCCAAGCAAAAGCAGTAGTCGGGCAGCCAAACTAACAGAACAAGATGACTGGGGCTTGGCCAGATGATTTGGTGTTGGGGCTCCCTACACAACTACCACCGGGAAAGGAGGAGCCCACACATTTTCTGGAATCTGCCACTTTTAATCATGAAAGGAGGCTCAGTCTGGTGAGTGGGGGAAGGGGGCAAAGCCAGGCACTGAGGACCCTCTAGGCTAGAGGTTAAGTCTGAGGGATCCGAGTGGGTCAGCATTGAATGCACATCGTGGACAAGAGGGTGGCCTCTGAGGTCATGGTTGGGCAGGGATCGAGGTGCTATAGTAGGCTATAACTCCCGGGAGCTGGTGTTGGGCACAGGTGACCTGGCATGGTTGTCCTTGGGTCAGGACAGGCTCGGAACTCTCAGTTATAGTCCTCATCATCAAACTTGGTGCTGAAGAAAGCCGCAGAGTCTTTGGCTAGCTGGGACAGGTGCAAGGCGCCAGTCACCACCAGTCCCAGGAGCAGCAGTGGGGGCACCAACGTCCACATCGCAGCCAGGATGTTGTAGCACTTGGCTTTGGAGCCATACTGCCTTGCAGCTTCCAGGTCCCCAGCCATCTTCTGGTCTCGGGCCTGCAGGGCAGCACCAGAACCAAGATGTTGACATGTTCATGGTGTCTAGGGGACCACCCAGAGCAACTGGAGGGCACAGACTGAACTCTAAATCTTGACCGAGGGCTGGGCCCAGTTCCTTCATAGTCTCCAACATGGCACAATTTGGCCCTTGGCAGGGTCCTGAACCAGATAGTCTCAGCCTAAATAAAGGCTGCAGATAGCGAGAGATTCAGTGGCTATTCTGGGTCAGCAGCACCTTCTGAAAGCCTGTGGGTGGGGAGTCCTATGGGAAACCAAGAACTCAGTGCTACTCAGGAGCTACAGAGGAAGTTCCTCTATGGGCAACCTTTAAGGACTTCTTGCCCTTTGAGGAAGACTATATGGCCAGGCCTTCCTTTCCTGTGAGCAGTGCATATACCCCTTAATGATCCCCAAACTTGGTAAGGTACTGTGGCTATGCCAACAGACACCCTCATATACTTTTCTTTTGAACCCCTCCCCCACCCCCTTACCCCCACACACACACTCATTCTCCCTCCCCACAAGCCTTGAAGCCAACCTTGACCGAGTGGACCAGCGCCAGGAATCCAAGGCAGCACAGATTCAGGTACATCGTGCTGAAGACAGACCAGAGCATATGGTCTCGTGGTGTAGGGCCGGGTGTTCCCATGGAGAGGGCGGTGTGGGCTACAGCATCAGCCTTCCGGGATGATGGAGCCCGGGGGTCCTCACGGGGATATGAAGTATCCATGGGTTCCAGCGCCGTCTCTTCTTAGCTGAGTCTTGTGCTCTCTGAGCACCAGGCCTGCTTATAGCCCCTCACTACCCTCTGGCCGGCCAGCTCCACCCGCTATATATATCACAAATTACAGCCTCAGCCTGCCAAATAGAGTGGCCCGCCCTTGCACCCCAGCATCCCCCACCCCTCTCAAAAGACCCCATCAAAGGCCACTGCACCACGTGGGCAGTGCCTGTAGACCACCCACCAGAGTCCCCCTGCTGTCTCGACTTCACAAAAGACTGCCCCAAGGCCACTGGCTGCAAAGAGTTCCACGGTGGACCCTAGAGCTGAGTGACCATGAAGCTGCAGTTTCAGAGAACGGCCAGTACTCTCTCCTCTGGTGTAACTGTCGAGCAGCCATGGATGAACTGAGTCACCTGAAGAGGGAGGGGAGGGGGCTGGAAATGAAAAGGAAGGAGAAGAGAAGGATGAAGCCAAGACAAGAGTTTCTGATCAAGGCTCAAAGTTTAATTTTCATCACTGCGTGAAAGCCCACAGACCCCATCCTTCGTTTCAGCTGGATTATTTTGCAAAGCAAGCACAGCGGGCAGTCTAATCTTGTAGGAAATTACCAAACGCATCCAGGCCAGAGACTCCAGCTAGGTTATAAAACCCTTGTGGGGTGGGTTTGGCCTATTCCAGACTGTGGGGAGGGCACACTCAGGACCAGAGCTGTGTATTCCACGTCCCTCCAGAGCTCAGAATCCAGGCTTTGCTTGTGGCACTTGCTGGCATGCACAAATGGGACAGCAAATACAATACCTGCTAGAGATGAAGGCTAAGGAGAAGACAGCGGGCAGAAAGGAGTAATGAAGGAGACTGCCCCTGGTAGAATACAAAGCATACCCAGGAGTAGGAGTGTGGGCTTCTGAGAGGTCACTGCTAAGTGTTTTAATGGTGACCTTATGTAGGATTTGGAGAAGCTTTTAGAATGTCATTGCTTAACAGGGGCACTATTTTGAATAACCTCCAACTTCTGCCTACTGTCTTGGGAAATCACATTTGGTTTCTAAAAGATTAAAGGAATTCCCCAGAGTGGCATGTCACAGCAGGGAGCCGACCCCCTTCCAGGCAGCTGCTGCTACTTCCTATAAAAAACCATACTACATTTAAAAAAAAAAAAAACCACCACAGGCCTTCTTCCCCCAGCTGAAGTCACACAGGGCCTTCTCACCTGCACCTCTACCGTAGGGATCACTGTGCCACTCCTGGGATTTTGGATACATTCAAATCATCACGGTGTTTAGAGAAGCAAGGAACTATTGGACAGGACCCAAATCCTGAAAACACTGGAAGCCCAGTCTGATTTTTTTTTTTGGTGCCAGGCTTCGGTAAGCAGAAAGAAGTACCCTTCTGAAGGAGCTCCTGGGATACCCTGGCATGTTAGCAGGGTACCAAGGCAGACAGACTCACCTCCAGGTGGGCTGGAACATGGGAACTGTGAGCCCAGCAGAACTCGCTGTCATTTGGTCCTCTCTACTGCTCGGAGACCACGAGAGACATTCTGGAATCCCCACCCACCCCAGATCCCTACATAAGCCTGAGTGTGTGGAGAAGGAGACAGGGAGGGCAGCAAACTAAACAGCACCCAACTTTTGTGTGCAGGCCAGCCAAGGAGCCTGATGTCATATCCAAGAGGCCGCCCCAAAATGAGGACATTTTTGGCTAGGGATTTCTTTTCCGTTAAAGTAAAGGATCCTGGGTGTCCTTCACTCCTAGACGGAAGCCTCCCTTGCTCAAAGTTCTGCACCCTTCCTGGGCACCCTGGAAGGGTGGTGTCAGCGTTAGGTGATACTGGGATCCCCTCTGCTTGGATCACCCAAAACCCCACAGGTTGGCTGTTGCCCTTATCAGAAGACCAGAAGCCTGACGCCACATTAAGGACGCTTGCTCTCCTCAGACAAGAAGGATGCAGGGTGAGCTCGGTGCAGAACCAGAGAACAGTGAGTCACAGCCAGAGTTGCCACCGCGTGCACTTTATTGAAAATCCACTGTGGACAGATATGTGAAGGTAACATTTGCATACGCATAGGGTAAAGGGTCAAGGCCTCAGCCTAGGGGGAGGGCCAAAGGTGGACCATGGAACACAGGGCAGCTAGAATCCAGAATGTGGCACTCTTTGTGAAAGTGATTGAAAGACTACCGCAGAAGTGGTAGAGAAAATAATGATGCAGATAATGACCATAAGGATGCTGAAGATCAGGGAGCTGATATTCAGGCACTTGGCAGTGGAGGCGTAGGCCTGGGCTCCAATCACATCGCCCACCATCTTCCTGTCCCTGGACTGAAGGAAATCAGATGTAAGGGGCCCTGGAGCTGGCCAGCGGAGAGCCAGGTGCTCTGGCTCCATTTCCCCATGTCCTCCCTGCCCACTGCCTCACTCCTTCAGGCCGGCAAACCCTCTCCTCTTTTCACACACACACAAACGCAAACTACACAGTAGGCCCCAGCATTGGCCGCCCACTCCACTTTCCACCCAGATTAGGGCCCCAGTCTAAAGGGTGAAAGGATATTCCAGGGGCAGGATGGGGAAAGTCTAGCCCCAGAATTCCCAGGCAGCTTCATCCTCTGATTATCAGAAAGTCTCAAACACCAGAGAAAGACAGATAGGTACACACACACACATACAAACACACACACAAATAGGAAGGGTGCACACACACTTACTCTCATACACAAAGGACCCCACAATCACACCTTGGTGCCATCTGAGTAGATGGAGCTTCAGGCTCACACACACAACTACTTACACCATCACTCCCCGCCTCTAGAACTCACCTTCACAGAGTAGGCATAGGCGATGAAGCCCAGGCAGCAGGCGTTGAAGAAGAGTGTATTGAAGAGGGACCAGACCACATGGTCAGGCACAGAGACCTCTCTGGGCATGTTGATCACAGTGGTCCTCACGACAGCTGAGTTGTTGGGTTCCCCCAGCTCAGTCACCCCGTACTCCTCTTTGATTGTCTCATAGCTCGGAGGGAGTCCGGCATTGGTGGGCAAGAAGGCTTGAGAATTGTGGCTCATGGTACTGACTCTGTCTGGAACAACCGCACTGTCTGGAGGATGGCTGCTGCTACCCAGGTTCTGTAGGCCCGCCCTTTCTCTAGCAGTTTCCTTTTCCTGTTGGTGGGTTAGTCTCCAGAGGGCCTTACTGTGGGGAATTGGCTGGATCCTGAAGTGGGCGGTACTTAAGCCTTGAGTATCAAATTACTTCAGGGCTAGTTGACTGTTAAGGTACCTCTGTATAAACTTCCAGGGGTCAAGACTTGTCCCAGGGCTAAAACTTGTCTCAAGGTCTCCACCTCCAGCTTAGAGTAGGTACACTGGAACTTCCCCAGATCTACTGTCTCCCCAGACCCCTGCTGTCACACCCCTTGTACACCCTAAACCCAGCCTCACTGTGAGGGCCTCCTCTAAAAAAACCCATGCACACACACACCCCCCAAACTAATCTATTGCAGGTGGGGGCTGGGGAGATCTGCAACTCAGTTTTTCTTTGGCTGTCAGTTGGGGAGGGAGGAGCCTTGCAGCCCAGGGCCTGGATGCCCCTGGCTAACTAAAGGAAAATTCCAGTCACTTGGCTGCAGCCTGGGAGCTTATGGAAGGCAGATGTTTTCCTGCCAGTTGCGAAACAGCCATTGCTAAAATGAAGCCTGTAGGAGAATAGAAACTCCATGTCTTTCCTGGCAGAAGCAGTGAGGGAGCTGAGCGTCTATCAGAAACAAAGAAAGTTCCCTCATGGTGAAGGACACACAAATCCTTTGACACTTTAACCCATTCAGGAACCTCAAATCCCCACCCCCAACACCAGAATTTCACCCTACAGGGCAGAATGGATCAAGGAGGAGGTCCTTAAGTCTAACTCCAGAGCCCCTGTTCACCTCTAAGATGTACAACCATCATCATCTATCAGAGCTTCAAAAGCTAGAGCAGGTCACATGTCTGTAATCCCAGCACTTGGGAAGTGTAAGCAGGAGGATCAGTTCAAGGTCCAGCCTTGGCTACATGAGATCGTGTCTCAAATAAATGAATAAAAAGTAAGTAAGTAAAATAAAAAAAAATGAAAAAAGGGGGCATCAGCATTTCTTCTAGAAGATGCACAATGAGCAACAGGCTCCACATTCCTGGTCATTAGCAAAATGTTGATCAAAACCCCAGTGGCACACTGCTCATACCCATTAGATTTGCTAGGGAAAAACAGATAACCACTCTAGTTTAGAAGCAAAGAAACCACAACATTGATGCCGCAGGCTTCCCAGGCAGTGGGCAGATCTCAGCTAGAACTCTGGATCCCACTTCCTGTGTGTATGAGAATGAGCACATGTCTATACGTATTCTGTATGCCTGTATCTCATGTCTACAGCAACATTCGTAACGACAGGCAACAGATAGAAGTTAGATGTCTATCGACTGAAAAACAAATGGGCAAATCTAGAAACAAGAGTCATAAGGCCACAAAAAGAAAGCTCTCTACATGCTAAACCTGAATGGGCCTTAAGAACAGCTCCAGGACAGAATCCTCCAGGGGCTAAAGGGAAAAGGATGGGGTTAAGTGTCTTCATATTATTTTGGTTGGGAGGGGGGTGTTCTTGGCTGTGTGTGTGTGTGTGTGTGTGTGTGTGTGTGTGTGTGTGTTTGATGAAAATCTTTTTAGTGGGAAAGTCAGAGATGGAAAGGCTCGACTCTTGTTCCTAGTGGGTCCAGTGCATGTCCTATCTGTCTCATCTCTGACTGAATCTCACTTTTGAATCAAAGTGCCCCCATAGGCTCACATGTTTGGATGCTTGGTCTCCAGTTAGTAAAACTGTTTGAAAAGGAACGGGAAGTGAAGTGTGGTCTTATTGGAGAAGATGTGTCACTGGGGATGGGCTTTGAGGTTTCAAAAGCCTATGTCAGGCCCAATCTCTCTTTCTGTCTCTCTCTCTCCTTCCTTCTCTCCTTCCC
>NW_022196904.1:130073970-130074632 GCF_008632895.1 Mastomys coucha
CCCCCCGTGTGTGTTTGTGTTGTGTGTGTCTGCTGTGTGTGGATAACAATATAAAACTCTCCAGCTATTGTTTCAGTACCATGTCTGCATGCTTCCTGCCATGATGATCATGGGCTAACCCTCTAAACTCTAAGCAAGCCTCCAATTAAATGTTTTATGAGAGTTGCCTTGGTCACTGATCTTTCCCAAATGTATTCCAAATAGGCTAATTTGACTAGGATCTCTTCTACCTTCATTAAAAAATTCAAAAGACTCACTGTGGCATTTGACCTAACCTAGAAAAGTATCCATATCATTTTATTTTATTTTATTTTATTTTTGTTTGTTTTTTCAAGACAGGGTTTCTCTGTACAGCCCTGGCTGTCCTGGAACTTACTCTGTAGACCAGACTGGCCTTGAATTCAGAAATCTGCCTGCCTCCCAAGTGCTGGGATTAAAGGCATGTGCCACCACTGCCCTGCCATATCATTCTAACCATTAGGAAAAGTCTCATATCTGAGTTTTAGCACCATCTATGAACTAACGAGACTCACCCTCAATTCCTTTATACCCATGGCCGGGCTGGATGAAAGCTTTGCAAGTTGTATCAGGACACTTACAGGAAAGAGTAGGGGAAAGACCCACTGGTAACTATATGATTAGCTATACTATATGATTACCTT
>NW_022196904.1:130074642-130119558 GCF_008632895.1 Mastomys coucha
TCACTCTGTAGACCAGGCTGGCCTCGAACTCAGAAATCTGCTTCCCTCTGCCTCCCAAGTGCTGGGATTAAAGGGATGTGCCACCACTGCCCAACATGATTAGCTTTTTATTAACATTTTTTATTAACAGTGAAGTAATCATATAGGAAGGATAGAAGGCCCATAAGTATGAAAAGCTATGGAGGGCCGGGCAGTGGTGGCACACGCCTTTAATCCCAGCACTTGGGAGGCTGAGGCAGGCGGATTTCTGAGTTCAAGGCCAGCCTGGTCTACAGAGTGAGTTCCAGGACAGCCAGGGCTATACAGAGAAACCTTGTCTCGAAAAACCAAAAAAAAAAAGAAAGAAAGAAAGAAAAAAAAAAAGAAAAGAAAAGCTATGGAGGATAGCATTGATGGCTTCTGAGAACCTTGGTCTCTTTTGAGCTGAAACCATAGACAACTATATTAATCTGGACATTGAGAGTCAGAAAGGCCAAGCCATCCTGTTTGTACATTTTATAAGACAAGCCTCTTCTGCTATTGGACAAAAACTAGACCAAGAGCCTCCAATGACATTCTGCACTTTAAGGTCTCATCTTGAAGACCTGAAAACTGCTCAGTTTCAAAAAGACAGAATCAAAAAGTACCAGTGTTGATGTTCTGGGTTACATGAGATGACTGATCATAGAAAGAAAACTGCAAGATGAGTTTAGGCTGCTCAGCAGCAAGGGGATCAGCCTCTCAGGGACTAAAATTCAGACCCTTTTTGCAGAGCCCCTTTATTGTTACCTAAAAGACACCTTTAGCAAGTCAGTTTCTGCACACCAAAACTTCTTATCTGATCTAGGGGTCGTCTTGAAAGAACCATCACCTTAAGCAGTTCTCAGCCATATGAGATGTCCTGGTTTGCCTGGCATGTCTGGAAACCAAGTAATGCAAAGGCTCTGAGAATCCTTCAAACGAACAACCCCATAGAATCTCAGAGAACAATCACTGACAAAAGACTACTTCAGAGCCTAGATACGACAGCTCTGCTAAAATTCTGCTACATGCCAGGCTCTCAACAAACTTCAGAACTAACTATAAGCTTTATGGAACTTTAAATTCTGCTCCCTCTGCTAGATCCCAACATTGAGGCTTCTCTACGACCCCTCCTGTGCATAAAGCACTCAGCTGTACCTCCCGGGGCCACACCTATAAGATTCCACACTTTCCCAGCCCCAGGCTTCGAGGCTCCCAGGAGGTAGCAGTTGATCCGGACAAGACACAAGCTTTCAGGGTATGCTATAGGGAGACTCACTGAGATCACAGAGGCTGAGCCACTTCCAGGTAATTAATTCCATTAATTACCTCCAAAAGAGGAATTCATTGTTCTGACGAGAGTTCTCCAGCTGGGGGCAGGAGTGACTTAAAATTTACACAGATTCAGCCTGGGCTTTCCATGTGACCTTGCAGCAATCTAAAGAGAAAGGAGCTGAGGTAAGATGCCCCTGGGATGCTGGCCTTAATATTTATCATCTTGACTCCAACATAGTTTATTATACTCCAGCTTGACTATTACATATTGCAAGACCCATTTTTTTTTTAAGATTTATTTATTTATTATATGTAAGTACACTGTAGCTGTCTTCAGACGCACCAGAAGAGGGCGTAAGATCTCATTATGGGTGGTTGTGAGCCACCATGTGGTTGCTGGGATTTGAATCATGACCTTCCGAAGAGCAGTCAGTGCTCTTCCCCACTGAGCCATCTCACCAGCCCTGCAAGACCCATTTTAAAACAAAACCAGGAATATTCTGTCAGTTTTCATGGGAGCAATCAAAACACATTGAACAGGCAGCTTACCTTCCAACCCTACACACTCACGGCCACAGAATACTCCTCAGGAAAGCCAACATGCCTTGGGTTAGGACTTTCAGTCAGTCCAAAGCATTCCCCCAAAAAGCTGTTGTTCCCTGACTACTCCCAATATCTGGAGAGGCTCTGCTTATAAAAGAAACCAATCACAGAACGTTGATCAAGCAGGGGACAAAGACGGAGCATAATTAAAGTAACAAGAAAGAGTTTATAGGAGGTAAGAGAGTTTAAACCCTCTTAGAAAAGCTACCTAGGAATTGCCCTAACCAGGTCTGTACTATATTTTGGTTAAGATACTCCAGAGTTTTGTTTGTTTGTTTGTTTTATTTTGTTTTTTAACTCCAGGGTTTTGATGTTGACTCTGGTTTAAGTGAGACTTTTCTCTACATCTCTGTGCTGCCTAGTTTTTAATATCAATTTGAAACAAGCTAGGGTTATCTGCAAAGAAGGAAAATAAAAAATAAAAAAATGCTTGCATAAGATTGGCTGGTGGGCAAGTCTATGGAGGCGTGTTCTTGGTTGATAATCGATATGGAAGGGCCCAGTTCACTGTGGTCACTGTCACCCCGAGAAGGTGGGCCAAGATGGTATAAGATAGCAGGCTGAGCAAGCCATGGGGAGCTAGCCACTAAGCAGCACTCCTCCATGGCCTTTGCATCAGCTCCTGCCTCTGGCTTCCTGCCTTGAGTTCCTGTCCTGACTCTTGGATGGTAGACCACAAGCTGCAAGTAAAATAAAGCCTTTCCTCATCAAGCTGCTTTTGAGCATGGCATTTCTATTGCTACAGCAACAGAAACTCTAAGACAATCTTACAAAGTAATTTATAAGAAATGATTATTTAGGCCGGGCAGTGATGGTGCACACCTTTAATCCCAGCACTTGGGAGGCAGAGGGAGGCGGATTTCTGAGTTCGAGGCCAGCCTGGTCTACAGAGTGAGTTCCAGGACAGCCAGGACTACACAGAGAAACCCTGTCTCAAAAAACCAAAAACAAAAATAAAAAATAATAATAATTAATGATTATTTAGGAAAAACAATTACTTCAAGGTGAGCTTGTGAAGATCTTCTACCCTGCACAGGTAAGGGAAGTATTTTTCTGGGGAAACTCAGGACGAAGGACCGTGAAGAACATAACAATTGAGCACAGTAGCACTGCCTGGCACAGTAGTACCGCCCACATTTCCCTTACGGAAAGTGGAATGCTGTTGAATCTCTAGTATGCATAAGCTTCAAGATCTCTTAGAGGTTATTGTGAGAAACAATGGTCCTCACTTCATAATAGTACTGAAACTGGGCATGGTGGAGACAGAGGCAGGTAGAGCTCTGTGAGTGCAAGGTCAACCTAGTCTACATGGTGTGTTCTGGGACAGCCAGGACTATAGAGAGATCCTGTCTTGATTGTTTGTTTGTTTGAGACACAGTTCCTCTATGCATAGCCCTGGCTGTCCTGGAACTGGATTTGTAGACCAGGCTGGCCTCAAATTCACAGGGATCTGCCTGCCTCTGCCTCCTAAGTACTGGAATTAAATGAGTGTGCCACCAAACCAGGCTGAGAGACCCTGTCTTAAAGATGCAAAGTAGCTAAAATAAAGCAGTTTATCTTAAGACCTTACAAAGTTGGACTTCAACCTGGAGTGACAGGCACACTGATTGAATGCAGAGAACATCAACCTGGAGTGACAGGCACACTGACTGAGTGCAGAGAACATCAACCTGGAGTGACAGGCACACTGGCTGAATACAGAGAACAACTTATAGCCATAATGCATGACCCTCCCTTTCTTTTATGAAAGATCAGGGGGAGCAATCTTATATATCATTAGATCTTCTCTTTCCCTCTCCTATATATGTTTGTCTTTTTCTCAGCAAAAGTGTATGTGTGTGTGTGGGGGGGGGGTTCTTCTTTACATTTTACATCCCATTTTATTTATTTATTCATTTTAATTTATATACAGACAGGGTCTTACTATGTAACCTGGCTTCTCAGTATGTATGCTGGCTTCACAGAGGTTCACTTGCATCCACCCTGAGGGCTAGATTAAACAAGCCTGTTCATTTTATTTTATTTTTAAAGGCATTGATTTTTATTTTCTGTGTATGAGTGTCTTCCTTTCTTTCTTTTCCTTTCTTTTTTCCTTTTTCTTTTCTTTCTTTCTTTCTTTTTTTTTTTTTGTTTGTTTTTCTTTTTCGAGACAAGGTTTCTCTGTATAGCCCCGGCTGTCCTGGAACTCATTCTGTAGGCCAGGCTGGCCTCAAACTCAAAAATCCGCCTGCCTCTGCCTCCCAAGTGCTGAAATTAAAGGCACGCGGCACCATTGCCCGGTTTGTATGTTTCTGTATGCACCACGTGTGTGCCTGGTGCTCACAGAGGCCAGAGGAAGTTGGCAGATTTCCCAGAACCAAAGTTACAGGTGATTCTGAGCTGTCATGTGGGTGCTTGGAAGTGAAGCCAGCCTTCTTCAGAGCAGCAAGGACTCTTAACACCTGAGTCATCTATCCTGGTTAGGTTTCTAGTGTGTGAAGGGATACCAGGGCCAAGGTAACACTTACAAAGGAAAACATTTCGTTGGGGCTGGCTTACAGTTTCGGAAGTTTAGTCCGTCATCATCATGGTGGGGAAACATGACAGCATGCAGGCAGACATGTGCTGCTGGAGGAGCTGAGAGCTCTACATCTTGATCCACAGGCAGCAGAAGGCGGTTGTGACACTAGGTGTGGCTTGAGCATCTATGAGACCTCAAAGCCTATCTCCACACTGACACATGTCTTCTAACAGAGGACACCTCCTCCTAGAAAGCCATACCTTCTCCTACAAGGTCACACCTCCTCCCACAAGGCCATACCTCCTCCTGCAAGGCCTCCTAATAGTGCCACTCCTATGAGCCTAGGGGCCAGTCATATTCAAACTACCACACTGTTTCTTCCACCCCTGGTTATGCCGCTGATGAATGTTAATAAACACTTTGCAGGGAAGCTTGACTGTTAGTAGTTTGTCTGCTCTAAACTCCTAGATGGTATGAATGGGCTAGCTTAGTAGAGTTTGGATATATTGGGTCATGAGGCAAGAATAGCTAAACTAGCAAGCCTTAGCAAGGGTCTAGAGTCTTCTGTTCATTTGTAGCTGGACCTAAGATGGCTCCAGGCGTCTTTGGACATGAACCTTCAGATTTTATTTCTAACAGTATGTTAGTCCTCCTTAGCTTTGGAGAAGGTTGAGGATTTTAGGCAGCATGGAAATAAAGCTTAATTTTGAGAGGTTCACCCACTCACTAAGAGATAGTAGAAATGAAAGACAGGCACTATCAGACTGTAGAAACCAGGAAAGCCGAAAGGGAGGAATAGTGTATTCTAGGAAAAGAATGGGGGTTACCTCTGATGTCCTTCCTGTTCTAGCAGGAAATGCCTCTGTCTAGTGAAGGTGGCCTCTAGAACCCAGTGGTTTTTATAATGGATTAACAAGGACTCAGCTGGAGGACTTAAAGCATGGGACTGAAACTGAATAAAGGTAGGCCAAGCCTCAGGATAAGTTTGACAGAGTCTGCTGTGAAGGAGAGTTTTAGCAATAATGGATGGAGATGTTGAACAGATTGAGTTTATAAACTCAGAGCCAAAAAAATTAAATTAGTCTGGAACTATTAAAGTGTGTGTGTGTGTGTTATGAATATTGGTGCATGTACAGATGTGTGCACACAAGTACACGTGTGTAGAGGACAAGAGAAAATGTTGAGTGCCCCTGTCATTGTCATTCTCTACCTTACATAAGTGAGATAGGGTCTCTTATTAAACATGGAGTTTGCCATTTTCCAATGAGGTTGGCTAGCCAGCAAGCCCAAACAATCCCCCTGTTTCTGCACTTTCCCCCAATGCTGAGATTATAGGTGTGCGTGGCCCTGTGTTTTGGTTGCTTTTCTATTGCTGTGATGAAGCACAATGACCAAGGCATTACAGAGGGAAGGGTTTATTTAGGGCTCATGGTTCTGGGTGGGTGAGTCCATCACCATCACCGTGGAAAAGCGAGGTATCAGACACGGGGCAGGAAGGACAGCAGAGTTCACGCTTCAAAGGGCTCACAGGAAGCAGAGAGAACTGTTTGTGAGTGACTCATGGCTTTTGAAACCTAAATCCTAACCCTAGTGACACACTTCCTCCATCAAGGCCATGCCACCTAATCCTACCCAAACAGTGCCACCAACTGGAAACCATGCTATGGGGGGCATTTGTCATTCAAACTACCACACCATGCCTGACTTTAAAGAACTACTTCCTTTATGTGTATGTGTATGTGTATGTGTATGTGTATAATGTGTTTGCGTGTGGTGGGGATTGTGTATGAGAATAAGCATGTGCCATGGCCTCCTAGTGAAGTCAGATGCCAACCTCTGGTGTTAGTCTTCACCTTCCATTTTGCTTGAGACACAGTGTTTCTTGTTGTTTGCTGCTGTGCTGTGTACCTCAGAATAGCCCAGCCCATGACCTTTCAGGTCATTCTCCTGCTTCTACCTCCCATCTCTCCATAGGATGACTGAGATTTCAGACACATGCTACTGCATCTGGTTTTTACATGGTGTTCTAGTTTTACCTTTTTTTGCTGTGATAAAATCCCCTGACCAAAAGCAACTTAGGGTAGCAAGGGTTTATTTGGCTTAAATTCCAGGTTACAGTCCTCATTGAGCAGAAGGCAAAGCAAGAACTTAAACAAATAATCATATCACATCCACAGTCAAGAACAAAGAGAGCCGGGCGGTGGTGGCGCACGCCTTTAGTACCAGCACTTGGGAGGCAGAGGCAGGCGGATTTCTGAGTTCGAGGCCAGCCTGGTCTACAGAGTGAGTTCCAGGACAGCCAGGGCTACACAGAGAAACCCTGTCTTGGAAAAACCAAAAAAAAAAAAGAACAAAGTGAAACAAGTGTACTCAGGCTGCCCCCTTTGATTGCTTGCCAGCTTTCCTGGCTCTTATATGGCCCAGTTTGGAGTGTTGCACACAGTGGGTTGGGTTTTTCTACATCAGTTAACAGTCAAGATGATCCTACATAGACCAACTTAATTCAGATAATTCCTCATTAAAAGTCTTTTTTCTAGGGTCTGGAGAGATGACTCAGTGGTTAAGAGCACTTGCTGCTTTTGCAGTGGAGTAGGGCTCCATTCCCAGCATCCACAGGGTGGCTCACAACTGTCTATAACTGCAGTTCAAAGGGATCCATCACTTTCTTCTGGCCTCTGTGGGCAGCAGGCGTAGGTATCAGTACCTTCATGCAGGTAGACACTCACACATATAAAATAAAATATATCTAAACATAAAATAACTCTCATTCCATATGAATCTATATTGTGTCAAGTGAACAGTTAAAACTAATCAGTATACATGGATTCTGGGAAGCTGAGCTCAGGTTACATGGCAAGTGCTTTTTTACCTTCTAAGCCATCTCTCTGGCCTCTCCCATACCTAGCATTTTACATGAGTGTTGGGGAATCTGAGCTCATTTCTTTACAATTGTGCAGCAAGTGTTCCAACCCACTGAGCCCTGGAATGCAGCATCTTGAAAGGATTGTTATGACACGCAAAGGATGTACCTGGAAAGGCACAAGTAAAGTGTCTAAAATCTTGAGTTTATAGATTTATTTATTTACTTAATTATTTATTTGAAGTTTGCTGCATGCACTTGTCTACCACAGTAGGTCTACAGTATCAGGGTTAAAACCAGATTATGGACAAGAGGCATTATGACTCTAAAGGGAGTCAGTCTCCTGAGGTAGCCCAGTCGCTGACATCTCCTAACTCAGAGGTGTTCCAGATTGATCTCTGCTAAGTCTGTGGAGAGATCTGCGTGCTTTCTTTATTCAGGCATAAAGGTGCCCTAAGAAATATTTCGTTATAGCTAACACTGAGATTGAACATTATTTCCTGGCCTTCACAGTGTTTCAATAATCCTATTAGATTTCCTAGTTGTAATTAGCTGGAAATTTTTACTATAAGCTGTCTTACCAGACAGGGTGTCTCAAGAGTTAGAAATAGCAGTTAGGCACTTATTATCAGAAAAGTCTCACACAAAAAGAAAAACCATTTTACTGCCAGTGAGAAGCTAGAAGTTGTAGGGCTCCCATCACTAATTATTTATATTACAGTCAAGGAATGCTAAAATACGACCTTCAGCTACTTGCCTCAGACAGACCCTGAGAGTTTATCTTGGGGCTCCCAGGACAACCTAGCCCAAGAAGGACACCACTACTCCTCCGCCTTGCACCTGGCTGTTTAATTTTACTGACCTTGATGTAGTCATCTCCTGCCTATGTGACTTCTGTAGTTTGCCCTGTTTTCTGTATACTAAATAAGCCTGATTTCTATTTTGTACAAATTGCATTCAGTTACAGCACTCCCTTGTGTCTGTTTCTGTTTGTCATTTCTTCGCCAATGCCTTGTCTACCTGACTAGGACCCTGTTCCCCCACGGGTTGAGGGAGGCCCGGACTAGCCGGCCTGTGGCAGAAGTTGGCTCATGATGTTCTTTTTTTTTTTTTAACAATTTTTTTAAGATTTATTTACTTATTTTTATTTATAGGAGTACAGGAGACACTATAGCTGTCTTCAGATACACCAAAAGAGGACATCTGATTCCATTACAGATGGTTGTGAGCCACCATGTGATTGTTAGGAATTGAACTCAGGATCTCTGGAAGAGCAGTTAGTGCTCTTAACTGCTGAGCCATCTCTCCAGCCCCAATACACTTTTTTCTTTTTCTTTTCTTTTTTTTTTAAAAAATACTTGTTTTCATTGTATTCGTTTGTCTATGTCTGTGTGAGTATGTGCACTCATGTGTTGATGGGTGTGTGTACAGACACCAGAAGACATCAGTGGGCATCCTCCTCCATCATTCTGCCTGTCCCTCTGAAGAAATGTCTCTTTTGATTGTAGAGCTTGTGTCTCCCATGGGTTGGAAGTCAGAAAGCCACAGCAATCCTCCTGCCTCAACCCACTCCCGGTAGTACTGAGGTTACAGACTATAATCTGAATTGAGTCCGAGGGTCTTTTCCCTATAATCTAGAGTGCCATAACAATGTAATAACCTAATTACCTTTCCACACGTAGTTAAAACTGTAACGTTCTTATCTGTCATAGGTACTAGGAAAGCATTATTGCTGCTTGGATTTTTTTTTTAAGGTATTTTTATGGTTTTCCCTTTTTGGCCTCCAAAGACTCTCTTATGCTCCAGCAAGAGATGGCCAAGATAGTTAAGTTTCCAAAGACCTCAAATGGTGAACTTAGTGATAAAGGTGGGACAGAAAATACAGAGTGTCAAAAGTTTTTATATCTTAACTTGATAATTATAACTTAGAATACAAAAGACATCTGTTCCCCTGAAGAACTGGGGTACAACAAGCAGCTTTTGCCTAGAAGGCCAAATGGTAAGAAAAGAAAAGCGATGATGTTCAATAGTACAGCTGAACAGGACACTTGCAACAGGAAACAGTGATGGCAGACTGGAATCTGTATTAGGATAGGAGAGGTATAAAGAAAAGGCCACAAACTGGGTGGCAATAAGGTCTTCATTGCCATCTCAGGAAGGGGAAAAATGTCTTCGGAGAGAAAGGGGGATGCTTTTACTTGTTCCTGGAGTTAACTAACATGAACATTCCAAACAAGTGTGTGTGTGTGTGTGTGTGTGTGTGTGTGTGTGTGTGTGTACAAAGAGAGGGAGCAGCTGGGAAAAGTTCTGCAGGTGGGAGGAAGGGAGACCCGGAAGAGAGAAAAGTCAAAGATGAAGTGGAAGGAGCAGAGTTGCCAGGTAGAGGGATGGTTGGGTGTAGACAAGATGGGTGAGTATCAAAGGAAGAGTCATCATGGCGGACATATTGGACTCATGTGAGTGGGATGGGCAAGTGTCAGAGAACCCAGCTGTTGCAGGATATTTGCTCACACTGTGAGCCCTGAGATTGTGTTGTTTCCTGGAAAACTCTGTTTCAAGTTTGTGATGTGACTCAACCCTCACACACACCTTTACTCCAATAGCTTTCTTCTTGAATATTATAAACAGGATTGAATAAGATCAACTATGGATCAACAGGCAGAGCAAGCAACCAGTTGACTGGATGTGAGCATAGGGGAAAAAAAAACAGAGCAAGAGAAAGTCAGGAGGACAAATAGAGAGATGCATAGGAAGTAGAAGAGAGAGACATTCAGTTTGAGGGTTGTTTTCTTTTCTTTTCTTTTTCTTGTTGTTCTTGTTGTTGTTGTTGTTGAGATGTGGGGAAGGAGCAGGTCCTTTTGGGATGTTGGCTGAGGACGAAGGTCAGTTAGATGCTTTCTCTGTCTCTCTGAGCTAGCAGGCTTTTCACCCCACTGTCTGGCTCCTGAGTCTTTATTGGTGAAACTGAACAATTGAATTTTTCTTTAAAAAAAAAAAAACAATAAGGTATAAATGGCATCCCTATCACAGATGGGAATCTGAAGATCAATTTTTTTTAGATTTATTTATTTATTTATTTATTTATTTTATGTATATGACATCCCCTATCAGATCCTATTACAGATGGTTGTGAGTCACCATGTGGTTGTTGGGACTTGAACTCAGGACCACTGGAAGAACAGTGAGTGCTCTTAACCTCTGACCCATCTCTACGGGCCCCTGAAGATCAAATGTAGATCAGTTATTGTGTAAGATCCAGAGAGCCGAGTCTTACGTCCAGGATGTCCCACCCACAAAGACACAGAGACGAAGATCAGTGCAATAAGCAAGAGGTTTAATGATCCAGCATGCTGGGGTCGTCCCGCAATCAGGGCAGGGGCAACCACGAGGAACAAAAGCACACACTTTTTATACCCTTTCAGAATATAGGTTTTAGTTTATCTCTCATTGGTGGAGCTCATTGTTCTTTGTGTCCATTGCCCTTTGTGCCCCAGGTGAGGAGGAGATACCTTTTGAGAGTAGAAGGGGTAGGGAGAGGTTGGCCCCTCACTGCGGATGGGACATTTCCTGGAACTGGGTGTTACTCCCTGCAGTTGGGGCATCTCCTAAGGATGGATGTTTATTCTGTAAATTCCTTTGAAGCTCCCTGACTTTAAGCTTAATGGCCATTTCTGGTTTCCCAGTATTTTTATGAGGTGTCCCTGTTCGCTCAATTCTTACAATTGCATCCCAGAGGTGAGTTGAGGAAACAGAGTAAGATCCATCTATGTTCACCTAAGAGGCATCCGTAGAAGGTAATGGATAGGTAATGGATACTACCTCCTGATGCTTTCGGAGGTGAGATACCTTGCCTTAGACTGGGGTGTCTCCCGCTGGGCATTATCCCTCTAAAGGATACCCAGAAATTCAAGTTACCACATATCAATTGTGAGGGAGAGAATAAAAGCTTGGTTACCCATAGTCCTCTCAGATCAGGGTTTCTCTGTGTAGCCCTGGCTGTCCTGGAATCACTCTGTAGACCAGGCTATCCTTGAACTCAGAAATCTGCCTCTGCCTCCCAAGTGCTGGGATTAAAGGTATGCCACTGCCCAGCTGCAGTATATTTTCTTTCTTTAAAACATTACTTGTTTTTAAAGATTGTTTTTTAATTTTTAAACTTTTCTCTTTTTTTATGAAAATGAGTGTCTTGCCTGCACACGACCTGTGTAACACACATCTATTTGGTGCACACAGAGACCAGAAAGGAGTTAGATCTCATGGAATTGAAACTACAAACAGCAGCCACATGTATACTAGGACTTCAAACCAGGTCCTCTGGAAGAGCAGCCAGTACTCTTAAACCCTGAGCATCTCTCCAGACTTAAAAGTTTTATTTTTATTTTTAATTATGTGTATATGTGTGTTTGGGGCAGTGGGCCAGCGTACACATGACTGCAGTACTCAAGGAGGTCAGAAGAGGGCATCATACCCTCGGGAGCTGGACATACATATTGTTCTGAGCTGCCTGACACCTATGCAGGGAGCTAGACTCAGGTCTTCTGCAGGAGCAGTAACTGCAGAGCCTTCTCTTCAGTCCCAGCATCTTTTCTCTATTAAATCTCTTTATCTAGATTCTGATCTGGTAAATACCTTTATCCCTGTGCCTTTGGTTCCTCTTTCTTGACACACAATCAAACCCAAACAAAGGTGGTGGCATTGCCTGGGTGGGGCTCAGTCAGTACACATAGCATGTCTCATTACCTAGAGGTTTTAAGCGGCTTCTTTTTTTTTGTTTTGTTTTCTGTTTTTGTTTTTTTCGAGGCAGGGTTTCTCTGTGTTGCCCTGTCTGTCCTGGAACTCACTCTGTAGACCAGGCTGGCCTCGAACTTAGAAATCCTTCTCTGCCTCTCAAGTGCTGGGATCAAAGGTGTGTGCCACCACTGCCCGGCTTAAGTGGCTTCTCCTAGACGCCTGCTGGTCTACTTTGCAGCTTTTATGGAGGTATGACTTCCCAGAAGGTGATATTAAATATACTCTGGTTGTCTCTGTCCTCTGAAATGCCAACTGTGAGTGAAATTAAGCAAGAATGTCTTGGGAAAGTTTAAGCCAGATGGCTGCAAGTCCCGGGATCTTCAGGTCTCCCAGCGGTAGAAGGGAGGCAGAAGCAAACTCCCAGACAAAGTTTTTACTGGGGGTTTTTACTTCAGAGGAAGAGGCATGGAGGTTTGGGAGGATGGAAGAGAGGTATGGCTCTGTGGCTTCCTGGCCTTTAAGAACATTAAGGAGGCAAGGGATGATGATTAGCACACAGTGAGCACTTCAGACAATGGGACAGTCTTGATAATGCCTGTATATTCATATGCATAATGGCTAGTATTGTTTATCAACTTGATTTCATCTAAAATCACTATAACACAAGCAGCTGGGCACGCCTGGAAGGGAGGGGCTTTATTTTTTTTTTTTAACTTTGCTTTGCTTTTTTTTTTTTCCTGGTTGGATTTTTTGAGGTCAGAAGACCCACCCTAACTCTGGGCCACACCTTCTGGTAGCACCCCACATAAAAGGACATGGAAGAAAGAAGTTTTTGCCTGCTCTGCCCCTACTCTCGCCGGCCAGTTTCTCTCTCCTACTTCCTCAGGATCCCAGCGTCCTCTCTAGAACCTCCCTGAGACTCTAGCACCAAATTGGCACAGCTGACCTTCATCTTGTGGATGACACCTGGATCCTTAGTCTTTCCATCAGGAGCAGCTCCTCGGACCACGCAGGTAAGTAAGTCATCTTAATAAATCCCCTTTTTAGGACACACAGCAGTTTGGGTCAGGATTTGGGGCATGGTTATCTCTGGGGAATTTCTGTCTTATACACCTTTGTTTTTCTTTCAACGTCAGCTTCTAGAATGAGTATCTTACAAAGGCAAGAGCAGATTAACTAAAACTATAGAATCCTGAGCTCTCGGCCCTGTTTGTACAGAAGGTGGATGTTAGAATCTATAACAAGTTGTGTGCTCCTGTTATCTATCAGTCACAACTAAGGAAGTAAAGTTAGAAGAATGTGCAAAAAGCCATGACTCCTCTGCAAACTGCGGAGTCACCGACCGGTGTTGTTCCCTTCTACTTACCGTAACCTATGCACTTGGGTTTAGTGCTGTCATTTCTGATTCCCAGTGGAGGGGGTGAGCTGCTGCATAGCTCTTCAAACTCCGGCTTCTGGGGATTAGGACTGCTTGAAAAGGAGTAGGAGTGGCTCTCGCTGCACACACCCCAATGGTAACTTGAAACCATTATTTGCTCTTACTCTGCAGCCCCTAAAAAGCACACCAAATTATAAACATAAGGAAGTAAGTTTCCCAGAAACAGACCCCGTTGGAGAAAAGGGGGGCCCCCCGCTGCGCAGCAGGCTCCGGACATCTCATCTTGAACCACAGTTCTCATTCCTTCCTTATTCACAACTCTTCCAGCCTCAGAAGCCAAGAGATGCCTAAGGAGCAGCAAGAGGTGGTTGTACTGGGGGGACCCCACATCTCAACTTCTGCAACAACAACCACAATCAACATGCCTGAGATCTCCACGCCTGACCATGTAGTCTGGTCCCTGTTCAGTACACTCTTCATGAACTTCTGCTGCCTGGGTTTCATAGCGTATGCCTACTCTGTGAAGGTATGGTATGGGCCTCAACCTTGATTTATCCAGGTGGCACCTGGGAGCAGGGGGTTGGTGGAGGATGGTGTGGGTGGGGGAGCCTGTACCTATATGTGAGTATATGTGCATCATTTCATGTATATGCGTGTGTGTGTTGAGGAAACCCTGGGAAGTGCCTGGGGATCCCTGGGTCAGGTTATCTCCATCATGGCCTAGAATTTGAAGGAAGTCTCCTTACTTCCTGATTCCTGGATTGTACCTTTTTTTTTTTTTTTAAGATTTACTTATTTATTATATATAAATACACTGTAGCTTCAGACACACCAGAAGAGGGCATCAGATCTCATTATAAATAGTTGTGAGCCACCATGTGGTTGCTGGGATTTGAACTCAGGACCTCTGGAAGGACAGTCAGTGCTCCTAACCACTGAGCCATCTCTCCAGCCCCCTAGAATGTTCCTTAACCCTGAAGATTAGGACTCCAGGCTGGGTGGAAAGTTCACTAGGAACTAACAGGAAACAGTAGAGTGAGAGGCTAGTGCTGGGTGTTTCTGGATAGTTGTGAGTGTGGGAAAGTGGAAGAAGGTCCCTGGCCTAAAGAGTAAGAGGAACATAGTGGGCTGGGAAGATGATGGGGGAAGCATGTCAGGACTTGTCTTTCCGTTGACCAGCACCAGGCCTACTGACCATCTGGTTTCTTCCAGTCTAGGGACAGGAAGATGGTGGGTGATGCAACTGGGGCCCAGTCGTATGCCTCCACCGCCAGGTGCCTGAACATCAGTTCCCTGATCTTTACCATCCTCATGACCATCATCTTCATCATTATCTACTTAACTAAAAAATAGCCATCTTGCAGCATCTCACAATAGATAACAGATTCTGGGGCCTTCTAGGCTTGCTTTGTGTTCCATTGTCTCTGTCACTGCCCCAAACCCTAGTCTTAGTCCTGACCCCATACATGTGCAAATGTTACACTCACATATCTGTCCATAGTGGATTCAATAAAGTGCATGTGCTGTGACTTTCTGTCCCTGGACTAGTCTTGTATTGAGTTCGTCCTGCCTCTTCCCAGTCTGAGGGCAGGCTTCTGGCCACTTGCACTGGGCAGTAGTTAACCAGAGTTCTTTGTGTGAGGTGTGTGTATAAGGGGTGGGAGGCAGGGTATGAGCTTTGCTTCCTTCTGGCTTCATGTGCCCAGGGTGCCCAGAAATGATACAGAACAATGATCCGAGAAGTGTTTAGTCCACTGACGTCTCACCCTTTAAGGTTCTGGTACACCTCCTATCCAGACAAATCACATTCCAGGGCTCTGTGAGAGCCTCTGTTGGGGCTCTGGGCTCCTAGCCTGAGCCCAGACAACTGGGTTCTGCGGTGGGAGCTTGTCATCTCTTTTGCCTCTCTAACGTTCCACTTCTAGTCTTTGCTTCAGATCCTAGGGTGAGCCGTTTGGGATGAGGGCCACACAATGCCCTTGTTACTTGCTTTGGTGAGCAGTAGGCAGAAAACCCAAATGAAGTCATGCCAGCTTCTGGGGAGTCTGGGTGCCCTGAGCACCCCTAACCTTGGCTGTGCTGCACCATACTTGTGCAGAGGCCTCTGGAACAAGAGGCCAGCTCATCTCGCCATAGATGAGACCCGGGTATGGTGGCAGCAACGTCCGCGCTTGTACCTCAAATTTGCAAGTCTCTTGGAGTTCAAAGCCAGTCTAGTCTACATGGAAAGTTCTAGGACAGCCAGTGTGTGACCTTAGAGAAGAACATAAGATGGCTGCTGAAAGACCTTGCCAGGTATGTACACTCCCTTCCTGGAATGTCCCAGCAATACAAACTTTATGCCCGACTGCAGGGCAGGGCAGATGCTGAAAACCAAAAATGTTTCAGTAAGACCACACCTTGCCTGGGGTCACAAATGCCAAGAAAGGGCATCCCGGGCCTCAAATGGGTGTAAACTAATTCATGCTGCTACCAAAGTCTACCTCAATAACTGTATAAAAACTGTGTGCTTGGAATGGTGGGGGTCGCCTCTGCCCCATTGCAGGATGGCCCCAGCACTCTGGATCAATAAACCTCATGTTTGTTGCATCGATCTCCATCTCTGTGTTTCCGTGAGTGGGACATCCCGGACGTAAGGCTCTTTGAGTCTTACACCAGGACTACGAGAAATCCTGTTTGGAAAAAAAGAAAGGATGGAAGGAAGGAAGGAAAGAAGGAAGGAAGGGAGGGAGGGAGGGAGGGAAAGAGGGAGGGAAAGAGGGAAGGAGGAAGGGAAGAAAAGTCTTTTGTGGTGAGGGAAACAACTCATTAGCCAGGTTAACCATTTCAGTAACTTCACATGGAGCTGACTTTTCAAATTTCAGTGCAGGACAGGAAGGGTGAAAGGTCAATAAACTGACTCCTCAAGAGCTGGGTGTGTGTGGGGGGAGGGGGAGTTACTCTGATCCCTACTATCTTCCTGTTGAAGGAGAGTCAGATGGTATCATCATCTTGGTGGGATGTAACCCCAGAAATTCTGGAGGAAGCAAAGTCCAAGGTTCACCCCAGGAGGTCTCCTTCATTCTCAGAAAGTTGACTGGCAAGGGATCCAAATCTAGACAAAACAAACAATCACAGAGCATGTTGGGTGGCAACCATCTCAAGTACAAGCTGAAGTCCCCACCATCCCGCCCCACCCTCTGCTGTCCTCACTCACCAGGCTCTACCAATTAAGGCTGCTCTGCGGCTCTTTCCCCTGCCTTGGCTCAAGCTACAGGACCCTCAGTGCTAAAAGAGACTCAATAAATGTGAAGTAAGCTCCACACATTTGACTACAAAGCATGAACAGCTAGGTGGAAGCAGCTTGAGAAAAAAGGACTAAAAGCAAAAGAATTTTTGGGAACCAAAATGGACTGTGAAGCCTAGAGGGATTTGACAAATATGACCTTGTCATAGCATATTAAAATTACCATCAAAAAGCCGGGCAGGAGTGGCGCACGCCTTTAATCCCAGCACTTGAGAGGCAGAGGCAGGTGGATTTCTGAGTTCAAGGCCAGCCTGGTCTACAGAGTGAGTTCCAGGACAGCCAGGGCTACACAGAGAAACCCTGTCTCAAAAAAAAAAAAAAAAAAAAAAAAAAAAAAAAAAAACAAAAACAAAAAAAACTTCTAAGGAAAATAAATGCATATAATAAACACATGATTACAAGTACTTGAGAATATATCTGCCATAGAATGTTCTAAATCAATCTGAGACTAAGATTCAAAAAAGACAATGATAAGTAGATTGATTGATAAAAACCTATAAATACACATCTATCAGTGGATTTCCATATACCAGATGTTATAGTAACAACCCAAAAACAAATTAGAATTAAATTGCATGTAAATGGTTTATGGCCCTGTAAGCAGAATGAAGCAGAGCAGAATTACCTAACTAATGTGACTGAAATATAATGAATCTAAGCTGTGTGATATAATCTGTAAGTTAGGTATTAACTAGTGCAAAAAGGCATGCACCTATTTCCTGGCATTGGTCAGTTTTCTATTCCTATAACAAAACACCATTAACTAATAAAGAAAATGGTTTGTTTTGGACTCATCGTCCTGAAGTTCCATCCAAGACTGGCAGCCCAATCTTTGAGATCTGGCTAGGGTTGGTGCCTCACAAGGGAGCACAGAGCAAATCCAACAAAGGCTGGTATCCACAGTAGGCCACAGCCCCAGTAACCCAAGCACCTCCCACTAGAACACACGTCTCCTGATCTACCACCCTCCCAAAAGACAAAACCTATAGTAAATGTATTCCTGATAGTCAACTGGCCCTCAGGGAGTCCCGGGTCAGCAGCAGCCTGAATGATATATGCGTGTTAATCTTCATTGTCGGCAGGACTGGATTTAGAATCACCCTCGTAAACCTGAGCATGTCTATGGAGTTTGTTGGATTGGCTGAGAAGGGAAGTGTGGGTGACAGCACTTCGCAGGCTAAGGTCATAGACTGAACAAAAATGAGAGCACTTACTGCTTCCTGACTCTTAGTTCAATGTGACCAGCTCCCCACATTCCTACCATGCCTTCCCCACCACAGAGACAGGGTTTCTCTGTGTAGCCCTGGCTGTCCTGGAACTCACTCTGTAGACCAGGCTGGCCTCGAACTCAGAAATCCACCTGCCTCTGCCTCCCAAGTGCTGGGATTAAAGGCGTGTGCCACCACTGCTGGGCAACCCTTCTTCTTTTTAACACTTTTTTTCTGCATTTATTGAGTGTTGTTGCTGTGTGTGTGTGTGTGTGTGTGTGTGTGTGTGTGTGTGTGTGTGTGTTATACACTCACACATGAATATGGAGGTCAGAAGACAACTTTCAATAGTTTGGTTCTCTCCTTCTACCATGTGAGACCTGGGATCAAATCCGGGTACTCAGGCTTGGAAACAAACCTCTTTACCTAGAAATGCCATCTTGTTAGGCCCAACACCCTTCTCCACTAAGTACATGTGAACATCAGACAAATTTCCTAGAGGTTTGGAGGCCAGCCTGGCATCTAACCAGTGTCATCACCCTGGGTAGGTGACAGTGCTCTCACTAACCAGTGCCATCAGGCTGGGTAGGTGACAGTGCTCTCACTAACCAGTGCCGTCACCCTGGGTAGGTGACAGTGCTCTCTCACACTGGGAGCCGGCTCACTGGCTCTTTGACTTGCTTTCCATCTCCGTTTTTCTTTTCCTCCCCTCTGCCTCCTCCTTTTGGTTTTATTCTGGGCTGACCTGGAACTTACTCTGTAGCCAAGGTTGGCCTCAAACTCATAGTAATTCTCCTGTCTCAGACCCTTGAATAGTAGAATTACAGACATGAGCTAGTATGCCCAGTTAAAAGCTCATTTGTCACTTTAACCATGCTTTATATTTACTCATTCTGAAATTTTAATTTTTTCTCTTCCTTCCTTCCTTTCTTTCTTTTCTGACATAGAGTTTCTCTGTGTGTCCTTGGCTTTCCTAGAACTCAATCCATAAACCCGGCTGCCCCCTTGAACTCAGAAATCTGCCTGCTTCAGCATCTAAGGGCTGGGATTAAAGGAATGTGCCACCATGTCTGGCTCTAAATTTTTTTCCTACAAAGGTCTCTAAATCAACATCTTGTCATGACCTGAGTGAAGGCCTCTAGGAGAATTCCTTGAACTTCTATAACTGGCCATATCAACGTAAGTATGCTGTTTCTACTGATAATGAAATTGGGAAATACATTAGTGTCCCACAACTCTTGTGTAGTTACAACAGGCCATTCTACAGATATCTCAAAGCCACTTCTGCTAACAACTCTTGTTCACCCCAAGGTCTGTTAAATGTCATAGGACGAGAAGCCGCAGTCTCTATCTTCAGACTCTGCCTGTTCCTTAAAGTTTTTATCAGCTTACTTCTTCATGTAGACATGCTGATCATCAAGAAATACTGCAGGCTGGAGAGATGGCTCAGCGTTTAAGAGCACTAACTCTTCTTCCTGAGGTCCTGAGTTCAAATCCCAGCAACCACATAGTGGCTCACAACCATCTGCAATGGGATCCAATGCCCTCTTCTGGTGTGTCTGAAGACAGCTACACAGCTACAGTGTACTCATATACATAAAATAAATACAATCTTTTAAGAAAAAGAAAAACAAAAAAAGAAACATTGTAATACAACCCAGAGTGTAGGCACACAGGCCTTTAATCCCAGCACTCAGAGACAATGGCAGTCAGATCTCTGTTAATTCCCGGACAACCAAGGCTATGCAGAGAAATCTTGTTTTTAAGAAAAGAAAGAAAGACAGAAAGAAGAAAAGAAGGAAAGAAGGAAGGGAGGGAGGTAGAAAGGGAGGAAGGGAGGAAAGGAAGGAGGAAAAGAGGGAGGGAAGACCAGGCAGTGGTGGCGCACGCCTTTGATCCCAGCACTTGGGAGGCAGAGGCAGACAGACTTCTGAGTTCGAGGCCAGCCTGGTCTGCAGAGTGAGTTCCAGGACAGCCAGGGCTATATAGAGAAACCCTGTCTCAAAAAAACAAAACAAAACAACAACAAAAAAGAGGGAGGGAAGAAGGAAAGAAAGAGAGAGAGAGAAAGAGAGAGAGAGAGAGAGAGAGAGAGAGAGAGAGAGAGAAAGAAAGACTGTAATGTTGGTCAGTGTAGCCTAGACTTGCGCAGTTACTCACTCCACCCTTTACGTTAAAGATGCCCACAAACTAGCATGACCACAAACACCCAGACCACAAACTCCCAGAAGGAGAAGGGGCCTCTAGCATCTGGAGAGATCTTTGTCTCTAACTGGAGATGACTACATATTTGCCGCCATTAGCCCGCCTCACACTATCACTTTTCCTCCCTATATTTGTAACTTGAAGCCCTAGACTCAAGAGGTTGATTTGCCAGGAAAGGTTTACTTTTGGGTTCTTGGCCAAAACAAATGGCTCCTTCCTTACCCATTACTCTCTTTCTTGAGTCATGGGTCTCATCAAGTGACAGCAGCATTCATTGGAACTGTTCCGACCCCATCACTCCAGAAGTGATGCTCTAGAAGCCCTGTACAGACTTCCCTAGAGAGAGAGAAGCATCTAGAAAGCAGAACTTGCCTTGTCCCAGGGCACTGGCACCATGTGCAGGAGAACAGAGCAAGCAGTGTCTGGGAACACTCTCAAATGCAGTGGAGGCCATGGTGAAGGCATCTGGATAGAGTACATGGCCTAATGGAGACAGACTGTCATCGGTCAGGTGGCAGGAGAAAGCTATGAGCCAGGATAGCTGGGAGAAGCCATGTGGGGTGCTGAGAGGACAGCCAACACTGAGCTTAAGCTTCTTACAAAAGAGCTTCAGTGTTATCCATCATGTACAGACGGATCAGTGGGCTAACGGGTGCAAGCAGCGATCAGTGAGCCTAGCTCTGTGGTTGGCTCTGGACAGGGCTTTGTCACCAACAGCAGACTGTCCTGGTCCACAGATCTATGCCTCTCTGAGCCCATGAGTGTTTGTGAAGGTGAGTGAATGAATTGAGCCAGTCTCTAACAAGCAAGAATATTAGCAGGATGATAGTCAGAGCCGCTAGAATGTACCATGAAATACCTAACTGCAGCTGGGGAAGCTGCAGGAACCGCAGTGCTCCACTGACTTTTATCAGGGAGTTAGAGGTCAGACACTAGGGTGTTTGCTCCCCTTAGCTTTGCCACAGGCAACACCTCTGACTTGGTTACTGTGGAAACTGGTGAGGTAGCACAGGCTAACTGAGTTGTTTTTCAGAAAGCTAGGAACCACTTTCATATATCTCAAACCAGATGAAACCACTCATCCTTCATGTGGACCTTGGTGACCTTTGGATATCAGAGAGCACAGTAGCCAGCAAGTCCTGAACATGCTCCTCTCAGAAGCCAGGTTGATCACAGTCTTCACGGCCTTCGTCTCACACTGCTAAACTTTAGCCCTCTCCCCAGAACTTGGCGCCTGCCTTCCTATCTGTGTGCCTAGTGAAAGATGGTTTTCTCTTCACCAAACCTTGTCCTTTGGGTGATTGACACAAATGGTGAACAGTCACCACTGAGTTCTGTGACACAGCTTCCAGGAAAATTCACCCAGCTCTGTTTCTTTCTGGGAAACCACGAGGCCCAGAAACTCTTTGCAGGAGACCTAAATGTTGATGTCAGCAGGGAAAGGCTTCAAAATAGTTGTTAGAAGCGTGTCCCCAGACTAAAGCCTGGTAGCAAGACTTGAGGGGAGGGTGGCACCATGGAGATCTGAACAGCAGAGTATCAGTGAGCGCGTGGAAACCGAAGCATGGAAACAAATGAAAATTCTGTGGCGAAGTTCAGCCGCTAGACCATCACACTGGATGTGGAGTTCTGGCTTTCCGCAGAGCACACCACAGCTGCCTGACCCTCACTTCTAACCACAGCAAGAAAAAGGTGGAGGAAACAGAACTCGGCCATATTTTACACAATGCCACCATAAAAACTGGAAACAGAGAATCTGCGTATGTAACAGAACCTAGGAGGAGGCCTGAGGACAGAAGAGGAAGGTCCCGACACCCTTCCTACAGGGGCTGCAATGACCTCCTCAGACTACTCTACCTTTCCCCCAGCCAGAGGACTGCTTGTTGGGAGGATCTCACTCAGCTTCGCCAGGTCAGCCTCTCTGTCTCCCTCAGAAAGAATAGGAGAGATTGAGACACGATTGGAAAAGTCAGACCTGCAAGGACTGGAGATACGGCAGTCATGCAGCTTCTACTCGAAGCTCGCCTTCATGAGAGCAACCAGCAGCAGCAGCAGCACCATGCCAGCTACCACACCCACAGCATCCCAGCCACCACCAGCTCTTCCACAAAGCCAGTGAGCTCAAACTCTGGAAAAACTCAGGCAGCAGGAGACAGAGACATTACAGCACATACTGATAAAACCTGGCCTTGGTTCAGATAAACCTCAAATCTGAAGGGACCATCTGCCTTAGTCTCTCAAATGCAACACAGTAAATACATCCGGCTTGTCATTTTTTATCACAACCACCTGATGAATGGCCACAACTAACCCTTGAACTTGGAAAGGAGAAAAACATCAGAACCCAAGTTAGTTCAGATGGTGTAGTTCTAACTGGAGTTCAAGGATAATAAGTTTTCCTTTTAAAAAAACAAACAAACAAAAAAACCAAAACAAAACAAAAAACCAGCCAGGCGGTGGTGGCACACGCTTTTAATCCCAGCACTTGGGAGGCAGAGGCAGGTAGATTTCTGAGTTCCAGGCCAGCCTGGTCTACAGAAATGAGTTCCAGGACAGCCAGGGCTACGGAGAGAAACCCTATCTTGAAAAACCAAAACTAACCCTGTCTTGAAAAACCAAAACCAAAAAAACAAAACAAAACAAAACAAAACAAAAGACCGAAAAACCAAAACCAAACCAACCAAACAAAAAACCCCCACAATTTGTTTTGTTGCTGTTGTTATTATTAGTCACAGTCTCTGCTGTGCCCCAGGCTGCCCTTGAATTCCTGATCTTCCTGCCTCCATGCCCAGGTGCTGAATTTACGTTCCTGGGTCTCTGGGTCCAACTTCACATCACACTTTTGTGTTTACAGTGTAGACTGTTTCATGTTGTGGCAGGTATTGAATCTAGAGCCTTTCATACTGTCACATGGTCTATCACTTAATAACACATGCTCAGGTTTTATGTTCTCAGTTGACCTAACAGTTGAGGATTTGTTGAAAATAATAATATAGTTAGGTATAGTAACACACAACTGTAATCCCAGCACTTGGGATGCTGAGGCAGGAGGACCAAAAATTGAAAGGAACCTGTGCTATCTAGTGAGTTTGTGCGGGCTAGTTTTATGCCAACTTGACACAAGCTAGAGTCCTTTGGGAAGAGGGAACCTCATTAGCTAGCCGGTGATAGCTCATCCCTTTAATCCCAACATTTGAAAGGCTGAGACAGGCAGATCTCTGAGAGTCAAGGCCAGCCTGACCTACAGAGCAAGTTCCAGACCAGCCAGTATTAAAAAATAAAAATAAATAAATAAATATGTTAATTCATTAAAAGAAAAGAAAAAATACTTCCACTAGATTGGCCAGTGGGCAGGCCTGTGAAACATTTTCTTGATTAATGCGTGAGAATCCAGTCCATGTGGGTGGTGCCAACCCTGGACTGGTGGTCCTAGGTAATGTCAGAAAAAAGGCTGAGCAAGCCATGAGGAGCAAGCCAGTGAGTAGTACCCTCTCTTCCATGGCCTCTGCTTCCGTTCCAGCCTTCAGTTCCCTCAGTGATAAAGTGTAGCCTGAGAGTTATAAACTGAAATAAATCCTTTACTTGCCAAGTTGTTTCTGGTAGTAGTGTTTTATCACAGCAACAGTGTTGCAAGCAAGCGCAGGAGACTTACCTAAGAACTGCTACTGTGTTCTCAGGCTCGGTTTTTATCATTAAAGTGAAATGAAGTTCAAGTTCCCAGGCTCTAGGAAGCTGGGGACTTTCCAGGTGGTTTGCCAGTTTCCTTCCCATTCTTCTTTAGTCCCCCAAAACATGATTGTTCTCAATCAGGATGAGAACAAATGATTTGACTAATGAAGCATTGCAATGGTTTCTTGCACATGCTTGTGGGCTAACTGTATCTTGCCTACAGATGCATATAGTGGGCTTTGTGATTTTTTTTCCTGGTGGTTCTGATTGATTAAACCTTGTGACAGTATCTTGGCACAGATGCTTATGGGCTTTATGATCTTTCTGCTTAAATGGTTACTAAGATGAAGTTCAGGACCCAGTCAGGTCCCAAGTCTGTGCTGTTGTCCCTGACCAGGCAGTTTTTGCTCCCTAATTCAATAAAGATCTTGCTTTGCACAGACTCCATACCTGTTTGGGTTGTTTTGGGTTTTTGGACCCCAACAATAGAAAACCTAAGACAGATTCAAGGTCAGCCTAAGCTTCGTAGAGAGACTCTATTAATACATATGGATACAAGTAGATGTTTGATGCTACAGCTGAGAGAGAGTGGGACTAAAGGCCAAATCATGAGGCAGGGTGGGACAGCTGGGGACATTGTGAAAGGCCTGCAGTACCAGGAGACACGTAGACTCAGGTGAGTGAAGGCTTGAATATAGAAACCTATTTGGCATTCTAGAGAACAGAAAAGCAAGAGTTTGTTCTTAAAAGATTATCAACACTGGCAAACACGGAGAAAAACAGAGAGACTAAATTATGGAACCAGAATCAAAAGTGGGATATTACTACAGGCCATGATCATAAGGATCATAAAAACTTTAAATAAGGGGGCTGGAGAGATGATTCTGTGGTTAAGAGCACTGACTGCTCTTCCAGGGGTCCTGAGTTCAATTCTCAGCAACCATGTGTTAGCTCAAAATCATCTGTAATGGGCTCCGATGTGGTCTTCTGGTGTGTCTGAAGACAGCTACGGTGTACTCACATACATAACATAAATAAATTTTTTAAAAAAAAACCTTAAATAAACAAACAAATAAGTAATAAATGGAAGGGCGCTGGAGAGGGCTCAGTGGTTAAGAGCACTGGCTGCTCTTCCAGAGGACCCAGGCTCAATTCTCTGCACCCACATGGCAGCTCACAACTGTCTGAAACTCCAGGGGACCCAATGTACTCACACAGATAAACACGCAAGTGAAACACCAATACACATAAAATAAAATTAAATAAATCATTAAAAGTAAATAAATAAAAGGACTGGTTAGATGGCTCTGAGATTGACAACTGAGTTCAGGCTCTGGGATCCACATGGTGGAAGAAGAGAGCTCCCCAAAAGTTGTCCTGTGACTCCACATTCATGCTCTGGTACCTGCATACACCCATACACGAGATCAAGGGCACACACACACACACACACACACACACACACACACTAAACATGCAATCTGGAATTAAGGAGAGAGCAGCGAGCAGGATGTGCTCTGACTTGCTCACTGGCAAGTCAATGACTTAGATGACACGGACAGAGCACAAGATAAGCTCAATCATTCATGCTGATTTAGAAAGAACAGACAAATTCAAGTCCAAGAACAGGAGCACAGACAAACTGGCAGCCTGCAACCTACCCACAGACGCAGGCCCAGGTGGCCTCTTCACTAAATACCATCAAGTATTCTTTTCTCAAAGAATCAATATCAAGTCCGCACAGGCTCGGTTTAAAAGGAAATAAACACACGGACTAACAGAAAGTGCGTGGGGATTTCCCAAACACGTCTTCCAGGATCTTAACAAGAAGAAGGAAAAAATGCATCTCATGAAAAGAAAACCACAGACAGTATCGCATGAGTTTTAGGGCAGAAATCCTACCAAAGTGAATCCAGTAACACAGTAACACACCTGAACAATGGCATCCCATGACCCTGGGTTTCTCCTGGGGGCACATTTGCTCCCAGCCAGAATTGAACTCTCTGTTTTTCTTTCAAAACTACAGTTATTGCCTCCCCCTTTAGGAGAGTAGCAAGAGATTTTCTTTAAAAAGAGATCACTGCTCTCTCCTTAATTCCAGATTGCATGTTTATCGTGTGTGTGTGTGTGTGTGTGTGTGTGTGTGTGTGTGTGTCCTTGAGCTCATGTATGGGTGCATGCAGGTACCAGAGCATGAATGTGGAGTCACAGGACAACTTTTGGGAAGTTCTCTTCTTCCCCCATGTGGTTCCCAGTGCCTGAACTCAGTTGTCAATCTCAGAGCCATCTAACCAGCCTTTATTTCTTTTTCTAGAACAAAATGCAAATTAGTTCTGTTGGCAACTCTTCTAGGCTCCACCCAACAGCTACCTGGCAACAGCTTGCTTCTCCAACCTCCAGGTGTGAGCCAACCCAGTTTATAAGAAGGACTGTGGGACTGCTCAGCGAATTCATCTCTCTCTCTCTCTCTCTCTCTCTCTCTCTCTCTCTCTCTCTCTCTCTCCTTCCCTCCCTCCGTGAGTGAGTGCGTGCGTGCGTGCGTGCGTGCGTGCGTGCGTGCGTGTGTGCGTGTGTGCGTGTGTGTGTGTGTGTGTGTGTGCGCGATCTCCCCCCCTTTGCTGAGTGTTCTCAGCCGGCCTCTTCTTCTCTTCCTTCCTCTCTCCTCTCTCTTTCTGTCCTTCTCTGTCCCCCTCCTTTCTCTAACCCTTTTGCAGATCCCCCTCCCTTCCCCCAATAAACTTCCTTTTGTCTCATGATGGTGATTCCTCAGGGGAACACCTTGGCTGGCCTGCTGAGGTGTTCCCTCCCTCCAATTATACTTATACCCAAAAGACATGCAGAGCCACATCGTCCCTCTTAGGCAGAAAGAGCTCTAATGACAGTGCCATACAGAGGTTATATAAGAAGGACTCCCAGGCCTGTGGTGGGAAAAACAAAAGGTGTACTCTTAAGGTTTCTTGGGTGAACAGGTCTTATACCAAGAGGAATCCTTAATTAATTTGTGACCTATGTGATGTGTTTTATAAAAAGGACAAGGATATGTTTTATAGGGCACAGTATGGGGAGTTAGAAGGAGTGCGTCAGTGGGCACATGCTGAAGCATCTGTTCTCCCTGAGGTACCCGCCATATGACAGGTAGAGTATGGAATAATTTATTTGGGGGCATGGAAAGGGAAGTTGAAAAGGGAGTAGAGGCAGAGAAAGAGAGGGGATAAGAGAGAGAGAGAGAGAGAGAGAAAGAGAAAGAGAGAGAGAGAGAGAGAGAGAGAGAGAGAGAAGAGGCCAGTCAGGAACAGTAGAGAGAGGGGGAAGGAGAGAGAAGGGGGTCAGAGAGAGAAAAGGGGCAGAGAGAGAGAGAGAGAGAGAGAGGAAGGAGGGGGCAAACAGCCCCTTTCATAGTGAGTCAGGCCTACCTGGCTGTTGCCAAGTAACTGTTGAGCAGAGCCTAGAAAAACATACAACAGAGGAAGGAGCCTGGGACTCAGAATACATGACAGGGATCACTCTTTGGGGATAATCCAGTAAGGCTTGGTTAGTGTACGACCTGTAACATCCAAGTCTTGTCAGGCAGCCTTGAATCCTAGGAGGCAGGGGCTCTGGGCTCCTGACCAGCAGCCCTTTCCTGGTTATAGTAATGACATCACTCACTGTCACTTACACACTTGGAGTTATTCATACAACTTAAATCCTGAGCGCATGAAAAGCTGTAGGAGTGCCTGCTGCTGTCGATCTCCTCAAACTCCTACCTTGTGGCTATGGGAGAGAAACTTTTATTCTTCGTGGCTATGGGAGGCAAGTTGAAAGGAGCCTGAGCCTTCGTGAGAGTGGCCTTTCCCCCTACACACCCAGAGCTGTAACTTAAAACTCTGTAACTTCTCCTCTCCTTGGTCTCTAGGAAATACAGCAACTTACAAAATGTCTTCTGAGAAATGGAAAACATGACAGGAAGCTACTGTGGTGCTGGCCTCCAGACCCTCGCCAGCACCCACTTCCCACCCTGTCCTGGCTCATAACACTTGTGTCCCCTATGAAGTGCCATGCTCAGAGGACCAGCCATGATAATCAACACCATCTACGTGCCCAGTGAGGTCTCAGTGCCTGGCTCCCTGGTCTGGTCCCTGTTTAGCACACTCTTCATGAACCTCTGCTGTCCAGATTCTGTGCCCTATGCCCCATGGCGAATGTGGGGGAGGAGGAAAAGCAGGAGTCTAAGAAAGTGTGTTTGAGCCTGAGGATCCACCTACCCAAATAGCACCTAGTGTGTGTTGCGGGGTGGGGCGCTTGTGTTTATGGCTGAATGACAGTCTGTTTGCCTAGTCTACCTGTGTGCCAGGGAGTTAGGGAATGATGTCTTAGAGACTCTCCTGGGCAGACACACGGTGATGTTGCCAGTATATCCTTGGAGTCAGATTGCCTCTCCCCCTGCACCCCCAGCCTAGAGGAGTTCTTACTGTCCAGTTCTTGAAAACCATTTTCACCCTGTAGTCTGGGCACAGATGGTCTGAAAAGTGCCCAAGGAACTCACAGGAAACAGAAACCCAACTGTAAGACGTCAAAACACCTGAACTAGGAACTCCCGCACAGTCTGCCATGTGTGAAAGGGGAACAGGGTCCCTGTCCTAACAGAGGCTGCAGTGGGAAGCGGACGATGGGTACCTGAGTTGGAACACTCTTAGCTCACTGGCTCTTGGGCACCTCACCATCTGTTTTCCTCCAGTCCAGGGACAGGAAATGACTCGGGCTAAGAGGAAGGCTTTTGGCTCTGGGCTGTGGGCAGTGGTTTAACAGCATGCTGGGTGGGGGCCTCTTTTCAAATAATTGGCCTTTCCTGGAAAGGTAGGGCTGAGAGAACTGTCGATCCCTATTCCCATTCTCCCATGGCACCCAAGAAAAGTGTAGATCCTGATGCAGACAGTCCTCAGACCTTGGGTGGATAACCACTGCTTGACTTCGAAGAGAAAGAAATCTGCTATGCTGATAAACTTTGTCGGGAATTCCGTGGTGGCCCCTGGATGAGGATCCAGGTTCCCTAAACTCAATGGATGATGAGGTCGGACATCCTCCCCCTTTCCTCTGCCCACCCAGCTCCCGCAGCCTTTCTGGGTTTATTCCTGGTTCTGTAGGTTGGTTCCTGGGTTTAGGGGCAGCTATGTGTGAAGGCAGCTAGATACTCAGTGAACAGGGAGGAGACTCGGCACTTGGGGAATCCCCTGACTATGGTTGGCAACCTTGGGACAGGTCCTTTTCTAGATCCCTCGATGAACACTATTCCTTGCCTCCCTTCCTTCTGGAGTTCTCTAGAGGCCCCACTGTTGGTGTGAGGATTCTAGTCTCATGCTCTAAGGATAAAATGTGTGAGTCTCAGAAGTCTATTCTAGTGCGCTGAGTAGGACCACTCTCTAACAATTCAAGACTGAGGCTCTAAAGGCAGTGAAGACAGGATCCCAGTGGGAAAGCTGTTGTCTTTCAGTAGGCTCCGTCAGAATAAGTCCTAGGGAGAAATCAGGGCCTGTTCCATTTGCAACAGCCAGTTAAAATTAAATTTTGCTAATTATTAAAAAAAAAAATTTACACAGAACAAAAGTAATTGGTTGGGCTGGAGAGATGGCTCAGTGGTTAAGAGCACCGATTATTCTTCCAGAGATTCTGAGTTTAGTTCCCAGCAACCACATGATGGCTCACAACCTTCTGTCATGGGATCTGATGCCCTCTTCTGGTGTGTCTGAAGAGAGCAATGGTATACTCATATACATTAAATAAATAAATCTTTTTTTTTTTAAAATAATTGGTTTCCAACAGTATATAATCACATTGCTGCACAAACTAATTTACAATCTTGGGACTTCCCATTTATTTCCCAAATTGGCTGAAAGGCAACTGGAATCAATTAAAACTCCTCCCTCAGGGTTGTGCTGGGGACAGTTTGTGAAGAGAAACCTGCACATCAAATCTTACATTCTCCTGACCCTTGGTGCAGCCAGAGCTGTTAGCACCCCCTCCCTCTGATGATCCCCTCCCCACCCCCCTGCAAAATGCCTGCCTTGAGAACAGAGGAAAAGCCGGCATACCTTAGCCTCGAGGTCACTGAAACTCACACCCCTTTTGTTTAACAACCAACTTTTCTCCAGTGCAGGTGGCTCCTGCCCTTCTGCACTGGAAACAGAAGCCAATACCCTTGAAATGATAATAGCTCACTCTTAGACTATGAAAAAGAGACAATGAAGTGTTCCCAGATAGCTGAGGCCAGTTGTTATCTTTGAAGGACTGCATTCCTTTACCCACTCGTGTAATGCCAAGGCTAGAAAACCCCTCTTGCGGCGGTATTTTCCTTTATAAACCCCCTTCACTTAGACCTGGGGATTCACTCTATTTCCTGCTCCATCAAGAAGGTTGGGGGCCCAAGCTCGAGCTTGAATAAAGACCTTCATGTGATGGTCCCACGGTTTTAAAGTCTCATTTGATACTGCAAAGGGTGTAATGTCTTTGAATTCAGTCTCAGAAGAAGGCTGGGAATTTTTATTTTAATCTCTGAGGTTTAGATACTTTACCCTTTTATATGCAGAACATAAATGAAACTTATGTAAATGGTAAGAGCATTTTTGCTGCTTAACCATTTGAATTTATCTGATTCTGAGAGAAACACATGTGAGCCAGCATTCAAGGAAATAAGGGTGGAAAACACAGTGACTTAACGATTGGTGATAAGGGTGCTTAGGATGGCCATATCTGCCAATAACTAAGAAAACTGGCAGCAAGAAGACAGAGCAGCAGGCCTAGTGTGACAGAAGAGAGGGGAGAGAGGAAGGCAGGGACCTGCGGTAATGGGCAGACATGGGGCGGGACCTCCTGTGGGGGAGGGGCGGGAGCAGAGGGAAATCTGCTAAGCATTATGACAGATTATGGAACCAAAACATGGGCTCTGCTGCTGCCTGTGATTGCAGATGCCAATGATAGAGACTGGAAATGATATAATTTTTTTTTCCCCAGACCAGGTTTCTCTGCGTAACCCTGACTGTCCTGGGACTCTATGACCAGGCTGGCCTCAAACTCAGAGATCCACCTTCCTCTACCTCCTGAGTGGTATGATTAAAGGTATTCACCACCACTGACCAGCTGGAACTGAATTTTTAAAAGAGCTTATTCAGAGAGCCAACAAGCTGAGATGACAGGAGGTTGGGATCTGTTTTCCAGGGCTAGAGAGATGAATTAGCAGTGAGGAGCACTGGCTGCTCTTTCAGAAGACCAAAATTCCATTTCCTGCACCCACTGGGCAACTCACAACCATCTGTAATTCCAGTTCCAGAAGACCCAACACCCTCTTATGCGCCCCCTCCCCACGGAACAGACACAAAAGAGGTCCACAGACATATATCCAAGCAAAACACCCATCCAGATAAAATTTTAGAAATTAAGAAGTCTGTCTTCCATCTCATCTCCAGTCAGAAAATGAAAAAGGAGAAAGGAAGTGGGGGTAACACTCTCAGGCACTGCCCCTTGGAGAGAGGAAGTGGGGGTAACGCTGTCAGGCACTACCCCTTGGTCAGGAGGTCAGACACACTCTAAGACTTGTGGCGCCTGTGTCCCTCCCCCCCAACCTCCCCACATCCACTGAGATCTACCCCAAATCTGTGCACTCTTGAGTGGGCATTTCTTGAGTTTCTAAGTCATGTGAGTTTCTGCTGGTTCCAACCTTGTTCCACTCCAGGGGCATCTGGTTTAGAAGGGGTTAACTAGGAAGGAACAAAACATTTTAACAGTGTGTAGGTGCTAAGCCAGTAACAACATTGATGCACAAGACGGCTCAGGGGGTAAAAAGTACTTGCCACCAAACTTAAAGACTTGAGTTCAATCCCTGGGACCCATAGTAGGAGAGAATTGATCAGCTCCCCAAAAGTTGTCCTCTGAGCTCCACATCTGTGTGCACACATACACCCTAAACAATTTTTTTGGAGGGGATGCTTCGAGACAGGGTTTTTCTGGGTGGCCCTGTCTGTCCGGGAACTCATTTTGTAGACCAGGCTGGCCTCGAACTCAGAGATCCACCTGCCTCTGCCTTCTGAGGGCTGGGTTGAAAGGCATGGGCCATCACTGCCTAGCATCTTCCAGCCCGTTTTTATAAATGTTACATAGAACATACCACTAATTTAAAAGAACCTCACTAAGTTAAATAGAAAACTCTTCTCAAGTTTTCTATCAGCATTCTCAATTTGACCTTGAGACTTTCACCAAATTTTGGTCATCAGCAATTTTTTTTTTTTTTTTTTTGGTTTTTCAAGACAGGGTTTCTCTGTGTAGCCCTGGCTGTCCTGGAACTCACTCTGTAGACCAAGCTAGCCTTGAACTCAGAAATCCGCCTGCTTCTGCACCACCACCGCCCAGCAGTCATCAGCAATTGTTAAGTTCTCCACATATTCCACAAACAATTCCCTCAGATCTATGAGGTCCAGCCTCCCAATTTTGCCTCTATTCTTTCTTTTCCATTTTGGCCAGTCATTTTATCTTAGGAGAAAAAAAAAAATCTTACATAAAAAAAAAAACAAAAAAGAAAAAAAAAAACAAGCCGTGCAGTGGTGTACTTATATCAATAAGATCACAATTGATAAAGATAATGCTCTAACCCAATTATTATAACCTTGTAAAACTCTTAGCTTCTTGTCGCTGTTTAAAACCACACAGGGTCGGCCAGGCAGTGGTGGCCCACGCCTTTAATCCCAGCACTTGGGAGGCAGAGGCAGGTGGATTTCTGAGTTCGAGGCCAGCCTGGTCTACAGACTGAGGTCCAAGGCAGCCAGGGCTACACAGAGAAACCCTGTCTCGAAAAACTAAAAAAAATAAAAACCACGCAGGGTCAGTATTATCTTCCATGTTGCTTCTTCTGCTCCTCCCTCTCTTCCGACCTCTCTCACCCTAAACTTCTAGCCCAGCCTCCCTATTCCTGTCCTATCATAGGCCTGTCACTTCCCTAATCTGATTGGACAGAGAAAATGCTGCAATAGGATCCCATCAAATTCCCTTAGCAATTGGAAGTTTCCCTATTGGCCAAACTCAAGAGAACTCAGTCCCACTGAGTTTCTAGGCAAAAAGAGGAAACCAACGAAGAGAGGAGTTGATAATCCTCATCTCTTCCGCCATCAGTCAAAGAAAGGTGAAACAGCTCTGCTGGGTGACAGCAGAGATTAACTGGGGGTTTTAAGTAGCCACAAAGGAAGAAAAGTGGTAAGAGGAGGGTTTCATAATGAGGAAAGAATAGAGGCCCTGCAATAGAGAAAGTGACCAGAAGAGAAATGCTTTGTTTATTTCCAAGACATGCAAGTGAGAAGATTCAGGAGGCACATGGAGCTTTTCCAAGCTCCAGGAAAGAGGAAACAAATGGTCTCGGAGAGAGGGGCCTCCTCCATCTTGCCTTTGATGAAAGGTCACCTGAACCATGGTACCAAGATATTAAAGGATCACTTAGTTTTTAGTTGTTGTCTTTCTTTTTTTCTTTTTTTTGGGGGGGTTATCAATTTTAAAAAGAAGTTTATTTAGCAAAACAAATTAAAGCATATGCTCTAGGGCTGGTTCAGTAGTTAATAGCACAGGCTGTTCTTCCAGAAGACCCAGGTTCAATTCTCATCACCCACATAGCAGCTCACAATTGTCTGTTACTCCAGTTGCAGGGAACCTGACACTCTCACACCAATGCACACAAAATTAAAATTTTAAATAAATAAATAAATAAATAAATAAATTTAATTTAAAAATTAAAAACAAATTTAAAAAGCAAAAACAAACAAAGAAAGCAGGTACTCCAAGAGAGTTTAAAAGGATGGGATGGGCAGATAGCCCAGTGGATTCAACATTATGGATTTAAATATTTTATAAATATTTATGCATAGATATCATATTCATGAAGTAAAGGTGACTCTTTTTTCCCCCTCCAAAATCATAGTAAATTAGATCTTCTTTTAGGGTATAGGTGGCCTGTCCAATTCCTGAAACTGAGTTCTCTCTTTCTGAATCATTTTTGGACTCCCATAATCACTTTAGCAAATTCAGGATGCCAGATCTGAGACAGGAAACCTGCATATAGCACCTGGCTCTATAGAGAGGATCATGGGAGCAGGGGTCTCACAGCAGAGGAAGCAGAAAGAGCAAAAGCAGTACATTTGCGAGACATTTGGGCAAGAAGATTCTTCTTCCATGTGAGGGGGTGCAGTAAAAAAACTGCTGACATGACTGCTCCTCTCTAAGGGGTAAGGATGTTGTTGTGAGTAAGAGAGAGAAACTATCCAGAGGCATCTGGAAGGGCCCAGAGCAGAGAGCAAAGAGAGCAGACTGGAGGTGGCCAGGGAAGCAAGAGAGAACAGTGAAGATAGCAAGAGACAGAGACTAGCAAGAGATAGCAAATAGCAAGAGAAGAAAGAGTGAAGAGAATCGCAAGAGAGGATACAAGAGAAGGTAGCCTGGGTGTAAGAAGGATGCAAGGTTGCGTGCAGGGAGGCTTGTGAACTGGAAGGAGTTTAGGTTAGCGGAAATGAGAAGGGCTGGACCAGTTGATGGATAAGCACTCACGACTCTTCAGAAAAGCCAAATGCCAGACATCAAAACCACATTGAAAGTGATACTGTAGTGACACTTGAGTCTTTTAAGGGTGCACACCCACACTTTTGCATATGTGTGACTGGAAAGTGTTCTAGAGCCTTACTTCCTGATACAGTAGCAACATCCTAATTGCGTCATCCAGTAGTTTTAACCATAAAAGGATGTTGTGAACACTGGGAAACACAACTACCAAGACTTAGCTGCCATTGTCCTTGGTTCTCTCAAATCTAACCTCTTGCCTATGGAGTGTCATCAGCTCTTCACACATTTCATGACCAGATGTTTCTGGTTGTGGTAGTTAATGCACGTCTTCAGCCTTAAATGAGAAAAGGTTAGATCAGGTGAGTTGTCAAGTCAGTGTATGTTATAGTTCAGAACAAAAAATGTCTCTTTAATCAACATGGTAAGCCCCTTCTCCTGGAGGAGGAGGAAGAAGATGGAGGAAGAGGAGGAGGAAGAGAAGGAGGAGGAGGAAGAGGAGGAGGAGGAGGAGGAGGAGGAGGAGGAGGCATAGAGCCATTAACAATCATTATTGGGACATGGACTCAGATGGCTTAAATGTATCTTCCTTGACTTAGTCTTCAAGAAGTGTGGGGCTGGAAAGGCGTTCAATGGGGGAGTCAGTCTGGAACAAGAGTGAGGTCAAGATGTGGCCAAACCCAGAAAATCTCATCCTGAGACCAGCAGGGGTAGAACTATTTCCTCCTTGCTCTGGGCCTGTATGCCCCAGTGCACATAAGCCGTAAGACCCCCATGTCTGCCACCCTTGACATAGACACATAGCCCAGTGGCCAAATTACATGTTAAACTTCCCCTCTCTCTATAAGAACATATCCAGCAAGCACCTGGAATTCCTCTTCATGCAAATGAAGCTTACCCAGCTCCTCGGCTCCAACCAATCATGTCCACACACCCAGAAAACCTCTTCCCACTCTCCAAGGTTTATATAGCCCTTGTTCACTCGCAATAAAGACAGCTGTTTCAGGGCTGGCGAGATGGCTCAGCGGGTAAGAGCACTGACTGCTCTTCCAAAGGTCCTGAGTTCAGATCCCAGCAACCATATGGTGGCTCACAACCACCTATAATGAGATCTGACACCCTCTTCTGGTGCATCTGAAGACAGCTACAGTATATTATGCCAGAGCAAGCGGGGCCATCCTGAGTTCAATTTCCAGCAGCCATATGATGGCTCACGGCCATCTGTACAGCTACAGTGTATTCATACACATAAAATAAATAAATAAATCTTAACAAAAAAAAAGGCAGCTGTTTCTCTGAAAACTGTCTCTGGAAACGACTATTTCTTTCCCACTCACACCAGCTGAGATCCTGCTAACCCACCTGCTCAGTTAGGCTTCATTCCTTCCAGTCCAGCCCCTGCCTGGTTAAGCTTCATCCCTTCTGGTCCAACCCAGTACATAACGGTGCCTGAATATCTGGAGGGCAGAAGCAGACCCAGGCTGGCAAAGGAGGTAGTTTGCATTCTACACAACTTGGGGTCAAACAGTGCTGACAGAAATGACATTTCCCTGCATTCTCTGCTTCAGAAGGCTTCCATGTCCTAAAAGGATACACCTCACAGCAAGGAAGTATGTGCCTCTGACAGGGCCTGTTCTGTGACTTGGCCTTGGTCCATAGCTTTGAGACCAAGAGTTAAAGTTTAGCCCCTATCCCCAAAGCTGTAAAAGGAGCACGTGGGTTGTCTGTGCTTACCCTGGAGTGTTCATTGTTAACATCTAGGGTAGGGGGAGGTAATGAAACAGCCCTTTCCCCACTTAGTTCCAAGTACCATGGTGGTACTGCCACCTACAGAGTATGATGTGTCTACTGGTCTGTGAGTGACAACTGTTACTGAGGGCACTTGTAGCAAGAACTTTTTCTCTGGGAGATGTGAATAAACATCTATCCCTTCTTTATTGGGCTTCAATAACCATCAAAGCACAATTCTACCCAAAACTAATTTGGTGAACCAATGAGATTATTGTTAACTATTTAGCATAGGTAAGGAATTACTTTAAAAGCATAGATTATTCCAAAGTAGAAACACATGTGCACGTGCGCATGTATGCACACACACACACACACACACACACACACACACAGTCTCACCCTACAACTTCCATAGCTACACTGCTGGAGTGCCTCTTCAATTAGCTTCTTCCACTCTCCATATACTCTTTCACCTCCTAGGATCCCAAGGCCATAATGCAACTACTACAGGATCACAGCTGTCATGGAGGTGCAAGACCTAGTGACTGGACTCTCCAGTGAGTTCCAGTGACCCTCCCTGCCATCTCCTACTATGAAAAATTCTCAACAGTCAATAAACCCAACCCAAACTCCAGAGGAAACATCACATTTTTCTTGGTTAGGGTTTTACTGCTGTGAACAGATACCATGACCAAGGCAAGTCATATAAAGGTCAACATTTAACTGGGGCTAGTTTACAGGTTCAGTGGTTCAGTCCATTATCATCAAGTTGGAAGCATGGCAGTGTCCAGGCAGGCGTGGGGCTGGAGGAACTTAGAGTTCTACATCCTCATCCAAAGGCAGATAGGAGAAGACTGGCTTCCAGGTAGCTAGCAGGAGGGTCTTAAAGCCCATGCCCACAATGACACACTTCCTCCAACAGGGCCAAAACTGGAGCTGGTGAGATGGCTCAGCAGTTAAGGACACCGACTGCTCTTCCGAAGGTCCTGAATTCAAATCCCAGCAACCATATAGTAGCTCACAATCACCCGTAATGAGATCTGATGCCCTCTCTAGTGCATCAGTAGAGCTACAGTGTATAAGTACTTATTTATAATAATAAATAAATCTTTGGGCCAGAGCTAGCAGGGACTGAGCAAGCAGGGCCAACTAGAGCAAGCAGAGGTCCTAAAAGTCAATTCCCAACAACCAGATGAAGGCTCACAACTATATGTACAGTTACAGTATATACTCATATACATTGAATAAGTAAATAAATCTTTTAAAAAAATGAAAACAGGGCCATAACTACTTCAGCAAGGCCATACCTCCTAATAATGCTACTCCCTGGGCTAAGCATATTCAAACCACTACAACATTCCATGGCTGAGAGGAGATAGAAGCACTTTATAATGTCAAGGGGTTATTCAACTTCGTCTCATGGGTCATATGTGTGGTGTCAACTGAAGAGACAGGCTGCCAACTTACTAAGTAGTAAAATTTAAAGAACCAGTCTCTCTCTCTCTCTCTCTCTCTCTCTCTCTCTATCTATCTATCTATCTATCTATCTTCCCCCCTCTTTCTCTCTCTCTCTCTCTCTCTCTCTCTCTCTCCCTCCCTCCCTCCCTCAATTAACAATTAGGCCCAAGCATCCTAGTTCATAGATAATTAAACTCCTTAGTATGAATGAGATGTCCCCCATATTCTCGTACATTTGAATAATTGATCCCCAGTTAGTGCTGACAGAAGGTGTGGCCTTGTTAGAGGATGTGTCATTGGGAGCAAGCTTTGAGGTTTCAAAGGCCATACACATTCCCAGTTGTCTCTCTCTGCTTCCTGTTGTGGACTGAGATGTGAGCTCTCAGCTTGTGCTCCAGCCAACACATCTGCCTCTTGCTGCCACACTCTCTCATCATAATGCTCATAAGGCTCGGAAACCATAAGCCGAATGAATTCTTTCTTCTATACGTTGTCTTAGTCGAGGTACATGAAGATCCTTCAAGGCTTAGATGGGACTGATTCAAAGAGATGCAAAGAAAATAGGGTCAAAGCAATCAGTTTTTTTTCTTTTGTTCCTACTTTCCGCACTCAGGATTTCAGAACTGAACTCTACGATGTCACCCCTGGGTTGGAGGTGGGGACATTGCTCAGCCAGATGCCAGGAGGCACAGGAGATCCCATGCTAACTTTCAGGACTCTGGTTGTTAAGACAGTACATCAAACAGGAGGGCAGGAGGGCAGGAGTCATATTATCTCAGTCTCTCCCTCATCCATCCTGCCATGCAGTGAAGTTTGAAATACTAGCTCCATGCAAAGTTACTAAGGAGGTTAAAGCAGCAAATGATTTCTTGTGTTCTTCACCATGAAGGAACTTTCCTTGTTTCTGACTGTCACTCAGCTCCCTCATTGCTTCTGCTAGGAAAGAGGGGTGTGGGCTGGGGGGTAGGGGGAGGTCCTAGTTTGTTTTTCTTGCTGAGATAAGCATTGTGACCAAAAGCAACCTGGGGATTGTCTTCCCTTTTTATAAGGATAAGACACTATGGCCAAGGCAACTTTGGTGTGGACCACACGAGACCATGGCTGCTTGACAAAGTTTCAGCACATTGACATCACAGACCACAATTCTCCACCATCCTTGACTTTCATCCTTGATGATTCTCACTATGCATTATGGGAGTTTCCTTTTACTTTTCTCCTTTGGGATATTTTGTATGAGCTGTGGTAGGAAATGTAAATGTGTACAATGGCTGTCTCTCTAAACAAAAAGTCTCCGCCACAGTGGAACCACACAGAGTGATAACTCTGCCTACTCCTACATAGGAATCCCTGTTGTGCCCCTCTGTTTGCACCAAGAATAGAGAAGTTAAAGATTTACTAACTGAAAGATGGTGCCAGAAACTCTTGAATACACTTGGTCTGAAGGATGAAAGCATACAATGGGAGAGAAAAACAATGAGCCCAAGCCCCAGAGCCCGGGGCCTTGGCAGTTGAGGGCAAGAGTTCAGTTAATAAGTGTAGGACAGTGCCCACAATTGAGTCCCTGGGTACGTGACTTACAGGATGAATGACAAAGTCTAGTATGCCCCATGAGAAGCAAATCCTGGGAAGAAGTTAGACTGGCTTGATCCCCCTCTGCCATATACAGGAACAGGCTTTGAAGGAATCAGGATGGTGTGGCACAGTGGAAAAAGAGTAAAAGCTCAGGACCTTCCCTTTGGGGAGCTCAGGAGGAGAACACGCCCATATCATATTGTAAGACTGAGGCACAGAGGAACACAGCTACGAAACAGGTCCATGCTTGTCATGCCACCAGGTGCAAATGCTGCATCACGGCCCCTGAGGACTGAAAATTGCCCTTATGGGTTTGTTTCTCAGGACTCGGTGCCTGGCACCTTCCGACCACAAAGGCTGACCACAAAGGCTGGGAGTGTGCAAGAGGAAGTGTGAAAGGGGCACCTGGTTACGGTTACTAAGCCTTAGAAAACAATGGGGGCTTAGATGCTTGCTGAACTTACTGCTTTTGCTTCAAAGAAAATACTGTAATAATGTTGATGACCTCTTTCATTGTGGATGTTGAAAATAGTGCTAAAATGGGTTAAAAACAGCCTGTGGAAAGATCATATATTTCTTGCAGTCATTAATTCTGCTTTCAACATTGTTTATGGCTAAGCTATTACAAATATAGAGTGTAAAAGGTGTATTCAATAAACACAGCTATCTTGATTCACCCTCAGATCATGTCTGTCTCCTCCCTTGCAAACTTCAAACCTCAGCCAGGCAGTGGTGGCGCATGCCTTTAATCCCAACACTTGGGAGACAGAGGCAGGAGGATTTCTGAGTTCGAGGCCAGCCTGGTCTACAGAGTGAGTTCCAGGACAGCCAGGGCTACACAGAGAAACCCTGTCTTGGAGAAAAAAAACAAAAACAAAAACAAAAACAAAAAGCAAAATGCAAACGTCCTCTTTGGGACCTGAACTTGGCTGGAACTGGACTCCAGCACAACTTATAAAACAAAATGTTCACTTTAGGGCTCACAGTTCCAGAGGGTCAGAGACCATGACTGTCATAGCAGGAGCATGGAAGCAGTCAAGCAGGCATGCCACTGGAGCAGGAGTTGGGGGCTTACAAGGTACAGAGAAAAAGGGAGAGAGAGAGAGAGACAGAGAGAGAGACAGAGACAGAAAGACAGAGACAGAGAGAGACAGAGAGACAGAAAGAGACAGAAAGAGACAGAGAGAGACAGAGAGAGACACAGAGAAAGAGAAAGACAGAGAGAGACAGAGAGACAGAAAGAGACAGAGAGAGACAGAGAGAGACACACAGGGAGAGAGACAGAGAGAGAGACACACAGAGAGAGAGACTTTGAAACATCAAAGCTTAGCCTACCCTCCAGTGACAAACCTCTTCCACCAAGGCCATACTACCCAGCCCTTCCCAAACCATTCTACCAACTAGGGACCAATTATTCAAAACTATAACCTAAGGGGGCCATTCTCACTCAAACCACCACAGGAAGGAAAAGGTTTCTTTGGCTTATAAGTTACAGTCTGTCATCAAGGGAAACTAAGGCAGGCACTCAGGGTAGGACCAAAAGCAGAGAGCACGGAGGAACACCGCTTACAGGCTCACTTCCATGGCTCACTCAGCCTGCTTCTTAAATAAGCAAGGAATACCTGCCCTGGCTGGGCCATCCCACGTCAATCACTAATCAAGAAAATGTGGGGTTAGAGAGATGGCTGTGCAGTTAAGAGCACTGGCTGCTCTTCCAGAGGACCTGGGTTTGATTCCCAGCACACATGTAGCAGCTAACAACCATGTGTAACTAACTCCAACACCCTCTTCTGGTCTCCATGGACATTACACACATGTGGTACACAGACATACGTACAGGTTGACAACCAGACTGACCAGCAGCAAGTCAGCCCAGGAAAGGGCATGAACATCTGCAGAGGATGGTCCTACCATGAGTGTGGGCTTCAGGCTAGTTTCATGTAACTTTGACACAAATTAGGATCGTTGGAAGAGGGAAACTCATTTGAGAAAATATATCTACCAGACTGGCCTGTGGACAAGTGTGTGGTTCAATTTCTTAATTGATGACTAGTCTTGGATAGTTTTATGTCAACTTGACACAAGTTCCAAGAGGAGGGAACCTCAATTGAGAAAATCCTTCCCTAAGGCTCAGATGTAAAACACTTTTAAAATTAGTGATTTATGGGGGGAAGGTTTGCCACTGGGCTGGTGGTCCTGGGTTCTATGAGAAAAAAGCTGAGCAATCCTCTGGGAGCAAGCGGATAAGCAACATCCTTCCATGGCTTCTCCATCAGCTCCTGCCTCCAAGTTCCTACCCTGTTTGAGTTCCTGTCCTGACTTCCTCAAATGAAGAGCGGTGTTGAGGTTTGAATAGAAATGGCCCCCATGGACTTGTATGTTTGAATGCTCGGCCCTAGGGAGTAGCACTATCAGGAAGTGTGGCTGCTTTGAACAGTTGTGGTTTTCTTGGACGAGGTGTGTCACTAAGAGATGGCTTTGAGGTCTCAGAAGTTCAACTCAATTCCCTTCCTGCCTGTCTGAATGTAGAATTCTCCAGCACCGTGTCTGCCTGCATGCTGCCATGCTTTCTGCCATGACAATGGTGGACTAAGCCTCTGAAACTGTAAGCCAGCCTCAACTAAAAGTTTTTCTTGATAAAAGTTGCCATGGTAATGGTGTCTCTTCACAGCAATAAAATCCTAACAAGACAAACAGTGGTGTGGGAATGTAAGCCAAACAAGCCCTTTCCTCCCCAAGTTGCTTTGGCCATGGTGTTTCATCATAGCCATAGAAACCCTAAGGCAATGACTGATGTTAAAGGGCCCAACTCACCGGGAATGGTACCACCCCTGAAAAGATGCCTCTGGGTAGGATAAGAAGGTAGACTGAGCAAGGCATGGGGAACAAGCCAGTAAACAGTGCTTCTCCAAATACAAGTTGCTTTGGGTCATAAGTGGTAGAAACCCTAACTAAGAGAGAGGTGTTCTAGGCATGAAAGAGGCTGTGTGGGGCCTGCCTATGGCTCTGAACAGGGACTGTAAGGTGCTATAACTGTTTTAATCTCAGTTGAAAAGACTTCTAAGCCTGCAGAAAGCTCCAGTCCCCCTTCCCTAAGCAGGGTGTGGGGTAGGTCTATTTTTTTTTTCTTTTTTCCTTTTTTTTTTTTTTTTTTTTGAGACAGGGTTTCTCTGTGTAACCGTGGCTGTCCTGGAACTCACTCTGTAGACCAGGCTGGCCTCGAACTCAGAAATCCGCCTGCCTCTGCCTCCCAAGTGCTGGTATTAAAGGCGTGCGCCACCACTGCCTGGTTTGGGGTAGGTCTATTCTTAACCAGGGTTTTGGACAGAAAATTTGCCTGACCCTCAGCAATGCCTGTTATCCTCGCCCTGGACTAATTTGATCCTCAGGATTATCTTCCATCAGAGCTGCAGCAGTAAGGGAGCCAATGCCCAGCACTGCCCTCAGTGCCCTGAGAGGTCCCTTCCCCCTTAAGCTCTTCTGTAAAGGAGGTAATGTTTGACCCTTGACAACCAGGAAAAATCTCAGGACAAGACAGCATGAAACAGTTAAGTAGGTTTGGTAAGTACTAAGATAGGAGCCAGGCCGTGTTGGCACACACCTTTAATTTCAGCTCTCAGGAAGCAGAGGCAGGCAGATCTCAGAATTCGAGGCCAGCCTGGTCTACAGAGTACATTCCAGGACAGGCAGGGCTACACAGAGAAACAAACAAACCAGAAATTATTAAGACAGTCATGGAGGCAATTTTGGCTTTATCAAGCTTCTTGGCTCTCAGTCAGTGAAGATGACAAACTAGATCCCAGGATGGGCCTTCTTCCTTCCCCAGGTCCTCCTAATTTTTCATCTCTATCCTGCTTCATTTGTACCCTTTTAATACTCAGCCAATCCCCAATAAGGCAAAATCCCTTTATAAAAGTGTTCTGGGCTAGGCGGTGGTGGCACATGCCCTTAATCCCAGCACTTGGGAGGCAGAGGTAGGCAGATTTCTGAGTTCGAGGCCAGCCTGGTCTACAGAGTGAGTTCCAGGACAGCCAAGGCTACACAGAGTAACCCTGACTCGAAAAACAAAACAAAACAAAACAAAACAAAAGTGTTCTGGGAAGCCATAGCTGCGTGGCAGGGAGGGAGGCTCCCCACCGGCAGAGGAGCCCTGTTCATCTTCCATACCTCAGAGCTAGTCTGTAAACCCCACACCCTCCCAGGGAGCCTGACATCCAGTGAGGGTGAAGAGCACTCCGCACATCCCTTGAAGCTGCCTTTTGTTTCTTTCCTTCTGGTGGTTAAATCCCCTTCCAGGCAGGTCAACTCTGTCAGAGTCTGGGCTGGGGAACAAGTTGGGGCTCTGCCATCCTGGTTGAGAAACCCAAATCCTTTAACTTGCAAAAGTGTCCCCACCCCTTCCTACCCACCACACCCACTCCTAATTCCTGGCTGCAACCACTACAGTGCCTCTCCCCACTAGCACCCAAGGCACTTCAGATCCACCGTGCTGCCCTGGGTATGGTGGTGACATTAAAACCCACCACAGTGGTTTAGGAGGGAAAACGGAGTCCCATAGACACAGGGAGAAGATCCAGGAAACTCTACCCGCTGCCCCGAGACAGGGTTTCTCTGTATAGCCCTGGCTGTCCTGGAACTCACTCTGTAGACCCGGCTGGCCTCGAACTCAGAATCCACCTGCCTCTGCCTCCCAAGTGCTGGGATTAAAGGCGTGCACCACCACTGTCCAGTCCAGGCAACTCCTGAGATGCTTGCCTCTGGGAACCAGAAATAAGTACCCTTGGAAAGGCCCCTGTGAGATCATGATTGATCCCTGCACCAACAGAGATAGAAAGCACCCATCTGCCCCCAGGAGACTCAGAAACTCAATGCACCTAAGTGAAGGACCACCTCCACTGAAGAAGTGAGTCCTTCCTACCCTGGCAGAAGAGGGCGTGATTGGTGCTCTCTCTTACCAGACAGGGTTGGGAAGGGGGGTGAGGGACAGGGGGCGGCGGAAGCCCCACACGGTCACCTGGCCACCATATCTGCAGTAAGCCGGCAGGGGGCAAAAGGGCGGCGACTCTGAGCCTTTTTAAGGTCAATCCAGGCTCCAGGGTGACAAGGAATGAACTGCAACGCTGCTGTGGGACCAGCAGGGGACACCAGGCCCCCACCACAGCACCCTGCAAATCCTGGACAGGGAAAGCACGCATGAAACTTGTGATACCCATCTTGTCTGGTTTAGAGTATTCTTCCTGAAGTACAAGGCCCCAGGCCTGGTCCTCCACTTCTGAACGGGGCTGGGTGCCCTGGGAATATGGGGGCCAGGGCCAAAGGAAGCTAGAGTTCCCCCTGCCTGGAGTAGCCAAATACCATCCAGGACTTTGGCCAGCAAATGTCCACAACAGCAGGCCAGAAACTACTGCCAAACTGAGGATAACCTACACATCCACCTCAGAGCAAGGAAGACTGAGGGGTAGGATGAATAAAAGTGATCAAAGGATGGTGGCAATCAAGTGAACTTTATTGAATCCACGGTGGATTAGATAAATGAGTGTTACACCTGCGTGTAGGGAGGGGCAAAAGGGCAAGGAGGGATGCAGCTGCGGATGGTGAAGCACATCAGGACCAGGAGCCAGAAGCCTCAACTAAGTCTAAAGATTACGAGCGTTCAGAGCAATGATGACGGCGACAACAATTGTGATAACAACCATGAGGATACTGAGGACCAGGGTGCTGATGTTCAGGCACTTGGCAGTGGAGGCGTAGGCCTGGGCTCCAGTCACATCACCCACCATCTTCCGGTCCCTAGACTGGAGCAGAGTAGATAGATGGTCAGTGGCCCTGGAGCTGATAGGCAGATCCTCTGACAGTGTTCCTGACATACTGCATCTC
>NW_022196904.1:130119923-130127483 GCF_008632895.1 Mastomys coucha
ACACACACACACACGCACACACGCACACACACACACACACCACAGAAGAATGCACGCAAACTTATTTTAAACAAAGGACCTCCTACCTCGGTGCATCTGGGTAGATGGAGCTTCAGGCTCACATACACAATCCTCTTATACCATCACTACCCACCTCTAGCACTCACCTTCACAGAGTAGGCATAGGCGATGAAGCCCAGGCAGCAGAAGTTCATGAAGAGTGTATTGAACAGGGACCAGACCACATGGTCAGGCACAGAGACCTCTCTGGGCATGTTGATCACAGTGGTTCTGACAGAAGCCGATCCATGCGGTGCCCCCAGCTCAGCCACCTCATATTCTTCCTTGATTCTTTCATAGTTTGGGGGCTGTCCCCCACTGGCAGTGGTAATGAAGGATTGAGAAGTGTGGTTCATGGTGCCGAGCAAAAGCAGCAGCGAAGAGCAAAGGATGGAGAGCTCTGTGGGTCTGCCCTTTCTCCAGCAGTTTCGGTTTCTCAGAAGTTTCCTTTTCCTGAATTTTGGCTTGATGAAACTGGTCTGGGTTCAGAGAGGCGGGGATCTAAAAAGCCTGCGGATCAAATTACTCCAGGGCAGGATGTCAGGAAGGATTGTGAATCAGGGGAACTTCCCGGCCAGGAACCCAAGTCAGAACTTGTCCCAAGGCCCAAACCTCAGTGTTTATGAGTGAGGGGTCCTGGAGTCAACCAAGCTCAGGTTAACAGCTGTAGAACCTCACTGTTCCTTATCAAGGTCCCAGCCAGGCCCCAAAGAACTCTCTATTCTCTCAGCAATAAAGAGTGCCCAGAGAGCCCACTACACTCACTATGGAGGCCAGTTCTACTGGCTTCATTTCAGATAGGCGTAGGGGTGAACGGTACTTCTTGTTGTGTTTTAAAAAGATAAGGAGAGGCCAGGCGTGGTGGTGCACACCTTTAATCCCAGCACTTGGGAGGCAGGGGCAGGCGGATTTCTGAGTTCGAGGCCAGCCTGGTCTACAGAGTGAGTTCCAAAACAGCCAGGGCTATACAGAGAAACCCTGTCTCGAAAAAAACAAAACAAAAAACAAAAAACAAAAAACAAAAAAAAAAAAGATAAGGAGAGAGAAGGAATATCTTTGGTGGATGTGCAGCCATATGTGGGGGAAGAGGGGACCTCTGCAGGCCCATGTGAGGGACCAGCCACACAATGGTATAGTATAGAATAGTTTATTCTCTACTCATGGAGAGGGGAATGAGGGTAGTAGAGACAGAGAAAGGGCAGAGAAGTAGAGGCTGGCCATGAGCACTCAGAGAGATGGGGGAGGGGAATGGAGATAAAGAGGGAGCAGGAGGGAGAAGACAGAGCTAGAGCAAGAAGGCAAGAGAGAAAGGAGGGGGCACGCAGCCCCTTTTATAGCGAGTCAAGCATACCTGGCTGTTGTCAGGTAACCGTGGGGCCCGAGCTGAGACAAAATGCTAACACTTCTCTGTGTCTCTTTTTGTAGAGACCTAGTACCCTAAATGTGATCAATCACTGGACTTTGGTATTAGAACTAAATGATTTTAGGTCACTTGGCTGTGATCTCATGGTCCTGGGCTGGCATGCTTTTTCCCTCCTGCCCTATTAAAATTTATTAGTGCTAGTGGAATGGTCACCGGAGACCTTCATCATGCCAGGGTAGCTTTCTCAAACACATGGTGGGGTGAGGGCTGTGGCCAGGCAAGCCACTCCTGATCATAGTGAGGGATTCAGTTTAGTGTTTGTCCTTCCCTGATAACAGGAAGGCCTGGCCTGGCTTCTCTTGTTAGGAGTTTCTATCTTGGTGGCACTGTAAGGATCAGGCTACTAGACCTGCTTCTAGGTGCTCTGCAGCACCCACCCTTCCTAGAGCTCTGAGTCTTGGGGCTCGGGCTTCTCCAATTTCCAGGGTCTACTCTTTTCATTATCTTTCCTGAATTCTTCACAGGGACATCACCACCTGCTACAGACACCCCTCTTTGCAATCCTATTAGCTGGTGCTGTTTTAGTCAACATCTCTGAAAAAGCCTGCCTGTGGGTAGAGTGGTTTCCATGGTCATACCTACCTCACAGAGGCTCCTGCCAGGCCTCAGGCCTCAGGCCTCAGGGGTACCATGTAACAGAGTAGGGCTTTGGTCCACTCTAATTGGAGCCTGAAAGTAGTGGTTTCTGTTGGATTCTGATGTTATTTTTTTGTGTTCTGTGGAATACCTCTCCAAGGCCTACTTCACACTGCTCTTCACACATCCTCCTGTTGCCTTTCAGCAGAGTGGGAAATAAAATAATATGAATAGGCTGGGCGGTGATAGCGCATGCCTTTAATACCAGCACTTGTGAGGTAGAGGCAGGCGGATTTCTGAGTTCGAGGCCAGCCTGGTCTACAGAGTGAGTTCCAGGACAGCCAGGGCTATACAGAGAAACCCTGTCTCGGAAAGAAAAATAATAATAATAATATGAATAACCCTGAGCTTGTAAATGATACTGTGGTCACAACACACTCTGGCTTCAAGAATGATGGATCTTGGTACAACTTTTTAAATAGTTAACAATGTTTAATTTCAGTCATAGCTCTGTTTACTATGGTCTCACAGTGTTCCTGAAGGCAAATACATTTGCTTCTGGATGTTCAGAGACCATCCTCAAACTTTATGGCCACTTCTCTGCCTCTCTCAGTCATGGGGATCCTATTTCCTCTCGCCTGCTGGCTTAGGTGAGCCGTGAGGGCTTTGCTATATCAAGGCCTTCACATGCATTCAAGCCCCAGACTCATCTCCCCACTCACAGAGGTGAGGAGCTGTACTCAGCCCTGAGTGCATGTTCATCCTAGTCAGTGTCTTCATGTGGCCCCCAAGTGAGCAAGACCTCTTCCTGTCTGACTCACTCCTCCCGGTATGATACATCCCTTGAGACTCGGTCTTTGAATTTTTCTATCTTCTTTGTTCAGTGCTAAAAGCAATCTCTGCAGCCCCAGGGATCATCAGAGGGACAGGGATTGACAAGCCCTGCTGTAAGAACAAGGGTCAGGATCAGCCTTTGCTCCATCCAGGATGATCCACTTCTGCCCATGATGCACAATTATTGATACTTTACCTGTCAGGTTCTCTCCTCTCTCTCCTCTCAGGGGACGTTTCTGGCCAGTGTCCATGTTCTCTGATTTAGTGTCTCTTACCTTTCAGACTTATGGCATCCACTACCTGGAACTGATCTCCAACCGGACTTTGTTTTGTTTTGTTTTTCGAGACAGGGTTTCTCTGTGTAGCTCTGGGCTGTCCTGGAACTCACTCTGTAGACCAGACTGGCCTCGAACTCAGAAATCCGCCTGCCTCTGCCTCCCAAGTACTGGAATTAAAGGGCCACCATTGCCCAGCCCTTCTCAAAAACTCTTGTTGCTTCCTGGTGCAATCTGAAAAGGTCTTGGTTTCTCCCTAGGACTTGGTCTGGCTGAGGCACTCACTCCCCTCCAGTAAGATAGCAGCTCTCCCAGTGGGATCCTGTCTCCACTGGTATTGAGGTATCTGTCTTCCTAAGATGGGCTCAGCTTCCCACAATAGTAAAGGAACTGATACTGCTTCAGAAGCCTGGACCTTGGTGGAGAGGGCGTCTCTAACACTGTTTAGCCTTACAAAATGAGTTTCAGGGCCTTACATTATCTCAGACCCCAGGACTAGAACCCACATACCAACACAGGGAGACAGTGCCACCCAGGGGCTCCAAAGACCTGTAATCTTGGGGTGCCCAAAATGAGGTGGAAATGCAGAGTCCAGGGCATCCAGGAAGAAGAGAGGTAAATAAAGTGGAAACTTCTAGCTCTTTCTTTGGAAAATTAATTAAAACAAATGTTGTTTTGCTGGAGCACACAGGTGAAAGGATTTCTCGCTAAAGCAAACACATGAAAGACTGTTTTCCTGAAGCAGACACAGGTGAAAGGATGTTCGGATATAGCCAACACGTGAAAGAACACTTAATGAAGGAGTGTGGCTATGAATCCCCAGACAGCGGGAGAAGAGCACTGAGCATTGGTTTGGCTTGCTCTGCCTCATTATTCTTCACTAACAACACACATGTATTGGTGCACCCTACCGTAGCGTTGTTGTTGAACTCAACTTGTGATAATACCACCATTGAGAGAAACTTGCCCAAGAATGGCTCTCAAGGTTCCTACAGCAGCTTGCCATTTCTGCAGTCTTGCCTCAGGCTCGTTGGCAAGCCTGGAGGTTTCTTCAGGATTGAGCTACAGTGGCTGGTTTGTGCCTGGTGTCACTTGCTGAAAGGACTGGACTATAGCTGCTGGTTCATGTGTAGTATCTGCCTGCCTGGAGGACTGGGTTGCAGCTCCTCAATCATATTTGGTTGATATTTGCTACAGGGCTGAACTGCTGCCAAAGAAGATCAAGCTTGCCCAGAAAGAACTATTGCTAAAGAGGTTTACTTCCCCCATATCCTCATAACTTCTCTTTCATTTCTGCTGGGTGGTGGGCTAGAGGAGAGATTGAACCCTTATTAAAAGTAGGTTGCAACAAATGTATGGCCACAGGTGAATTTTGAGGACAGACTAATGTGAAGAGTGCCAAGGCCTCTTGAGACCTGCCTCTCCCCATTTCAGGACCTGAGGACCCACAGAGGGATAATACACTGGATCAGCCATGGCACCTAGCATTGAAGATTCCATGTTCACTTTTCCTCTGCCCACCCTGACCTGAAATAAACCTGTGAGATGTGTATGAGAAGGGAGAGGTCAGAATCCAAGCTGAAGGCCACCCTAAAGATCTTGGATACAGCTTGTCTGGGTCAGGGTTTCTTCCTCCTAAAAATGGAGGACCCTGGGCTGGTCATCTATCCCTGGAGTTAAAGCTCACTAGTGTATGGTTCTGCACCCCTTCCTGTGTACTCTAGCGACATGGAGCTGAAGGTAGGCAACGCTCAGTTACTGCCTGCCTGTGCCTGCTAAGTAAAAGAGGACACTATTCAGGATGCTTCTCAGCTGCTGTCTCCATCCTGAGGCCAGAAATCTGCTTAGCTGTGGATGCTCTACCCCTATAACCCCCATCCCATCCACACCCCTACTTCTTCAACAAGAAGAGAGCCAGGGAAGCTCTGAGTGAGCTCAGTACAGAACCAGTCAGGGGAGAGGAGGTCACAACACACTTGCTACCACATGTACTTTATTGAATCCACTGTGAACAGATGCATGAGGATGACATTTGCAGGAGGGTAGAGTGACATGTTAAGGCCTCTGGCCAGGATAAGGGGCAACTATGAAGGGCAGAACACATGCATGCTTTCTTCACAAAGACAGTGCATGGGAGAATTTAGTCCATTGACTCTGATACCAAGAACACATCCTGCATGGAGTTCCACCCTTAGTATCTAAGTAATAGATACTAAAAGTACTAAATGAAGTACTAGTTTAGTTAATTAATAATTAGTTAACTAACTAGTTAGTACCTAACTAGTAGGTTCTAATTATAATTATAGTATTTGTTTGATGTGTAAAGTGATAAGTATGATGAAGAAGATGATGGAGATGATCACAGCAGAGATGTTCAGAATCTTGGCAGTTGAAGCATAGCTTTGGGCCCCAGTCATGTCGCCCACCATCTTCCTAGGAAGCCTGCTCCTGCTGTGCTCTCAGAAGCCCCAGGACCAGGAGTCCTCAGCATGGCAAGGCCACCAAGGATAGGATGTCTTGTCCTATCAGCCTGGACTTCTGGGTTCCTTAAAGCTACTGTGCTGGATCATCCTGAAGGTAGCTGTGTGAGCAGGGGCCTGTTGAATGTGGTGAGTTGTACCCATCGAGTGCATGGAATATAAAGCTCATACTGATTTTCGAAGACTTGGTATTCTGGTTCCAGTTCTGCCGCTATGACAAATACCCCGACAATAAACAATTTAGAGAGAAAAGAGTTTATTTGCTTATAACTCCAAGTTACCATGCATCATTCCAGGAAAGTAAAGGCAGGAACTCAGGCAGTTAGTCATAACACATCTGCAGTCAAGAGCAGAGAAATGCATGGATCGTGGCTTGCTTGCTTACCTGCTTGCCCTCCGTTAGCTTTCCCCTCTCTTCTACTTTTCAGAACACCTTTGTGTAGGGAATGGACTAGATAGATCCTCCTGTATCTCTTAGCAAACTAGACGCTCCCTTGTAGATAGGCCTATAGGCCAACCTGATCCAGAAAATTCCTCTTTAAGACTCTCTGCCCAGATGATTGTAGGCTGTGTCAAGTTGGGGGGAGGGGGAGATAATTTTAAAATAAGATGCAGCACGCATATTTCATCAATAATTTTTTTAAAAGATTTATTTTTATAATTTTGAATGAAGTGTCTTTGGGGGTGTTCGTGATGCCTGAGGAGACCTGAAGAGGGCATCAGATACTCCGGAGGCTTAGGTCATTTTGATCTGCCTAAGTTTTAGGTGCTGGGAACCTAAAACTTTTTGCTTGGCCAAAATATTTGAATTGTGTCGTCATTTTATTGAGACCACAGACCCACTTCTTCCAAGACAGGGTTTCTCTGTGTAGCCCTGGCTGTCTCGGAACTCACTCTGTAGACCAGGCTAGCTTCGAACTCAGAAATCTGCCTGCCTCTGCCTCCCAAGTGCTGGGATTAAAGGCGTGCGCCACCACTGCCCGGCTACACAGACCCACTTCTAATATTTTCTTTTGACAGTACAGCTTAGCGTAAGTGGACGTGCACATGAGCTATGGGGCTTCTGGGTAAGAGTGCCAGTTTATCGGGGTGTTCTGTTCATGGCAGCCCAAGCTGTAGAATGGGCTTCTCAGCACAGACCCCTCTCTGCCACAGACCTGCATGGAAAGGAGGCATTGTATCCTCAGCTTAGGCTTTACAGCTAAGCTTTACAGCCCCAGAGATACTTGGTAAGCAGAGTAAGAACGAAGCCAACATATAGCCCGACAGAAAGTGCAGCACCCCACTTTTTGTAGCTGGCTCCATATTCAGACAACACAGATTGGGGAAGGATACAATTAGTGGGAAAACAGGAATGAAAGGAAACCAAGACAATGCCTTTCACCCTAGCCAGTGACATGGAAAACTGCACAGACACGGAACACTAAAGTGGACAGGAGGATATAATTATAGTAGTGCTGGCCCAGCCGGCGTGCCACCTCGAGGGATCGCCCAACTCAGGGCTGGACAAGGCTCCAGAAAAAGATAAGGAGCACCCTCATCCACTGAAGCCTGAGGAGCACAGGAACCAGAAGAGGCACTTAGGAAAGTCAGACGCCGAGAGCCTGAGGGAGCTGAAGTACAAAGGAGCAGTGGAGAATAGAACTCTGAGGACATACACTGTGTGACTACAGCCACGCAACTCTGAAATTAGGCATGGTCTCTTTTCCTTTTTTAAACATTTTTATTAAATTTATTTATGTATTCACTTTACATTCCAATATCAGTACCCCTTCTCCTCCCAGTAACTCCTCATGCAGATCCTCCCCGGATTCCTCCCTCCCCTTCTTCTTTGAGAAGGGGGAGCCCCTATCCAGGTTTCACCCCCCACCCCCCCCCAGCCACCCCCCTGTACCCTCTCCCCATCCCCTAC
>NW_022196904.1:130128506-130129511 GCF_008632895.1 Mastomys coucha
ACTTGAGTGACTGACTTTATTCTCAGCCCACAGAGAACAGGTTACATTCATTTAAGAAATGGTGTAGGGGGGCTGGTAAGATGGCTCAGTGGGTAAGAACACTGACTACTCTTCCAAAGGTCATGAGTTCAAATCCCAGCAACTACATGGTGGCTCACAACCACCTATAATGAAATCTGATATCCTCTTCTGTGTACTCATTTATAATAATAAATAAATCTTAAAAAAAAAAAAGAATTTGATGTTTACCCTACAAAAAAAGGAAAAAGAGAATGCTTGTGGGGGAGGGATTGTGTCTTGACTAAACATGTAGAGGCTGGGCAGCGGTGGCACATGCCTTTAATCCCAGCACTTGGGAGGCAGAGGCAGGCAGATTTCTGAGTTTGAGGCCAGCCTGGTCTACAAAGTGAGTTCCAGGACAGCCAGGGCTACACAGAGAAACCCTATCTCAAAAAACCAAAAAAAAAGAAAAGAAAAAAAAGAAATGGTGTAGGTATTAAGATGGTCTATCCATAAAGTCATTCAGCAAGTGTTTCAATGAACAATGGTTCTGCTTGGAGGTGGCACAAACATTACGTGAGGGTAAGAATTTGGTTCATTAGCTGTGATAATTTGGAAAAGCATTCATCTCAGAGAAAGAGTAATTTATAACGTCCTCTTTAAACTTGATACAAGAGTTACAAAGTCAAGCAAAGCATTTAGTCTTACTCTTTGTTGTTCTTACAAGCAGCCTCCCTAGTTAATCATCTATGTTTCTTTTGGATATATAAATACTTTTGAAATATATAAGCTGTTCTGAAAACCATATTATAGTGTAATGACATGAAATAAACAATACCACTAATAGAGAGGCTGAGATAGGAGAAGCAAGATTTCAGGACCCTTATGTTGTACACAGCCAGACACTGTCACAAACAAGCTGACAGTGTATATAAACTGTACAATGTTGTACCTATTTCTCCAATTACCAAATTAGAGAGACCATTGGGTGACAATCAACAAATT
>NW_022196904.1:130135302-130150664 GCF_008632895.1 Mastomys coucha
TCCTGTCCCTGATGCCCTGCAAGACCCCTGCGACTCATGGGGCCTTTGCCCCCCAGGTGGCTGCTTCCAGCTTAGGAACTCACCAGAGCGGGGATGGCGGCTCTCACTGGAGACTCCAGGTCCCAGCGGGTCTCTGGGGGCAGACTCTCCACGTGCAAGGGAGAGGCGGCTAAGGTCGCTGATCCACCTCTGTTAGTTGGAAGCTGAGAGGATCGAGTCCCTGCTGCCAGGCGGCTCCCCTGCTACTCTTTGAGCCTTTGCCTCCCCAGGTGGATTCTCCCATCTTAGGAACTCACCGGAGAGGGGATGGCGGCTCTCTCTGGAGGCTCTGGGTCCTGTCTGCCGTAATTCTGATAGGCCTGCCTTTATATGTTACTTGACCTTTTTCCCTTAGTGCTTTTAAAATTCTTTGTTTAGTGTATTTGGTGTTTTTGTTTTTTTGGTTTTTGTTTTGTTTTGTTTTTTTCGAGACAGGGTTTCTCTGTAGCCCTGGCTGTCCTGGAACTCACTCTGTAGACCAGGCTGGCCTCGAACTCAGAAATCCGCCTGCCTCTGCCTCCCAAGTGCTGGTATTAAAGGCGTGCGCCACCACTGCCCAGCCATATTTGGTGTTTTGATTACTATGTGTCGGGAGGAATTTCTTTTCTGGTCCAGTATATTTGGAGTTCTGTAGGCTTCTTGTATGTTCATGGGCATCTCTTTCTTTAGGTTAGGGAAGTTTTCTTCTATACTTTTGTTGAAGATATTGGCTGGCCCATTACATTGGAAATCTTCATTCTCTTTTATACCTATTATCCTTAGGTTTGGTCTTCTCATTGTGTCCTGGATTTTCTGGATGTTGTGGGTTAGGAGCTTTTTGCTTTTTGCATTTTCTTTGACTGTTCTGTCAATGTTTTCTATGGTGTCTTCTGCCCCTGAGATTCTCTCTTCTATCTCTTGTATTCTGTTGGTGATGTTTGCATCTATGACTCCTGTGGTAGGCCTTTTGCTGGCTGGCCACAATGAAGACAGAACATCGAGACTTCTTCTCTCGACAGTTTACTCAGGAAACTTTCTTCTTGTGTTAACAGCTCTTTTCGGTATCATGGCTCTTCCTGCCTCCCAGGAGCTGCAGTTCCTCCCGCCTCTGTGGAATTGCAGAATCGCGCTTCTTGCTTCTAAGTGCCCCGGCTGGCTCTTCCCACTTCTGTGAAACGGGCAGAGGCAGAGGTGGCGGCGCCCTGCTCTTGCCGCTGCTCTTGCTTCGGTGGAGTGGCGTGGAAAATGCCCTGACTGCCTGGAGAGTGCCCTTTATATACCCGTGCCCAAGCCCTTGTGGTTCTCCTGGATTGGTTCCCTGGCAATCGCCTCATTAGCATACACCTGCTTGGGAGGGGCTTGGTAGAATGCACCTGCTCGAGTTTGGCGCATGATTGGTTAGCATACATCCGCTTGGGAGACACCTAATTTGCATGAGCCCAAGCAGGAGGGGCGCCTGCATGAGCCCGCTCTGTCTATCGCTGCTGCTGCTGCTGCTGCTGCGCGTCCTAGCAGCTGCCTACAGACTCCTGATTTCTTTCCTAGGTTTTGTATCTCCAGGGTTGTCTCTCTTTCTGTTTTCTTTATTGTTTCTATTTCCATTTTTAGATTCTGGATGGTTTTGCTCATTTCCTTCACCTGGTTGATTGTGTTTTCCTGTAGGTCTTTAAGGGATTTTTGTGTTTCCTCTTGAAGGGCTTCTAGCTGTTTACCTGTGTTCTCTTGTATTTCTTTAAGGGTGCTATTTATGTCTTTCTTAAAGTCCTGTATCATCACCATGAGAAGTGATTTTATATCTGCATCTTGCTTTTCTGGTGTGATGGTGTGTCCAGGACTTGCAATGGTGGGAGAATTGGGTTCTGATGATTCCAAGTAACCTTGGTTTGTGTTGTTTATTTTCTTACGCTTGCCCTCTGCCATCTGGTTATCTCTATTGCTACCTGCCCTTGCTAAATCTGACTGGAGCTTATCCTTCCTCTGATCCTGGTTGTGTCAGAACTCCTCAGAGTTAAACTGTCTCTGTGATCCTGTGATTCTGAGATCCTGTGATCCTGGGCTTGTTAGATCACTTGGGAGTGGGGATTTCTCTGTGTGTTGTGGGACTGGCTGCAGAGCTTGCACCCAAGGTCTGCTCTGGACACCAGCCTGGACAAACCGGAGGGAACCTGAGTCACTGGGCTGGCAGAGTTCCTGTGTGCCTGGTTCCGCTGGTCCCAGTTACTCCCAGTGTTGGGACAGATGTTGGTTCCTCCTCACCTCTGATCCTGGGTATATCAGAGCGCCTGGGGTGGAGCTTCCTCTGGGTGTTGTGGGACTGGCTGCGGAGCTTGCACCCAAGGTCTGCTCTCTGATCCTGGGTTTCCAGACAGGGTTTCTTAAAGCTGATGACATGGATGGGATGAAGCCCTGGGTCTACCATCTAGAACTCCAGCCTTCCCCCTGCCTAGTTTCCATTGCTTCATCACAGTCCCTGAGACTACGTATAAAGAATTGAGAGATCAGAAGTGCCAAGCTGGCCAGCTTACCAGTGATAACTTCTTCATGAGGATGGATTCCTCACTGTGAGTACTCCCCCTCAAGGCCCAGTGTAGTGGTCTACTGTGTATAGTGTCATCTCTGGAAGTAGTCCTAAGAACGCTGTGAGTACTACAACTATCCTGGGTAGACTGGTCTCTGGTCACTTAGACCAGCCATAAATTTGCCATGAATTCTAAGAGTAAACTGGCCTCTGGACCAGCCATGAATTCCTATTCAATGTGTCCCTGATCTAATGGTTATAAGAACTTCCTGGCCAGTTACCTGCTGTCTTTCTGCTTCTGTAAAGGCTGCTTGCTTGCTGCAGGTGCCCATAGCTGCCTTTCTGTATATGTCACAATTGCAAGTTTGCTGTTAAAAACTCAAACAAATTGGAGGTGCAGTCTGCTTCCTGCTGCTCTGGTTGGGACAGCTCAGCTGGCAGAAAATGATAAATATATATGATTTTTTCAGGCATTGTCTTAGTTAGGATTTTACTGTTGTGAGCAGATACCATGACCAAGGCAAGTCTTATAAGGACAACATTTAATTGGGTCTGGCTTACAGGTTCAGAGGTTCAGTCCATTATCATCAAGGTGGGAGCATGGCAGCATCTAGGCAGGCATGGTGCAGGCAGAGCTGAGAGTTCAACATCTTCATCTGAAGATTGTTAGCAGAATACTGGCTTCCAGACAGCTAGGATGAGGATCTTAAAGCTCACACCCACAGTGAAACATCTATGCTAAAAAGGCCACACCTACTCCAACAGGGCCACTTTCTAATAGTGCCACTCTCTGGGATGAGCATATGCAAACCATAACCAGCATCTTAGGAGTTTTTGTCTTCACCAGTACTCCCCCAACACCTTCTAATTGATGAGCAAACCTTAACATGAGTTCTGGTGAAAACCAGCCACACCCAAGCCACTGACAAATCTCTATTTCTCCTTTGGTCAAAAGGTGCTGAGAAAACTGTGTAGATATCACAGTGACAAGATACACCCCGAGGGCAGGAACAAGACGGTATGTCATCTACGAGACGGTACGCATCTCCTTGTTTTTCTGAGTCTTGTCCAGAACTATCTGGGCCCCAGGGTCAGGACCTCCTTCACCTTCACAGGTACCATGGGACTATCTGCATCCTCAGATCCATCTACTACAGTAAGGCTCTTCATCTGAACAGTTGTGGAGGCAAAGAGTCTGTCCGTGTAGCCAGACTTCGGCTTGAGAGCTGCTGTGCTAAAAGGGGAGGGGTCAATTGAGCATGAGTAGTGAAAGCATTATGCCAGACACAGACAGGAATGTGTGTGTCTTCCCACAGCCTCAAAATATGTTGACTGGCAATAAATAATAAGTTCATGTGGCTGGAGAGATGGCTCAGTGATTAAGAGCATTGACTGCTCTTCCAGAGGTTCTAAGTTCAATTCCCAGCAACCACATGGTAGCTTACAGCCATCTACAAAGGAATCTAATGCCCTCTTCTGGTGTGTCTGAAGACAGCTACAATGTATTCAATGTGTATATATACACATTGTGTGTGTGTGTGTGTGTGTGTGTGTATGTATAAACACAATAAATAAAAAACCTTTCTAAAAAATTAAATAAATTCACAAGCTATGTCAGTTTTATTTCTAGTCATTTTCCAGATGAATCTAATCTCAATTTCTCTCTCTCTCTTCCTCTCTCTCTCTCTCTCTCTCTCTCTCTCTCTCTGTATGTGTGTGTGTGTGTGTCCGTCTGTCTGTCTGTCTGTCTCTCTCCCTCCCCTCTCATTTCTTCTCTCCCTATAGACAGGTTTCTCACTGTTATAATCCCTGAATTATCTATGTACGCCAGGGTGACCTCAAACTCACAAAGATTCACCTGCCTCTGCTTCCTAAGCTTGAACATTGAAAGCACATACCAGGCCTGGAGATTGGCTCAGTGATTAAGAGCTCTGACTGCTCTTCCAGAGGTCCTAAGTTCAATTCCCAGCAACCACATGGTGGCTCACAGCCATCTGTAATGAGAGCTGATGCCCTCTTCTGGTCTGTCTGAAGAAAGTAGTAGTGTACTCATATACATAAAAATAAAAATAAAAAAAATAAATATTTAAGAAAAAAAAGAAAGCACACAAGCACACACCACTAAAGAGACAAGCAAGGTCACAGGTTTGGTTTTTTTGTTTTATTTTGTTTTGTTTTGTTTTTCTGTTTTTTGTTTTGGTTTGTTTAGGTTTGGATTTTTTTAGTTTTTCGAGGCAGGGTTTCTCTGTGTAGCCTTGGCTATCCTGGAACTCACTCTGTAGACCAGCCTGGCCTCAAACTCAGAAATCCACTTTTCTCTGCCTCCCAAGTGCTGGGATTAAAGGTGTGCGCCACCACTGCCCAGCAGGGTCACAGGTTTGAGCTGAGTCTTGGTGTTAAGTCAAGCTGCAGAAGCAAGGTACAAGACCACATCCAGACAGATGACTGGGACAATAAACAGAAGGTGTTTCATGTAGGCTCCATCAGCAGTGGGGAGTGAGCAGTGCCGAGCCCTGGGACAGCTGGTGATCCTCTGATGGTTCCTCAGTGCTGAATGCTGAGATTACTGGAGGCTGTTGCCGGCCCAGTGCTAGGTGCCGCCATTTTATGGAGTCCAGATGAGAGGACTGCACCCTCTCATCTGGACTGGTGTGTTCAATAGTCCTCAGCCCAGCTTTCCTGATGAAATTTTTACTGTGTCCCTGTGCTCATATGGTCAGTTCCAGTTCGGCTAAATTTTCAGGGTGGCACCTTTGTGCTTTAGAAATAAAGTTTAGGTTATTTGATGCTGAGGCCTGGTGGTAGACGCCTTTAATTCTACAACTTGGGAGGCAGAAGCAGGTGGATTTCTGTGAGTTTGAAGCTAACATGGTCTAAGTACTAAGTTCTAGGCCGGCCAGGGCTATGAAGCAAGACCCTTTCTGAAAACAACAGAAACAGACAACAAAACCAAGCATCTAGCCATCAAAGAAAAGAAGATAAAATACTACTTTTGCTCAGTGTTTCACACTGACTTTAGCTGCTGGTCAGAGATAGCCCAAGAGAAAACAAATTTAGAATGTTATTTTGGGAAGTTTATTAAAAAAAAAAAAAAATCAGCCAGGCATGGTGACACAGGCAGAGGCAGGCAGATCTCTGTGAGTTCAAGGCCAGTCAAAGCTACCCAGTGAGACATTGTCTCAAAAAAATTTTTTTAAATCAAAAAAGAAAAAAGATTAAAAAAATTCAAATAGTTTAAGCACGACTCTACAGGATCACAGATAATAGAGAAATATATCTCAGTTATGTACTTAGCAAAAAAATCATAACTTAAATATTTCAAAAGCAGACAAAGAATTGAGAGGCAGGTGAAGTTACTTTGGTGTAAAAGTTAAAAGCCATAGCCATTTTAACAGACAGACTCGAGTTCTCTGTAACCAAGAACCTAGGGTGTGTACCAGAAAGTACACAGGAGCATCTTTTTTTGTTTGTTTGTTTGTTTGTAGAAATTAATTTTATTCTTATTCAACACAGGAGCATCTTGATAAAACTTAAAACATCTTCCTTCCCTAAGGCAGTGAAAACCTTTTCAGTCCCTCACTGACCCCAGGACAATCTAAGAAGATGTTGTCATTTTAGCAGGAAGATAAAAATCTGACACAGGAAGAGAGAAAGGTCTGATCTCCCTGTTTATTCTCCTATGAAGGCTTGCTTAGGCTGGGCACAGTGGCCTACCTCATACGATAGTGCCAGCACTTGAAATGCTGAGGCAAAAGTTCTATTGCAAGTTCCAGACCAGTCTAGTTATGAAGTGAAATCTATCTCAAAAAACAAACAAACAAATAAACAACAACAAAACTCTTTTTGGTGACCTTCTATAAAATTCCATTTCGGGAGATTGATGGCAGGTTTCTCACTGTTATAATCCCTGAATTATCTTCTTCCTTTCTAGTTTCCCATTCTGTATGCATCTTCGTTCATTTCTGCTGGGAAAACAAAAAACAAAAAACAAAAAAACCCAAAACACTCAAACAAATCCAAGACTATACAAAAGCAGCCCCGTGACTGGAAACATGTTCCGGATCTCATATATACAGCTGTCCTGACAAATGAGCAGCCTCTCCAGGTCTCCTCGCAGAGGTGGTTGATTTCCTTCCAACCTCAGTATTGTCAGCCCCTTCCCACCTTAGCTTTCTAGTGAAAACTGGGAAGACAGAAGTTAGGAGCTGTTTAGCACCTACAGGCAAACCTGAAAGTTGCTGTTTCACAATTTATGTGAACTGTGCCATTTCGTAATTTCTAGAAACTTTGCTTCTTCTTCACACAAGATTTACTGTACTTCAGATCATGTTTGCTAACAAACTCCAAACCATATAGTCTTTCCACATGAAGAAGTCAGGAGTAGACAAGATTCCCAATAGTACCTGATCTTTAAGAGATCTAGATATTTAGTGATCTCATGTCATTTGCTTTAGCTTAAATCGATGGGTATGAATCACCAAAGAGATTAGAGAGACATTCAGAAGTCAACAGAACCAAGGGAGCCTTGCTGTCTTATTAGCAAGTTCTGTAACAGATAAAGTGCATTTGCCCACTGCACTATGAGAAAGTTTGCCTGCGTTGTACCCAAGGCATGGACATCTTTTCATGAAACCAGCAAGCTTCAAAGCGTTTCTGTTTCCTGCAAACTTGAAGACACTCGCTCACTCTTCTTACTCTTCCAAGAGTTTTAGGAGCACTCAAGTTATCTAAGCACTTATTTTTCTTCAAACCTCTTTTACCTTTTCTTCCTGTGGAACATAAAGCTGAAACTTTGCCTCAGTAATATTACTGCTGACCAGTAAGCAGCATTGTTTGTAGACAGAATAAATAGAATATGGGCTATAACATCATAAAGATGTAGCAGAGATAGTAACTCCAGTGTCTTCTGGAACCTTAGTCAACGTCCTGATGTCTCATAAGGCCTGACTCTGATGATGATGGTCAACAATTTTAACAAATAATTAGATTTATGAGAACCGAAGTGATGCTTACACTCAACATGTAATGATTTACTTTCTAGGCGTTGAGACATAGCCTAGCACTGCTCTGAGCAGCCTGAGATATCCCCTTCCCCTTAGGGACCACCACTCAAATGCAGCCAGATCCTTGACCAGATATTACTTTTCTTTGTAAATATTTGCTTTTTTATTAGCCCATGGTGAATGCACACTCATCCAAGACGGAGTTTCTGTAACATCAATGTTCTCAAGCTTTAGAAAAATGTAGAAACAAAAGCTTAAGTTTAAAAGATTGTAGCCGGGCGGTGGTGGTGCACGCCTTTAATCCCAGCACTTGGGAGGCAGAGGCAGGCAGATTTCTGAGTTTGAGGCCAGCCTGGGCTACAGAGTGAACTCCAGGACAGCCAGGGCTACACAGAGAAACCCTGTCTCAAAAAAAAAAAAAAAAAAAAAAAAAAAAAAAAAAAACAAAAACAAAACAAAAAAAAACAAAAGAAAAAAAAAGAAAGAAAGATGCTCATGAGTATGAGGCCAACCTGGGCCATGAGTTGCAAGCCAGAATGGCTGCAGTGTAGGACCTTGGAGATGGGTAGGGCACAGGAACACACACAGATGCAGATGTAATAATTTACTTTATTAAATCTTAGCCAAATACGATAAGGGATATCCCTTTGAAACATAAACTTTTGGGGGAGATAACTCACTACAAAAGAAACAAAAAGAGGCTATTTGAAAGTGAGGCAGATCTTAGCTTTTCTGCAAATATTTTTAAAAACTTTAACGACAAACACGATGTGAAGCCAACCAGCCCTTTATAAACTAGTGCATCTTGTGTTAGCTTATCTGACTCATGAAAGGAATACCCTTAGGTCCTAAAGCAAGAAAACTTTTAAAATTTAATCTTTTATATTAAAATATACATCTCAAAGACTAAAGAATTAAATAACAAGGTTTGCCAAATCAAAGCAGATAGGAGCATGTCAGGGCCAGGTTCAAAGGATAGACAGGAAAACCACCAAACCAAGGGAGTCCTTAGAAAGAGCTTGAAGTACAGGGCTTCTCTGTGTGTGGTGGTTTAGTTCCTCAGGAGCACTCAGCTGGCCTGGGAGTCTGTCTTCTTTACCCAGGTTGGAAAGAGAAGAAATCACAGGTAGACCTGGGAGATCTCTTCCTCCAGGAGCCCTTCCAGCAGCCCTGGTCCTGGCAGCTGTTGTTTCCTTTTGGCTGCTAAAGGCATCAAACAGCAGCAGCTGCAGCCAGCCACAAGCAGCAAAAGGTAGCTGCTCCTAATGAGACAGCTCCTATGCAGACCAGAACTCTCAGCCCTACAGTGATAGACAGGTGTTTCGGGTCTGGTAAAGGCCTGGGGAGTCTGGAGTCACCAGCCCTAGGCAACAGCTAGTGTTATAGTTTCTGGGTCTGAAGTGTTTGAAACGTTCTGTCCTTACAGCCCGATGGCTCTCTGCAGCTCTTCTAGTGACCATGTTTTCGTTTCTCTAACTCTTTCCATCCTTCAGCCTCAGCTCTTATCTCTCCCTCTCTTCTTTTCTTCATCCATTTCCTCTTTCTGCCCTGGTCATTCCCCAGGACCTTTCAGCTTCCTATTATTGTTATTGTCGTTGTCACAGCTGTTGCTACATTCGGTAACAGCCAGTGCCACTTCTGCCAGTCTCATCCTCATGGTCACAGCCCCTCGAGTCACCAATCAATCTTCACAGCCAAGAGAAGACTTTTATTGAACCTAATGTTGCAAGAACAGGGCAGAAACACAGAAGGTTATCTCAGGCAGGTCACAAAGTGAGCCAAACAACGATTATATAAGCAGGAATAAAAAACCAGGGTGTTCGCGCCAATTACAGAACTGAAGAGATGTGTTTACACCAATAATGACATTGTTTCTTTTGTACCTGTAGCCTCAGTTCCTCTGCTGGGCCACCAAAGGAAGTAGTCTGTAAGAATTGAGCAAATAGCTGGGCAATGGTGGCACACACCTTTAATCCCAGCACTTGGTAGGCAGAGGCAGGAGGATTTCTGAGTTCTCTGTAGCCTGGTCTACAGAGTGAGTTCCAGGAGAGCCAGGGCTGTACAGAGAAACCCTGACTCAAAAAAAACAAACAAAACAAAACAACAACAACAACAACAACCAAAAAAACAAAACAAAGAATTGAGCAAACAGGGACACTTCATAAAAATATCAAGGAGCAAGGCATGTCCATTAAGCCTAAAGACAGAGCTTCAGAAGACAGAGCAAACATCAGCCCCCAGGAGATGCCCTAATTTCGGGGAGTAATGCCCGGTTCCAGGAAACGTCCCCAGTAAGGGGTGGATCTCCCCTACACACACACACCCCTCCTATGTGCAATCAGTATCTCCTCCTCACCTGGGGCACAGAGGTCAATGGAAACAAAGAACAACGAGCCCCACCAATGAGAGATAACCAACTCATGCTGCAAACCTTTGTACTGGAAGGTATAAAAAGTGTGGGCTTTTAGGGAAACAGGCAGAGGTGCCTCCTCATCTCATTCTCACTGAGGTCCCCAGAGGCCAGGTTTCCCAATAGAAATACAGGCTGAGCCATACATGTGATTGAATGTGTTCCCATAATCATTCCAAAAAGTTTTCTACAAAAAGGGTAAACTTAATATTTTTAACCCAGTATATCCAGAATATTTTCATTGCAATATAAAATCATTATGAAAATTAAAAAACAAAAAACAAACAAAAAAGAGTGTGGGCTTTTGTTCCTCGGGGTCACCTTTGCCTGAATGCTAGATGACCCCAGTATACTGGATCATTAAAAACCTCATGTTAATTGCATCATTCTCCATCTCTGTGTTTTTGTGAGTGGGACGACATCCTGGATGTTAAGACTGGATTCTCTGAGTCTTACAACAGGTCCTGCTTTGGTCTGGGTAAGAACAGATGCAGAGAAGTCTGGCATAAAGTGTGGAGATGAGACTGTGCCCTCAGCTAAGTTACCCCATAAGTATGCAACAGTGGCTTCAGGCTGTGTGTGCCCCACCTTTGGCTATCAGACTATTGAAACAATAGGCCTCAAAGAATTAAAATTCCCTCAGAAATCTCATGCTGGAGGAAGAGACTGTCCAAAGCCCAGTAAAAAGGCTTGTCTCCTGCAGAGAAAATCCATACCACTCTGACAACTTACTGAGCCACCTTGTAGACAGACTAGACTAAGACAATGAAAGGTCAGTGGCGAGCAGGACCATACCTCCACCTGGACTCTAGCCATGCATACTTCTTGCACTATCTTTAAACCTAAAACTCATGTCAGTAATGCAAAGGAGGTCCTGGTGTCCTTTAACCAGAACTGCAAAGATGAGCACTCTAGGACAATGGGACCACCCTCAGATGCAGGAGACTTGGTGGCTTATAGGGCAGAAAAGGGAACTTTAGAGGTAGAAGATGCAAATCTGTTCCCTGCAGTGTCATACCAGCCATGGTTCATATGTTGAACTCATTAGAAACTTTCTGGATCCTAACGTACTGACGATGTTTTCAGTCCCCTTCAGAGCTTCTCAGCTAATCTGAGGTTTAGGGGTTACTAGCTATTTACTTGGGGGAGAGGTCACTGGACCCCCTTTATTTGTTCCTCTTCCCAACAGAGTCACAATGAAGAAATTTTTCTCTGCTATTTCTTTTTTCACTTCTTTAAAAAAAAATTTTTACTACATTCATGTGTATGTATGTATGCACATGGGTGTATGTCTATGAGTGTGAGCGAGTGTGAAAAACATTATTTATCTAAGTGTGAAAAACATTATTTATCTAAGAATGAACTCTGCATTAAAGCACTTGTTTTCATGTGTCATTTTGTTTCAGTCTCTTAGTTTGTGTTTGTGGTGACTGACTTAACGACTGCAGCAAGTCTTATTAGAGATTTATATACATCTCTGGAATTTGAATAGCTGATGCCTCTTGCACCTCTTCCGCCACGCACACACCTATTCTGGTGACTCATTTGCTGGAGGGCATCCAGCCTCCACAATGCAATGGTGCAGATCTTTGTTGGGGTTTTCATGAAAATGGAGTAGATACTGATGAACCAGCCTATTTCCATCTTAGACTTGAAAGCCATCTTAAAGTAAAGACAAACTAGGCTCATTCTGTAAGACTCTGTAGAGCCTTAGCTTACTGGGGACCCCCGGAGTGAACCACATGGGCCAGAATTGATGCAAAAAGCAAGAGGAATTTATTGTTCCAGTGCACTGAGATCGTCCCAGACCTGAAGGAGAGGCATCGTCCCTGCACAACTCATTCAATGAACTTTTATAGTTTTCAGAGCAGCAGCCATTAGGCACAATGTGATTGGCAGAACAGTGTAAATTTTAAACTGATTGGTCCTTAGGGAATGAGGTAGCAAGGACTTCCCTAGTCTGAAGGTGGGCAACGGTCATCCTGTGGAATGTGTCCCAACCCGCAGGTCAGTTCCCACCCTGTGGTCTGATGAATGTTAATTAGCCTCTCCCTTCCAGAGGGGCAAGTGTTCCATGACCTTCTCAAAGTTCCTGAGCTGACCTTTTCAATTCCTGTTTATGATTAAATCTCTGTTTCTCAAGGACTAGGCTATGCCTCACCTATAATCTTAACTACAAATGGTTCTGTACTGTCTATTCCAAGAATCAGTAACCATGCCTTTGTTTCAAAAAGTTGTTACAACCATCTTGTAACCTTACCTCTGTTTCACAAGGTTATTATAACCACCTGTTGTTATGGCTCCCTTGTTATGACTGAAAAGCTGGAGAATCTTAGAATGTATAATGTATAACCTTTACCTAAAAGGGGGCATGGAGAACCTCTGCCACAAGCCAAAAAAGGGACTTTGCTAACCCAGAGCCTCAGGGCTCTGGTTCCCGAAACCTGCCCCTCCTGAATGATCCACAATGAGGGTGGAACTAGGAATGAAGGTCTACTGGTTTATGAGACTCTCCACCCTGTCGACCGGTAGATGAAGATTACATTCCTAGAATGAATATATCCCCCTCCCTAACTGAATACCTTGGGTTGGGTCCCTCTAAAATTTTCCACTGTTTTTATGTTCTGTTTCCTTGGTAACCCTCTCCCCACCCCCAGCTTGTGATTTTTCCCTTTAAATACCCCTTACTTCTTGTGTTCGGGGTCAAACTCCTCTGGCCAGCATGGTCACGAGATCGACCCCGGTACTGGCCTATCCCAAATAAACCTCATGTGATTGCAGCAAGTTCGGTCTCTTGTGAGTTTTTGGGTGGTCAAGTCATCCCGAGACTTGAGTAAGGATCTCCCCAGTTCTGGGGGTCTTTCAGGTCACTGATCTTTGTCTTCAAAACTTTGGGATTAACAGTACATCTGTTTTTGGACTTCCTGGAGATAAATGTTTAGGCTTTTGTGACTTTTTTCCTGCTCTTTCTTTCTTTTTTCATTCCTTCCTTCCTTCCTTTCTGTCTGTCTGTCTGTCTGTCTTTGCTGAATAATTTATTTTTTAGATATGACAATTTAAGTTAACTGTCTTAGTCACTGTTGTATTGCTATGAAGAACCATGATGACCAAGGTAACTTTTATAGAATAAAGCATTTAATTAGGGGCTTGCTTACAGCCTCCGAGGTTTAGTCCATCATCATGGTGGGGAGCATGAAGCACATAGGCTGAAGTGGTGCTGGAGAAGTAGCTGAGCAGTCTACATGTGATCAGAAGGCAACAGGAAGAGTCACTAGGCCTGGTGTGAGCTTTTTGAAATCTCCGAGCCCACTCCCAGTGTCACATCTACCAACAAGACCACAGCTACTCCAATAACGCCACTCATTCTTGGTGCCCAAGCATTCAAATACAATGGTCTGTGGGGATCATTCTCATTCAAATCACAACAATAAGTATATTTTTATTTTGACTTGGATTTGTTTGATTGATGGGAAGGATTTGGTTCTTCTATAGAGCTTTCTTGTTTGTTTGTTTGTTTGTTTTTGTTTTCGAGACAGAGTTTCTCTGTACAGTCTTGGCTGTCCTGGAAGTCACTCTGTAGACCAAGCTGGCCTTGAGCTCAGAAATCTGCCTGCCTCTGCCTCTGCTGGGATTAAAGCACCACTGCCTGGCAAGAATAAGTACCCTTCAGCTGTCTTCAACTATACCAAATCTCATTATGGATGGTTGTGAGCTACCATGTGATTGCTGGGATTTGAACTCAGGACCTTCAGAAGAGCAGTCAGTGCTTTTACCTACTGAGCTATCTCGCCAACCCTGGAACTTTCTAACATAACCTTTATTCATAGTTATGAAGTCAGCACCATTGGAATCAGCTCAAGATGAAAGGAGGAAAAATGTAATATTGTTGTCTTCCATAATACTTTTTAGACTTATTTTATGTGTATGAGATTTTGCCTTCATGTATGTATATGTACCACATGCAAGCTTGATGCCTAAGGAGGCTGAAAGAGGGCATTTGGACCTCCTGGAACAGGAGTTATAGATGGTTGTGAACTGCCAGGTAGATGCCAGAAATCAAACCCAGGTCCTTTGCAAGAATAGTAAGTGCTGTTAACCACTGAGCCAACCCTCCACCCTGACTGTATGAGTTTTAATTCAAGATGTCTAAGTCTGGGGGCTGGAGAGATGGCTCAGTGGTTAAGAGCACTGACTGCTCTTCCAAAGGTCCTGAGTTCAAATCCCAGCAACCACATGGTGGCTCACAACCATCCGTAATGATGCCTTCTTCTGGTGTATCTGAAGACAGCTTCAGTGTACTTATATATAATAAATAAATATATCTTTAAAAAAAAAAGATGTCTAAGTCTTTCAAATCTTAAAGTTTAACCATTTAGTCAAGCGCCCCTAGATTATTTGTAGTAAAAATATAATTTGGATTTAGCTGTCTATTAATAGAGTTGGTATATTTATATTATTATACTACTTTGTCTTATGTACCTAATTACTTTTAACCTCTTAAAATTGCATCTCAAAAGATAATAATATATTTGGGTGTATTGATGTGTTTCAAAGATTGTTAATATATAACAACACTTTGATTAAGAGACAAATGATCAGCCGGACTGCAGGGATACACACCTTTAATCCCAGTACTAGGGAGTACTGGGTTTCTTAATTGAGGCATATATACACACATATATATATATACATATATGTGTGTATATATGCCTCAATTAAGAAAATGCCTCCATAACATCAGGCTCTAGGCATGCCTGTATGAATTGGAAATTTCTAGTTTCTTTGGAGTCTCAGTTGTGTCATGTGATGTTTTTCTGGAGACCGTCTTATGATAGTATGGTTTCGCTGAAGCAGACATGTTGGCGGATGTTTTTCTGAGAACAGACACGTGGTATTGTTCTGGAAGCTATCTGTGATGTGTTGGAACAGCGGTGGTTGCGTCTGGAAGTACCACACTAGGCCTAGACAGTTCCACGTGCAAGAGGTTTAATTGAGAGGGAGTAGGGGGTAATGGTGCAGAAAGAGAGGAGAGAGAGAGAGAGAGAAGAGAGAGCAAGATGGAGGAAAGTACATATATATATATATAATATATATATATATATATATATATTATATATATATATATATGTGGGTTGTGACGTAGCAGTTGCGGGTGAAGGTGGATTCTGGGAATATGGTGGCTGTTGCCCTAGCAACAGGTCTGTGGACCCGCCCATACAACGCCACAGGCTCTGAATGCTAACAATCTGGAAAAATAGCATGTGCTATTTTGTTAGAGCAGACGCTTGAGAGGACACATGGTGTTTGGACAACGCTGGAGTATTGAATCACCTTGCCACTCTTTGGTAGTCTTCGCTGAGAATGCTGAGGTATTGAGGTATTGGTCCACCTTGCCTTTTTTTTTTTTTTTTTT